>NC_055977.1:10585278-10927778 GCF_018492685.1 Alosa sapidissima | reverse complement strand
ATGTCTCAGTGTCTGTGTGTGTCTCTTTCTATTGTGTTCCTGACAAAAAAGCTGTGTACTTCTGCCTGTCATGTGTATGATTATGGGGACTGTGTGTGTGTGTGTGTGTGCATGAGATTACCTCATGTTGTCTCTGTTGTGTCTCTCAGTGACAGTCACTCCTGGCTATTTCTGCTGCAGAGGTACCTACCCACTCCTCTCTCTCTCTGTCTGTCTGTCTGTCTGTCTGTCTGTCTGTCTGTCTCTAACTGTCGGACATCATGCATCATGTCTTCTTCATGCTGACTCTTTAAACCCATCTGTCCAGCTGTGGGTACATATGCTATATCTGTGTGTGAGTGTGTATTTATATGTGTGTGAGTGATTATGTGTGTGTGTACAGTATGTGCCTTTGCGTGGGGGGGGGTATATGTCTGTATGCCAGGCAGTGTCATGCTTTCTATACAAACGGGGGATGGGCCAGCCCTGGTCTTGGTTCTTTTTATACACATCCCAAACGATTCAAACTAGTTTTCATAAACATAATGGAATGATTTAAAAGTCCCACGGACCAGGGAGTGGCCCCCTGGGTTTCTAATAGCATTCGAAGCAGCTCTTAAACCTGATTGCTCACAGGGGAACCAATTACAGGCTACACCTGGTGTTGGGGGCAGAAATTACATGGTGCACCCATTTATTGACTTGCCTGCTGTTGCTAGTGGTAACGGCGAGGGGTGTGTCTCCACGGCTACTGACCACAGCTACGGTGCACTGCTGCTACTGCACATGGTCCTCTCCTCCCTCTTTCCCCATAATCTCTCTGTCCTCTCTGCCTTGTCCATTTCTCAAATTCTTCCATTCACTCTCTTCTCTCTTTTTCTCCTCTCTTCTGGTCTATCTCTCGCTCTCTTCTCCTACACCTCATATCTTTACATCTTCCTCCCTCTTTCATTTCTCTCACACTTCTTTTTCATTCTTTTCTTTCACCCTTTCCCCCATTCTTTGTCCCCTCACCCCCCCCCCCCTCTCTCTCTCTCTCTCTCTCTCTCTCTCTCTCTCTCTCTCTCTCTCGCTCTTTCACTTTCTCACCTCTCATCCCCCCTCCACCCCTGTCGTGGCTGCTGCTCTGGGCTGTGTTTTGTGTGATGAGGCTGTACCTGAAGCGTGTCTTTCTGAATGCTGCCAGAGAACACCTGACCACATGTACGCGCCCCCCGTGTGTGTGTGTGTTTTTGTGTGTGCGTGCCTCTAATGCTGAGCCAGGCATGCACCCCCCTCTGGATATGTGAGTGTGTTTGAGCATTGAGCTGAGCCCTGCCTCACCACCTCCAGTCCCCCATGCGGTCAGTGCACAGGGGGGTCCACCAGATGAGAGGCCGGGCTGCGTAAAAGTGTGGCCTCTCGTGTGGTTTCATCGTAAACAGCTTTAACACCCACAGGCTGGACTTGTTGGCTACCCCCCCCCCCCCCCCCCTTCAGCACCTACACCTGCCCTTCTCACACCAACCACTGATCACCTTGACCACACCCACACATACTATCCTAAAGTAACCTGTACTGACCCCCACACACACCTCACACCAACCCCCCCACAACCCCCCAGAGCGCTGATTGTGCAGCAGTCTCACAGGGAAACCACTGGCTATCTCCCTCTCACGGCTTACTGCCTGACTGACTGGACTGCCAAAGCCAGAGAACTGACCTCCGTTTTTTATCAATCTCCCTCTCTCCCTCTCTCCCTCCTCCCTCTCTCCCTCCTCCCTCCTTTCCTGTCTGTAGCTCGGGGGCGTACCAATCTGGAGCTGCGGGAGAAGTTCATCCTTCCCGAGGGGGCCACGCAGGGCCTGGCGGCGTTCCGCTCGCGGGGCCGCCGCTCCAAGCCTTCGTCCCGCAACGCGTCTCCGACGCGCTCCTCTTCCTCGGCTTCCCAGAGCGCCCAGAGTTGTGCCTCTCTGCCCTCTGCACCCGCCACCCCCACCGCCTCCTCCAGGGTAAGTTGTTGCACTGGACAGACGCTGGACAGGGCCGCAGAGTGGCATTAACCCTTAAAGGTGTAGGTTTTTGAACGTTCTAAGTTCCGCAACAATTGAAGGTTCTAAAATTCTATGTTGAATTCAATGAACCCAGATATTCTTTAGAACGTTCATTTCTCAACATTCCTGGGCCGCAGAGTGGCACTAATTACTTAGTGGACCGGAGGATATTAGAATCAAAATCCATTTGTTTCCGCCTACTTTCCTCCAACTCCTACGATGGAGTCTAGCAGTATTTATTTCCACTTTGTCCCCAAGGAAATGTGCTTGTTAATGGAAGTGTTTTTTCTCAGCAGCTTGAAGGTGTTCCATGGCAATAAATTATGCTCTGTTATGCACTAGTTATATGAGAAGAAAAATAGTCTTATGTTTTTGATGGAGGTAGACAAATTGTATAATATAATCATTTTGTGTCAGTGAAAAATATAGCATAGCATGGAAATGTTAAAAAAAGACCACATTGACTTGAATGCAGATTTAAGGTGAGACAATACATCAGTATAAGCCAATTGATTTTGAATTAGTTGCTATTTATGAAATAATTACACGCCTTACATAAGCTGAAAAAAAACTTTATTTGTGTAAACACATGTTGTTGTATCTGTTTTTGCATAAATGTGTATAAAGGTTTTTTCTCGGCTTTGGGAGCCAAGTTGAGTGAACCTCATGATGCTGCTGCTTTGCAATGTCCCAAGAATCATAAGACACATTTAACAGCTCAGCAAGATCTCTGACAGCCAAAAACCATTACCCTCTGATTGCATTTCGAACTAAATGCCATGAAATTCTAAACAAAACAAAACAAAACAAAACACAAAATCACACACATCCAGTCATCAGTCTATGTCACGTTGGTGCATTTTGTTGTGTTGTCCTGTGATGTTCATAACGTGTGTCTGATCATATGAGTTGTGCTGTTGTCTGGTTCAGTTGTGTGTGCGCGCGTCTCAGTCACATGGTGATCACTGTCTCATTGTTCATCTTGTCCTGTGTTTCATTTGTTGCTCTGTTTGTCTTTTTTGTCCCCCTTGTGCACCTGCCCATTGCTTCTGATTCCCTCCATTGACTCCTGCTGGTCTCACCTTCACCTGTGCATACACACGAACACCCTTTCATTTCCTCTCGTCCTTCTCCCTCCCTCCCTCTCTCTCTCTCTCTCTCTCTCTCTCTCTCTCTCTCTCTCTCTCTCCCTCTCTGTCTATCATCCTTCATCCTCCACTCCTCCCTCCTCTGGTTTCTTCTCCACCTCTTTCTCCACCTCCCTGCATCTCACTGCCTGTTTTCCCAGTCGTCCCAATCTCACTCACGGGGCTACGCCAAGCCCTGGCTGGCACACAGTAAAACGCCAGCACCCACCAAGTGCCAGTCCTGTCCAGATCACACTGCCCACACCCCAGGGCAAGAGGTAACACACTCGCCCCCCCCCTTCTGCTACCTGTAATGCTCCTAACACATTAACTGCTACTTCACCAGACACTCCCAAACCTACATGTTTGCACTTTTGAAAACTCACGCAGCCGTATAACAAACCCGGTTTGCACTGAGGCAATTTGCCTATTAATTAATTGAGTTAATATGTAGCACGGTAATAACAAAGCAGTAGGAAGCATGCTAGTCTAGAAATATCCACGGGCTAGTTTCCCAAAGGCTTTATAGTGCATTACTATTACTATTACAACAGTATAGAGTATACAAGCTAATACTCTCTCTACAGCTTAACTGTAGATGTAGCAGCTACAAGCCTTTAGGAAACAGCCCAACTTAGTGAAGGAGTTCTAGCATGACACGTGTTCCCCACCACAACAGGGAGCAGCATCGTCCAAACTACGGCGTCCGGCATTCCACTCCAGCCGCGGGTCACTGACGGGAGAGAACGGAGGAGCCACACCTGCATCCAAGGGACGCCCAGGTGAGCTCGGCCTTGCAGTTCATATTTGTGCTGTGTATATATATAGTCTTTTTGATCCCGTGAGGGAAATTTGGTCTCTGCATGTAGCCCAATCCGTGAATTAGTGAAACACACACGCCGCACACAGTGAGCACACAGTGAGGTGAAGCACACACTAATCCCAACTCAGTGAGCTGCCTGCTACAGCGGCGCTCGGGGAGCAGTGAGGGGTTAGGTGTCTTGCTCAAGGGCACTTCAGCCGATCCTACTGGTCGGGGTTCGACAAGTCGGAAGCGCTAACCAGTAGGCTACGGCTGCCCAGTAGGTGCTGCACACCGCTGAGCCACTTCCCTTCACAGCGTGTGCTGTTTCTGATCTCAACCAAATGAATCTGTGCGCACGACACATAAGGATTGTTCACGCTGTGGACGAAGGTAGAAGATCGAATTGTGGAAATAAAAAACAGCCAGGAATTTCTGATTAGGAACTTCCCAGAACAGACTTGTTAGCATTGGCAGTGCGTTTAACTTGGTCACTCTCCTGTTGCATAATCACATCCTGTCTCTCTCTCTCTCTCTCTCTCTCTCTCTCTCTCTCTCTCTCTCTCTCTGCTCCAGACTCCAAGCGCACCCCGTCCTCCGCCAGCGGACCGGCCAGCCGGGCAGGGAGCCGTGCCGGGAGCCGCGCCAGCAGCCGGAGGGGCAGCGACGCGTCGGACGCCTCGGAGCTCCTGGAGACGCGCTCGGCCTGCTCCGACACCTCGGACACGCCGCGCCGGCCCGGCAGCAGCAAGCCCTCCAAGATCCCCACCATCTCCAAGAAGGCGCCCAGCCCCAAGACGCCCGCCGGGAAGAAGTAGCAGGGGGCGCCACTCTTTCAGTCCCAACCCCGAGAGAGGGACAAGCAAGGCCCCCCAGCACATACACTTCAACAAGTACACACACACACACACGCAATGCGCCGCGAGGAGGATAGCCAGCTACGGTGGCCCGGAGAGTTCAGCACACACAAGGCCGGGGCCAGACATCCGTGAACTGTTCCCTAACCAGACCCAGTCTGCCCCCCCCCTCCCCTCACCCTCTCCTCCTCCACTCATGCGGAAGACGGGGAGAGGATGCTGCTGCTCCGTGACACCCCCCCGCCCGCCGCTCTGAACGGTAGAACCACAGGATGCTGCCTTATTTGTGTCTCTCATTGTCCTTACTTTTGATCCGTCGTCCTTACTTAACACCTTACACACCTTTTTTTTTTGTTTTTGTTTCCCCTTTGAGCGGGTTACTAATTCTTCAGCACATGCACTTGGACTATCTGCCTGTCACACACAGACACACACACACACAGCAACACACACAACTGTACACTACCCTACAGCACAACTGGTCCAGGACTATCCGGGGTAGAGGGAAGGACAGTGGGTGATCCTCTGTTTGACCGATTGATCCATGAACTGGCTGATCCAGAGGACTGGAGTCTTGGTGTGTGACCAGCATCTGAATGCAAAGACCCATTGCAGGACTACAGAACCAGCCCACAGGAAGGGAGGAGAAGTACCTCACACCACAGGGACATGACAGGGTCCATTATATATCCATATGGTGGTGTTGTTAATGAGTTATGTGGAAAAAAAACAAACAAACAAGAAAACAAAAACAATGGACAGATGCACGTAAGCTGGGGGTTTTGTGGGAATCTGTGCACATGGCTTAACACAGCATACATACACACACACACACACGCACACACACTGAGTGTTCCAAAACCCTGTCGTGATCAGACTAAATCAACATGTTTCCCATGTTTCCCAACGTTCCAATCGTGTGTGTGTGTGTGTGTGTGTGTGTGTATTCGGTTGTGTTCAAACCAAACTCCAGAAGCCCAACAGACTGCGCCCCTCTGTCTCATAGACACACAGGGGACAACACACACGCCGCCATTCACCTTTGACCCTCCGGTGTTGTCATGGTAACCCATGTGCTCATGTGTTTGTTTTAACTCTGCTTCCTCCTCACAAGTTACAGAAATGTCTTTTAATGTTGTTACGTCACTTCACAGTATGCAAAAATGAATTAATTGTTAATGTCTCTTTTTTTCTGATTAATTTATAATCCTATTGTATTTGTTTCTGTTCCTTCCTCTAGTATAAGAAAATGTGTATTTATTTTTCCGTACAGGATCATATCACCTTTTGAGAGTGACTAGTATTAAAACAACTCTGATAATAATGATGATGATGACGATGATAAAGACTTTTTAAAAACCCAGGAGACTGCCTCTCCTAGAGTAGTTTACTTGATCATGTTTTTTTTTGTGGTTTAACTGACAAGGAAGTTGACCGATTCCAGTGGTGGCCTTCTTCACCTATGACTACAAATCCCAGATCCTGTCTAAAAGTGGCTTCCTACTGTGTGTAGGTACAACAGCATCTTGAGACATGAATGAGGAGGACCTCAGGGGGGTGATGGGATAGAGTTGGGGCTCTGCTCGACCCCCACCCGACCCCCTCAGCTGCCTCCCCTTGATAGGCTCTTCAAATTGTCTTCGTCGTTGACAAACATTGCTCCTCCGTTTGTCATTAATGAGAAATGTATGGCAAGTCTGAGAGTGAGCAATACCTTAAGGTGGTTCGTATTTATTTATTGTTCCTAGGAAGGAAGGAGGAGCTATCGAAGGGATCTACCTTTTGATTGTGTCACTGTCTGTGTAACATGAAATTGAGCGTGGGGGAGGGAGGGGGGGGGGGTGACATTGTGTAAAAGAAAAAAAAATAAGATTATAAAACCTTTTTTTGTTCTTTTGTATTAAAATAATGCTTGCAGTAAAATATCATGCTATGTCTTCTGTCCTTATTTTCCATTTTTTGAGAATAACTGTGTGTAAGGAAACTCTGCAGATATCTCTGCTAGGAGAGTTTGTGTGTGTGTGTTTGTGTGTGTCTTTGCGTTAATTTCATGGATAACAGGAAACGATCATTAGGAATAGGGTGCAATTACGGTCCCAGCGATAAGGGCACACCCTACAAAGCTAGCTTGTGCGTGCGTCCGTACGTGTGTGTGTGTGTGTGTGTGTGTGTGTGCGTTTGTACTCAAGTGTGTGTGGAACAGGAGTCATAGTCAAGCATGTGGAGAGGAACAATAACTAGCAGTGCATGTCTGTGTTTGTGTGTATATGTGCTTGCATTGGATTTTGTATATGTTGGGTGTCTCCACAGAACGGATGGGGTTCAGGAAGGGTGGTGTTTCACAGTTGTGTGTGTTTGTGTGTGTTTTACAGGCATAACTCTGCAGCTGTGTGTGTGGGTTCATACACAAATATTTAAACTCACTCACATCCTCTCCCACATACATGTCATCACCACAGCCCCGGTACTGCTGACTGTCCGCACAAACACACACACACACACACACACACACACACACACACACACACACTGCCACCCTGCCCTCAGTGTAGTCCATTCCAACTCCTCATATGTAAAATCATCTCTCAACATCAGCAGATTAACACTAAACAGGAAAACTGAACGCTACGCTTGACTTCAGTATAGCCTCAGCACCTGAGTAGGGATCCACATTGCTTTCCAGTCGGTTTGGCACGTCTGCTTGGATTCTGTGGCAAAGCCATGTGACCACTTTTCAAAGTGACCACAGAAATGGGCACGTTTGAAGTCACACATCCACACAGAGGGACGTGCTCAGACATAAACCCTGCTCTATATTTGAGTGTGCTCCCGGAGGGCAGGATCCTGCACAGAAATCCGCATGTGCCATAAACACAAACCTGCTTTCAACACCGTAGATTAAGATGGATTAAGAAATTTACACTTGGCAACAGTTTCTGTTCCGACTTCAAAGTCATCTCTTTTTTTTAAAGGGAGCTTGTTTTTCCAGAATTGCAGACATTTACAAAGATTTGTTTGGATAAACACATACCTCCATTCATTTGTTGTTTTTCTCTTAGCAAACGGAATGGCCTACAACTAGATAACATGGCAAAAAAGGGTAGATGAATAGAAGAGAGATGAAAGGGTATAAAGAGAAAGAGGAGGGAGGAGGAGAGTCATCAAGGGCTGTGGAGAGAGTGAGGGAGTCTGCCTCGGTTTGGAAACACCCTCATTGAGAGGGGCATCCTGTGATGTGCAGGATTCTGTGATTACACCCTGCACAGAACGTCAGACCAAGAGGACGACAGGGGCCGGGAACACCGGAGGGCTTTTTTTGTAAGCTCACACTTGTAGGATTATGGACATTTATTTTCCTCCTGTTGAATTGGGAAACTGAAGGATTGAAGGAATCTATTTTGATTGCTCTGTGTTGTGTTAGAAGTAAATGATAAGTGTCTCCTTGGAAAATAGAAATACTTTTTTTTTTTTTTTGCTTTGAGGATCTTCAGAGAGAGAGAGAGGGGGGGGGAAAGTTTGGCTCCATCTATATGTAACCGATTCAAGTGGAAGGAATATTGAGATCCAGGTTTTGATTTGCTGTGGATGTTTTCCATGCCTTGTGGATATACAGTGTGGTTTTGATCAGGCTTGCTGTCGGATCTGGAGAATTGGCAGGTGTGACATTTGATTTGGGAACCTCTGAAGAAAGACTCGCTTGTGCGTCTGACCCATTTTATTTATTTTCTTCGTGACTCATATATCACGTTTCTGACGGTGCCCAGCAGACGTCCACCTGCTCTCTCCTCAACCTTTTATGACGCTCCAAATTCACTTTTCAAGGAGCCGAGTCAGTAACTCCGACAAATACATGTTTATGTTCCCCTGCTTTGGCCGTTGTTCCTTTCCTAGTCATTTCTTCCTCTGAACCTGTGTATGAAACAGCTTCTTCAAGGAGCAAGTGGTTTTGGAGACGCATTAAAAGTGTTCCCAGAGTGAAGAAAGAGCACAGGGAGAAATGGGAACAGAAAACACTGCCCTTTCTTAATGAAACACGGACCACAGAGGACCATCTTCCAGGACACATAATAACAACCAAGCACATAAACGGACAAGCTCAGTCAGTGAGGCGACTTCTTGTGCTGGCCAGAGTGTGATAGTCCCTTTTCATGCTGGTGCTGTGACCGTTCCAGAAGATTCTGGGTTGTTTAAAACAGTGAGACTCCTGGACTGAGACAGTGAGAGCAAGACGGAGACGCGAGTGCTTTGCCATTGCATTTTTGAACGTTAAAGTGTGACTAAATAATTGACAATTGAGACAAAACCACAAAAATGGTAATGGATCCCTCAAGTCAAGAAACTGCAGGACATTGTAAGAGGAGCAGCTCCAGAAGGCACACACTGTCCTGCTGTTGGAGAGAACAGAGCAGCGTTGGCAAGGGCCAGAGCAGGAGATTGTCCCCCCTGGCTGTCCTGCTCCACGTCTGTGTCCTGCTGTGTGTGTGCGGGGGAGTGGAGGGGGTGGTCCACTCCAGCTTCCGCCGCCTGAGCGGTCGCGAGAAGAAGGAGATGCAGCGGGAGATCCTCTCGGTGCTCGGCCTGCCGGGGCGACCGCGGCCCCATCCCCCGCTGCGCCCCCCGTCCTCGGCGCCCCTCTTCATGCTGGACCTGTACCACGCCGTGTCCGAGGGCGAGGAAGGACTCGGGGGCCGGCTGGCCGCCGTTGGGACGGGCCACGTCCACACTCACGCCTTCCCCACCCTCAGCACGCACATGCCGCCCCTCGGCTCTGTGGTCAGCGAGGCCGACACCGTCATGAGCTTTGTCAACCTGGGTGAGTGGTGGGTGTGCATTGGGGGTCAAAGTTCACGTTGGTGTTTGGATGGCTGTCATGATGACTTATGCTTAAGGTCTATGGAAATACAGAAACTGAAAAAATGACATACACATCTTATAATAACACTTGACTTGACGGTATCTACATAAGAGTGACATGACACCGTCATAACTTGTCATGACAAAAACCGAATGACATTTGACAGAAGCGAGTGACGGAAGTGTTATGTCATAAACGTTTATAACTTGTTTATAATGTTTTTGACATGTTCATGACAGCGTCATGTCACACTTGTAGATACTGTCAAGTAAAGTGTAACCAATACTTTAGAGCCATTTACAAAGCATTGCTGGACTCTAATGGATCCAGCATAAACTGTAAGGTGTACCGTCACACCGGTGTGATGGGAATGTTGGAAAATGAACGTTCTAAAGAATATCTGGATTCATTGAATTCAACATAGAATTTTAGAACCTTGTTGCGGAACGGGATCTTATGTTAGAATGTTGAAAAACCCACACCTTTAAGGGTTAAAGGGAGACTCAGTGAGATGGTCACTAGCAGACTTGCTCCCGTGGAATGTTGTTAGTAAACACCTTTTCTTCAGGGGGCCACTAACAAGCACTGTTCAAAACCACCAGAACGCTATGAAAGCTAAGAATGATAAAGTTTTTCAATCACTGCAAACAACTTGCAGATGTGGCCCGCATGCCTCGTTTCATGTTTACGTTGCACAATTTGGCAAAACACACTTATGGGGAGTCCTTCACAAAGACACATAGTCATATGGTAAGGGAGTACTCAGTCATTTCTGGTGAATAAGGCTAAACTGTTGACAGATTACCAGAGATGGATATGCTGATTGTGCCTGGTATTTGTTGGGTGGTATGCATAGTTGTCCTGGTTCTCTGGTCAGACGTTCCCACTATCACTGTAAAGACTGTTTTCCTGTTGTAGTTCAGACAGCCTAGATCTTATCACCAAATCAGTTAAAACATCCTCCTGCCCAATTGTCTCCTTCCTCTCTCCTTCAGAAGAAGACCCTGGGAACTCACTGCATTCTCATTATTTGTGTTGTATACTGTACGTCCACTTGTGACCATTGAGTATAGGTCACAAAACATGTGTGTAACATATGTAATCCTGTTGTACACAATCACCAGTGAAAACATGCTTGTGTATAATCTGTGTGTGGAAGAATGCACTGTACAACTACCTTAATATACTGTAGCTCAACGAATGGCCGTCTTCTATGTACTGTACATTAACATGTGGATGCCAATAGATCAATCGGACAGTTAATAGACAAACACAGTGAACGAACTGAACGAACAGGACAAATTTGCCTCAGCCAGGCCAGGTCATATAGACTGGACTCTCCACGGTGGACCGCTCCAGTGCGGTCCACGGTCCAGGCCTGGGCAGCGAGATGTGGCTCGGAGAGCACAGCTGTGCAGAATTACAGGCCTTGTTGCAGCACTCAGCAGATGAAAATACTGCTGGATGGCTCTCTATATATATCTGCGCAGCCTGTAATTAGTGGTGCAGTGCTGTTGGGCTGCTGGGCTGTGCGGGGTGTAATTACAGAACGTTCCGCTCCAGGCTGGGGGTGTCAGTCTGCTCCGGTGTGCTCAGCAAGGTCACACTCACACTCACTGCCATTCTTCTTATGCTTCATCTGTTTCTCTCTACCTCTCTCTCTATCTCTCTCTTCCTCTCATTCTCACATCTATGTTTTTTTTCTCTTTGTCATTCTTTCTTATTGCCTCTCGGTCATTGGCTGCTTTTTGGTATCCACTCTCCTGCATCACCACTCTTCGGTATCCACTCTCTCTCTCTCTCTCCCTGCAACTGTTGTTTCAGTTTCTTTTTCTCTTTCGGTCTTGGCTCGGTTCGGTGTCACTAACCGTTTGGCTACAAAGCTTATTGGATGGAATCCTACAAGGATCAATACTTACTCGACCTTTGAAAATAATGCACTGTGAAATATGAACATAAATTCCCATTGAAGTGATGATGCACAATAAAATATGTATTTATGATATTCCAGATGAAACTATAAAGAAGTGCCTGATACAGTGTGCAACATGTAAAAAAACAACTTGAACTAAACATTTAAATGCTTTAACACTTATCAACTAAATATCTGTGTAATACTTTTATAATACATTATTTCCCCCTGACCCTTCCAGTGGAGCATGAGCGGGACCTGCTTCAACCACGACCGTACTGGAAGGAGTTCCGTTTTGACCTCACGCCCCTCCCACAGGGAGAGACTGTGACGGCGGCGGAGTTTCGCATCTACAAGACTCTGACCATGGGCCAGAGGGCCAACCACACGCTACACATTTCCGTCTACGAGATCCAGCGAGAGAACAGACACAGGTGCTGCACCCCAACACAAAACCGTGTCCTGACTGTACGTCTTTTTGTCTAAAATATGTGGTCACTAGGTCCGTTGCCTTACACATGTGTGGTGTCCTCATCATGCTGGGCGCCGCTGTTGCAGGCTGGGTATTTTCTCTTACATCATACATCATACATAAGCTGTACTGTAGAATGGTAATGGCTATGTCTGCGCATGAAAATAGTCACAGGTTAACCACAGTGGTTCATTCAATTCCCTTTGGTCTGCAACCGTTCAAACATAAAATGTACTGAGACTATGGGCAAAAAGACTGTGACTATTGAACCAGATGCTGCTTTATCAATAATTGACAGTATGCCATTATGTAATATGTATCAGATGACCAGTATAGTAATGCATTTGATATTCAACCAGTTTGAGTGGTAGCTGAAAAGTTTAATTTAACATGGTGTTTGTCATTGGCTGCATACAGGTATAGTTCTCTCCTTACCGCACATAGTTAAATTGTGGAAAGTGACGACATTTGGTAAATTGTCTCCTCTACACTTGGAAAAGAATGAATAGTATTCAATAGTTTCAGATCTGATCTATTTTTTTATTTCCTGCTGCCACAGATCAGTTGGTCAGTTATACATTTTCTGGTATACTGTACAGTCATTTGTTTTGCATTTCTTTTTGTTCAGTAGTCACACATTTTTTCCATACTTGTAAATATCCAGAGGTCCTCCCCTCCCCTCCCCCACCCAGTACTGCCAGTGCATGGTGAGCTGGGGTCACAGAGGGACCATACCAACACTCATACTTACATGAGTCATTCGTGCTAACACGCGCAAATGCTTACGAATGTAGACATATGTCCCTGTACATACCCAGATCAGTGTGCAAATCAGAGCATTTTCTCATATGTAGATTTTTTCCCCCCTCTCATTTCTTGTCAGTGACGCTCACACAGTTCCTCAGACATCTGCACTGACCCTATATTGATGTGCGGAACTGAGAACATGTATTTCACTGTAGTCATGGCTGCCGTTCTTGATATAGTAACATCTGACTATGGTGGCTCCTATTTCAGGGAGCCAGAGTTGGTGCTGCTGGACATGCAGTCAGTGCCAGCAGGGCAGGAGGGCTGGCTGGCGTTTGATGTGACCTCAGCCAGTAACCGCTGGCTGCTGAACCCACGGAGCAACCTGGGCATCCGGCTCTACGTGGAGACTGAGGAGGGTGAGGCACAGACTGGGGGTCAGCTTTTTGGAAATAACCAGCTGCTCGTACTTGAGCACAGAGGCTCCAGTGTGAGCTGATTCATAAGTTACTTCAGAGAGCTGGACATTAGGATGTGACTTCTTTCTGTGTTACTAGTGTGTGAAGTGCTTACAGAACCAAAGTTATAATTTCCAAGACATACACACTAATATGAGTTCCTTCCTGGTTAGTATTTTCATCAAATGACTAAATATAAGGAGTAATAGGGAACGTCTGGCATTCGAGTAACTTCTTAAAATGAAAAGAAAGTCTGCACACTGTAAAGCTCTAATTCAAATGATTATAAAAAAATGGAGCAGTGTGCAGATCTTGTTCTTTTTTTACTAGTTTCTTGGTCTTGCACCTGAACAGTTTTGTGGATGTGCACACACTTGCTCTGTTTTTTTTTTCTTTCATTTTTAAATTTTTTCAATTTAACGTGGCTAGCATCCATTGCCCACAATTCCCTCCAGTGGATTATCCTTTTCTCACCTATTATTATACCAGTTCATCCATTGCCCTTGCTTGACATGAGAAGCCACTGCTGCTTGTCTAGTTTACTCTTGTTTATTCACAGACAAAGCTGTTTAGTCTGCTTCCTCTCTGGCAATTTATCCTTACCCCATGCTTTCCAACTGTCCCCTAAACCAAACCCTGCTCATCCACTCTGTACCTGCTCAATGGGATCCCTATTCTGAGATCCTTATTCTATTATGCATACACAGACCAAGGCCACCTTATGTGTGGAAAAAGCCCAAACTACAAGTACTTTTATTTCAATTTAGGCAAGGTATTATCAGTGCTATTGAAGCTTTAACAATGAATTCACAGAGTTCTACAACTTTTTCATGGTCACTAAACATGGAATTATATCACCTGCCCATAGACAATAGAACGAATCCCCTCACCATGAATGTATGGTTATGGTTATGGTTATGGTTATGGGATTTGGCAGACACCTTTGTCCAAAGCGACACACAAATACAAAAACAACATAATATTTAAAATTTAACAGGGAACAGATTAGAATGTTGGTCAAACTATAATAAGGAGAATAGCAATAAGAAACAACAATGTCAATTCAATCAATAGCCGAATAAAATAAGCAATGAAAATGAGGGAAAAGGCAATAATAAACAATAATGTTCATTCAATCAATAATATAAAAACAATGACATGGTAAGACTGCATTAAGGAAAATATCAATAATAAACAATAATGTCAATAATAATAATTGTTCTTCTACTAGTTTTGCTTAACGAGATACACTTCTACTGTACATTTGCTGGATTTCACTTTCGTCCTTGCCCATCTTTTCACTAAGCGAAAACTTTGGCATGGTGAAGGTCAATGGGGAAATGCTGTCATCTATCCAGGTTTACTTGAAATCTTCTCAGGGACCTGAAAGTAACTGAATGCCTTCCACAACAGTCTACGTGGCTCTGATCCAGAGGTCTAGGTCTAGGTCTAGCAAGGCCCAAAAATACCTTATGGAAGTGTCTGCCTTCTGTGTTTGCTGCGTGGATGTGATGCCAAATCACACTACGATGTTCCAGACATCCAGGAAATCCTGGAACACATTGTAGGATTTCTTTTAGTGAGAGGTGTAGGAAAGTAGTTGAGGAGTTTAGGGGTGTCAACAAAAAGGTTTTAATCATCATATAATCATCCTATCTATACTACCGCCATAATGTAGAATTACTGAAGGCCCTACATGATTACTGATATTGATGCTTAGACTTTGTTGAGATGATACTGTGATTAGACTTTATTTAAAGCATATATATAATATGTGAATAATACATATTATTTATCATTTATATCATGCAATTTGTCATTTCATTTATATCATGCAATTTGTCAATTTATCATTTATATCAAACAATAATCTGCTTGACTCTGCCTGTAAGTTAGAATGTTCGGTTTGCAATTTCAAAAGAAACTTCGGTTTCTGGATTTTAGCAGATTCACTGACTGCAGTTGTAAGTCACATTTATAGTCATTGTGTGTTGACTGCCACATGTACTGTAAACGACTTGATTAGACCCAAGCGTGTGTTAATAACGGACCTCATTACTTCTCCTCTAGACCGATCACTGTCTGCAGGATGGGTGGGTCTGATTGGGCGGCGGGGGCCCCGCTCTAAGCAGCCCTTTATGGTGACATTCTTTCGGGCCAGTCAGGCCCCCTGTCGCCCTCCACGAGCAGTCAGGCACAACAACCCCCGGAAAAAGAAACCCAAATACACTCTGCCACACCCCAACCGACCTGGGATATTTGGTGAGCTTGCAGACAGGAGTTGTTGAGCATACTCTGTTGATTGGATGGTCCTTTGTCTGATTAATAGTGTTTACCTTTCTGTGCACAGATCAGATCCCCACAAGTGGCCGCCAGGCATGCAAAAGACATGAACTGTATGTAAGCTTCAGTGATCTGGGATGGAAGGTTAGCTTTCTCACAAACACACATTTCAACATGCTGTTTTGTGGTTTGGTCAAGGCCATCTGTTTTGCTGTAGAACATACTGTCCACAAACTTTGCTGTGGACACACTCATCTACGCATATTGCAACATGGTCAGTCAATTGTGAGTTGTGATATGCAGAGTTTTTGATTCTGCGTATAAGCCCAATTCTAAAATGAGATTTCAGAACTAATAGAATGTGTATAACAAAATATTTAGAACAAATAATTATTTGAGTTAAAGAAAAGCTTGCTGATGCTGGGCTGCTGGTCTAATAGTGTGATTGTGGTGTGTGTGTGTGTGTGTGTGTGTGTGAGTGTGTGTGTGTGTGTGTGTGAGTGTGTATGTGTGTGTGTGTGTGTGTGTGTGTGTGTGTGTGTGTGTGTGTGTGTGTGTGTTGTGTGTGTGTGTGTGTATGTGTGTGTCTCCCTCAGGACTGGGTGTTGGCTCCACGGGGTTACTCAGCCTATTACTGTGATGGAGCGTGCGACTATCCCTTAGGGGCTTGCATGAATGCCACCAACCACGCCATGATCCAGCTAGTGGTCCGTGTTTTTTTTTTTTCTCTTTTCTCTCGTGTTTTTCTCGTCATTCTCTCTGTTGGTCCTTTTTTCCTCTCCCTCTGCTCTCTTAATGCCTTTTATGCCTTTTACTTTGCCTACTACTTCAGTTAGTTTGCTGTTGTTGGGATAAAAGAAGAATTTCACTGTCAAGAAGACCAAAGACATCTATTCATTTAAGTGAACTATTTTTTAATTCTATGAACAGGTCCATCTGCTGAAGCCAGATGAGGTGCCGAAGGCATGCTGTGCCCCTACCAAGTTGAGCCCCATATCTGTGCTCTTCTACGACGACAACAACAATGTCATCCTCAAGAAGCACCGCAACATGGTGGTCAAGACCTGCGGCTGTTTATAGCCCCCTTTGGCCCAATGTGCTAGGACTCCCAAGGACTCTGCCAACTGTATTCACACACACACACACACACACACACACACACACACACTGAGCACAAAGCTACAAAATACTAGCATAAATGACTTCCCTTCAATGCAGTTTGCTGCTATCCTGTGTGTTAGGGCTAAGCAGTAATGAAGAAAAAGGACCCAGTGGTATTGTTCTCCTCTTCTCTTGGCTATTCTACCTAGGACACACAATGATACAGCTCGTGCCAAAACACAAATTCTCCAGGTGTGGGGTCTGCTAAGCCTCTCGTACTCCACAGGTCACATCTGGGCACTCATATGCCTGTGTTTGGTTCACGCTGATTTCCTGCGTTATGGTTAATTCAACACACCAACATGTCAATTTGTACCAATATATTATTTTCAGACATCTTGGAATGTAATGAAAATGTTTTCCCTGCCACTTTTCAAGATGTTATTTAATTGAGATGATAATATGTATAATGTTATGTAGCAACATCATAAAGGGTACAAATCTTCCAACGAATGCCTTTTTGGAAATCTATTTATACCCACTTGAAAGTTATTTAAAAGGAATTTATCTCCACAGTCATGCATCTCTTACACACCCTGCTAGTATGTCTGTTAGTTTGAATTTGGTTTTCTGAATCCTAAATTAATTGTTTGTGTTGTTCAACAGCATTTATGTGTTCGGTACAACAAAGATGGTGGTAAAATGAGAAATACGGAGTGAGACTATTTTGGGCTAGGTTTAGTTACTGAGGGCTGGTGGCCATATAACAAGGATGTTCAAGAGATTTAGAATCATTTCACACTCTAGGTGGCGCTACAGCCAAACGGTGATGAGACAATATCTAAGCTACTGTCTCTGTGCAACTGTGGGTCTCAATCTTACCATTAGGGCATTCATAATCACAGAACCGAGTGGCACTCTTGAGTCTGGTCACACCTGATTTAGCTAACCATGAGAGCATAATGATTACACTGACTCTCATTAGGTGTTGTTTAGTCAGAGAAAGATAAACGAAATGTAAGATTTAGAGGCCCTGGTTCAACATATGTACTCCTATGTAAAGTTGTTGTAATATTGAATATCTAGCTGAGGATACATCCACAAAAAACTAAGCCATACATAGCAATAGAGGCATAGTAACATCAATCTTTCTAACAACATGTCTTTAAGTAGCTCACAATTTGCAGATGTTCAGTTTGCAAAATGGAACTGTATGTTGTAATGTTTCTCTTTGTTACTCCATCCAAATTGTATCATCTCTTCACAAACCTTCAAATGATATTGGGAACGTGCCAGTATTAATAGAAGCTATATATTATCTATCTATTAAACCTTTAATAATAAATAGGCCTTGATAATAGACATGTAATAGATCCTATTAAGATTTAAGAGGCTTTTTTGTAAATTTGAGTTAACATGTGAGTACATATTTCTGCACTCTTGGATAGTCTGTGCCTGGATGCAGATTTGTTGGGACGTGACTCCAAAGTGAAGACACGATGTCAATCTGACAGATTAGTCAACCCCTTAGCTCAGATCTGCACTGTGGTTCCACTTTTCAGACATACCAAACAAACACTTATCTGCCATGGAAGTCATCATGGAACCTTATTGCAAATTTGAGTTTTAGGCACATGTACTGGTTGAATAGGCTGCATGTGACCAATAGAGAATGCTGCAAATCGGCACCAAGGTTTCACCAAAATAATTGGCCCCACAGTGTACATTACACTATACTACACTACCCTACACTGTATGTTCTATCACATGACACTGACAGAAACCTGAGAGAGATACAGGATAAAACCTGAGAGAGATTTGAGATAAAAGAGATGGAAATCGCCTGCTGCTACAAGTGCTGAATTTAGCCTTTGATACAAGTGTACACAACAAACTTTTGGACTACCTTAGGAACTGCTCTAAAATGCTTCAGCTCTTGCGTGAAAGAAGATATTTTATATTTAGAATGGGTCAGAAGCTCAGGACTAATCAGTTGCACCTGTTAATGATGGGGTTCCTCAAGGCACCATCCTAGGCCCTCTCCATTAGATCACAGTATTAAAGGAGAACGCCAGTGATTTTTCACATAGATCTCAGTTTCTCAAGGTCACCGAAAAAAAGAAAACAATCAGTTTTACCTAGCTCAAGTTACTGCAGCCAGCAGCTAAAGCAGTCTGGCAGCTACAGCGCTACACTCTGGATGGCATGTTTGTGAGCCCCCATGTTCATGCCCCCAGAGTGTAGCGCTATCTGCCTAGCTACCTTGGCTGTTGGCTGCAGTAATTCAAGCTAGGTAAAACCGATTGTTTTATTTATTTTTTCGTACCAACAGTACTCGGTGACCTTGAGAAACAGAGATGTGAAAAATTGCCTTCTCCTTTAAAGGAACACACCACCATTTTATGAAATTAGGTTATTCACCATCTCTGACTTGGGACTATATTGGGGCGAAGCACTGCTACAGTACTTGGGCGCAGAGATTGTCTGTGCTGTGGCGAGTGAGACAAGGTACATAATGTGTTGTGTGATATCTCTGCACCCAAGTACAGTAGCAGTGCTTTGCCTCATCTTAATCTGCATTGTTGTTGGCTCACTTTTACTCATGACATGCTATCCGGCAATGCGAGATTCCATTCACTATACTAAGCTAAGCTAGCGGGGGCGCTGCCGGACCAAAACAATGCATGCACGGAGACAAAGGTGCTTTTGCTCACTTATCTAGCTGTAGGGGAGACGGTGAATAACCCAATTTCATGAAACGGTGGTGTGTTCTTTTAACTATTCCTATACAGATAGCCCACAATTATATCTCCCCTTACAACCCATCAGTCTTCTGCAGTGGATGTTATTGGAAAAAAAATCCTTCAACTCAGGGAAAGCAAATCAGAAGTCATGTTGGTCCCTCTAATGATTTAGAGTCTAATCCCTTTTATATTTCAAAACATCTGTGTCTCCAGCAGGGTAATGCTGTTTAGTGACAGATGCAAGATGAAGGTGATGAAGTAAGCTGGCTTCATACATTTGAATTCCCTTTTTGGTATAAGTATAAGTATATATACTCTTTTGATCCTGTGAGGGAAATTTGGTCTCTGCATACATTTAAATTCCCTTTTTGGTATAAGTATCTATACTCTTTTGATCCCGTGAGGGAAATTTGGTCTCTGCATTTATCCCAATCCGTGAATTAGTGAAACACACTCAGCACAGAGGGGTTAGGTGCCTTGCTCAAGGGCACTTCAGCCGTTCCTACTGGTCGGGGTTCGAACCGGCAACCCTCCGGTTACAAGTCCGAAGCGCTAACCACAGCTGCCCCTGGACATCTGGTTAATCTGTTTTGCCCAATCCAGTGTGAAGTAACAGCCTCCAAAAGGGACAATCCTTAAGCAGGATTCAGTAGTTTTGGGTAAATATGGCAAACTTTGCTTGCAAACGGAAATGACATACAACTCTGATCACACCAATATGCACCACTGCTAGGGCTGCAACTAACGATTATTTTCATAGTTGATTAATCTGACGATTATTTTCATAGTTGATTAATCTGATGATTATTTTTCTGGGTTAATTGATTAGTTGTTTGATTAGTTGCCAAAAAATGGTGAAAAAATTTTGATCATTGTTTTCCAAAGCCCAATATTATTACAGAGAAAATTGCCCCTCGGGGATAAATAAAGTTTTTTGAATTGAATTGAATGTCTTCAAACGCCTTGTTTTGTCCACACACCAAAGACATTTAGTTCACTGTCAAAGAGGAGTAAGTAAAGCTGAAAATATTCAAGTTTAAGAAGCTTCAATTAGAGATTTTTTATGTATAGTCCTTAAAAAAATTTAACAAACCGAATACTGAATAACCGAAAATTACACAAACCAAATTAATTTAATAGTCAACAATTAATCGATTAATTGTTGCAGCCCTAACTACTGGTAGAATTAAATAGCCCTAACATTATGAGTTTGAGGATTTTATTGCAAAACTAAGGCTAATATACAATAATATATACTGTAGCCTACCCTACCCCAACAATGGTTTACATAGTTGTCAATTTCTTTATGCAATATGTTCATTCTCTTATTTAACATGGTTTAATTTGCATTTGGAAGGATAGTATATGATGTCAAAGATTCTCAATGTCCTATAGGATATACATATCAATTCAACTTTTGAGTAATATTATGTGGTACAAAGATGAACGATGAGCATCATTCTCCTAGCATCCTGTGCGTGTTGTCCTGTGATCACTTACATGTAGCTTACATAGTTTCAGTGAATGGGTAGCCTATCTGCCATGGCATATATCATTAGGCCCAGCCTATACCCTACTTAAACGTTGTCTGTGGTGTGTGTGTGTGTGTGTGTGTGTGTGTGAGAGAGAGAGAGAGAGAGAGAGAGAGAGAGAGTGTGTGTGTGTGTGTGTGTGTAGCCTTCACCTATGTGTTGTGCAATGGAGGATACCTTCGGAGGATTTTGCATTGTACATGTACATGTAGCCTATCCATCTAATCGATTTCGTTGTGTAGCCGGTTAATTTGTAGACTAAAGGTAGGCGTCTTTCCACCCGCCTTTGGAGCTTCTATGTATGTTGGTTGGGAGATTGAGAAATGTTGGTCCTTCGTCCATAAATTGGCCTTATTTTGAACTGTTCTGTATGGTCTTTCACGCGGTGTGTTTGATTAACGTGAGATCATGATGTTTCTTGTGTTATCTGCCCCGTGCTGTCGGTAGCGCGCATGAGCTGTGGGTTCTCAGACGGAGGTTTACTCCTTCGATGTGGTCTGTAGGTTGTCTGGTTGTCCGACACCTCTTGTTTTCATCGACAGTGAAACTAAAACAGGGAATTCTTCTGCCTTACTGCTTGAGACAAAATCGACACACCGGTGAGTTAGACCAGTAAGGTAGTTAGGTCTTGTAGCCTATGTTCTCATCTTGGCCATTTTGGTCGAGGGACATCGTTTTCGACCCTGTATGATGTGATGTTCATTTCTCCCTCTCTTCATCGTACACCATTCTTCTGTCCGTTTCTTTTTTTTTTGCACCTTGTGCTACCTTGGCATGCTCATTCTCACTCTAAATGAAGGCGTGGCTGCCGGTGTTTCACGTTGTGGTAGGACGTCGCAGAAACCGCGGCTCTGGAGGACTTTTCGGAAGAAACCCTGAACAGAAAAGTCCCATTGGGCGGTATGATAAAGTCACAAAGAAGCCGCGAGCTGGGTCCGGTAGCTCGCTGATAAACAGAACCGGAACATCTTGGACCTAAGGGGAGACCGCAGGCTCGAATCACCAACGACCCGAAATTCGGATTTAAGCGCGCACGATCATGGCTTGGTGCGACGGGAGGTGTACCCTTATTGTGATATGCAGCTTGCAGCTGGTGAGTGTACAGTATGCAGCAGCGAAGGCATTCTTGCAACAATGACAATATACTTGAGGAGTGTTCTGTGAGCCTGTTATTTTTTATCGTTTATGTCATAGGTAAACAGAGTTTTAATTGTAGACCATGTCATCAGTAGTAGGCTATCATGTAGGCCTTACATCAGATGTGAGAATTAACAACAGTGCTCTTTTTTAGGATTCATCTTTTACACAGGCTACTAGGCTCTGACTGGCAGCAGTTTCCATGGAAACAGCTGCACCAATGCAAAGGCTGTGTACAGTGTGACATTTAATTGTGTGGTCTGTCTGTGTGTAGGTGGCTGCACTACAGAGACAGGTCATAGATTTTCTTGGCTACCAGTGGGCCCCTATCCTGGCCAACTTCCTGCACATCATGGCTGTCATACTGGGAATATTTGGCACTGTCCAGTTCCGCTCACGGTACATCATACTGGTGAGATACTGATATTGCGCGCGCGAGCACACACACACACACACACACACACACACACACACACACACACACACATACACACATACATTTACTTGGGTTCACATTCACATGTCAGATTTTTGGAGATGGAATCAATTTATTCTTTATTTTGTAGTCAGGCTACCATATATGTATAAATGCTGAACAAAACAGGCATGCACTGTTTATCCACCTCAACATGCAGACGTCTTGCAACCTGTTGTAAGCAGCAGACATACGGTGAATGTGTTACTCCGTCCAATCGTTGTGCATACCCATGAAAAAAAAACAATCTACACTATGACAGCACAGATAATGAAGTAGAAGAACCTGATCAGAATGTAATCAGACACTTTGTAAAAAAAGCCCGGAGGCAACAAAGCCTATGCAGAGAATGTGTTGGCAAACATGTTTAACTGTTTTAACAGTGAACTATTGTTAGCTTAATGGCAACCAACTAAGTGGGAGGTGTAGTTTATGTTTATGTTTCTTAACAGACACGTTTGTCCAAAGCGCCTTACGACAAAAACAATAAATATTGCATTAGCATTAAAATCAATATAAAGTAAAGTCAAATGAAATGTTAAATTAACATAATATCAATAATGACAATAATAAAAATAGCAAGTCTTCATAATATCCATAAACATAATACAAACAGTAGCCATAAACTTACAAATCATGATATTAATTAGATGCAAGGTAAACGCATGGGAAGAAAGACAGTTATTTCACCTGAGCATTGTGTAAATGCGTAGGGTTCTCCAGGGATGGTACCTGGTTCATAGTGCTGCCTCTTAGGTGTCATTGTATCGTTCAGTCATACTGCTTAACCCAGCAACATATTCCCTATCAGCCTTGTCTTTAACAGGAATTACACAAAGAGAGGATTCAGTGAATCGGTTTCCATCTAAAGACTCTGTCCCCCATGAGGAATTGATTAGTGTTTGGACTGTGCCATTGGAATCATCTGTTTAGTCCTCCTGCTCTGCTCATTAGCCCGACAGTGTAGCGAGTACTTCAGCTGAGATTAGCCGAGTGTTACAGACAGCTTTGTGTAAAAGAGGCCCAGTGCACAGAGCCATCTTGGTTTACCAGAGAATCAAGAGACCCTGGTGTACAAGCTGCATAGTGGGCAGTGCCATCTAGGGGCAACAAAGCTTCTTAGGGTAGTCGCAACCCCTTGCCCCTCAGAAGCTGAGCCGATGAAGCAGAAGGCCGGATTATCAACAAAGCAAGTGTTTGATGTGCATAGAAATAAGGATTTAGATGTGTCTGATGGAGGATTACAACATTGATAGCCTTGATCAGAATTGTGTTGCTCAAATAAGATCAAAAGTAGGATTAGCCTAACGTTACGTTATTCTGATCAGTGTGTTTCAATGAAATGCCCACATTGTAATATATTGATTGGGAATCGCACATGTAGCTCACTTTCCCTTCCTCCATCTTGTCTCTTTCCTCCTCATTGTGCTACGCTGCCAGTATGCGGTGTGGTTGGTTATCTGGGTTGGCTGGAACTCCTTCATCATCTGTTTTTACCTGGAAGTGGGACATCTCTCACAGGTGAGTGTGTTTGCGATGGACTGACTAATGGTCAAGTCGTATGTAAGTTAATGTGCCCAGTGGGGGAAGAGTCTGAGCGGCTAAGCTTTTGGATGCCTTTGCAGAGGTCTTTTGGTCATATACCTTCAGATTCAGAATCTTTAAAGAAGCTCAGGAAATGCATATAATGCTGGACAAGTAAGCATAACTATTGGAAGGGTCAGCCCCAGTAATGGAATTTAGAAGTAAGTGCTGACATAGAATTCAACAGTTTAGTTGACTATTTGCTCTCAGACAGTTTCTCACTTTGTTGTTTCAGGATAGGGAATTCCTGATGACATTCAACACCTCCTTGCATCGCTCCTGGTGGATGGAGCATGGCCCTGGGTGCCTGGTAACAGCTGTTCCTGACTCTCCATTGGCTCCTCAGGATCACCATGTGATAACTATCAGTGGCTGCCTCTTAGATTATCAGTACATAGAGGTGGTCAGTGCTTCCCTGCAGGTCTTCCTAGCTGTGAGTACACATCCCCACAACTGCTAATAACTATTTTGTTGTTATTGTCTATCAGTTTGACTGAACTTTTTTTTTTCTTCTTTTTTTTTTCTTCTTTTCTTCTCACATTCAGCTCTTTGGCTTTGTGTACGCCTGTTATGTGAGTAAAGTATTCCTGGAGGATGAAGACAATGGTGAGTGTCCATTGACAAGCTGATTGAGTGGTGTTGTTGTCTTTTGTTATATGTTAAAGCACGGAACTGAACTGTCCTCTTTCCTTCCCAGTTGATTTCATTGGTGGATTTGACTCCTATGGCTACCGTCCTCCCCAGAAGAATTCACATTTGCAGCTGCAGCCCCTCTACACGTATGAACAGCCTTTCCTTTATCAGTGAAACTAGCATCTGTGTTACCAACACTAGAGCAACCGAAGCTAGTCACTATATTGTGACAACTGTGTACGAACGTATACGTTAGACTATGTCTCTTATCTCTTCTCAGTGGTAAGATTTAAGTATGAACTCGAGTGTAGAGGTGTACGCACATCTATAACGATTCTACAGGTGCTGGATACTAGAAATACCGAGTAAAACAAAAGAAAAAATATCCACACTCTGTCTCTAAAGCTCCCAGTTTAATGGTGGGTTATACACAACGTTTAGACCACTCAGGTCTTTTTTTTAGATGTCATCTGACGAAGACCTGAGGACACCTGACGAAGACCTGAGTGGTCGAAACGTTGTGTATAACCCACCATTAAACTGGGAGCTTTAAAGACAGTGTGCGGATATCTTTTCTTTTGTTTTAAAATGTAAATATGAGCCATCTTTGGTTATCTATATATTCCTGTGACGTTCACAGCAATTATTCATTCCCCTAGACACCTCTTATTTCTTTCAGTTCCTAGCTGTTTTTATGCTAATGCTAATGTCTTTGATATCATCTGAGAGACATTACAGTTTATACCATGGTCTAGGTTGAAAAGGGTGTCGTTCAAAAAGTGATATAATACACCTATAAAATTATTATGACGTTGCTTGACAATGCCTGAGTTAGTCCACTCAGCAGTGACTTATCAACATTCCACAGCGTTGCGATAAATGGTGAAAAAACTAACGATTTTATCTCTAAAACTCATTTAGTATTAATAATTGATTTCATAGTTATTTATTTCGTAAGTTACCATGGTATAAACGGGATAATGCCCTTCGATGCGTCCATTATCAGAAATAAATGGACCGTCCGACGCTATTTTTTTTAAAGCAAGCAATCCCTGATGTCATCTCACCACTCCTTCTCATTTAAATTTCAGTTCTTTTATATACTGCTATAAAGAGTGACAATTTGCTCAAGGTGCATCCCATAGGCCAATGTTGGAGATGTGTAAAATAAAAAGATGAAGAATGTAGGACATAGGGACAAAGAGGGCAGAAGGGAGATAAACATATAGATCATATATAGATACTGTATATGAAAAGATAGATCTGGAGGAATGAAGTGAAGTGGATACATGTATTTCCAGGTGCACATAGAGCACTCTGTTAATATCTATATTAGAATACCATTTCAGGGTTAACAGTATGTACAACTGTCCATCTGCAAAGCAGTCAGCGCTTTGGGCTGTACATGTTTAAATCATAGCTGTCTTACAGTGCATTAAAATGTTGGCATTTTGACAGATGGCAAGTGAAGCATGTCAGTAGGTTGAGGAGCAAGGCAGAGATGAGGGATCGAGGGGCAGATGTACGAAGATAGCATAAATGCCAACTTTTTCTGCTCAAAGTTTTTACTTCGTCAGGTAAACAGCACTCATCACCACTCATACACTTTGTACATTATCTCCTCCTTAGTGTGGTTATCCGAAAAACAGAATCAGATTAGGAGTGAGAATGTGGATGCCATATGGAGATGTATTGTATTGGGTTTTGGTTATGGTAGATGATGATGATGATTTCATAGAGAACGTAAAGGTTCTGCTACAGAGTGGAAGTAAATGAGACAGGACAGCCAGGGTAGATAACAGAACGGAGATGCGGAGAAGTACAGGACAGGAAATGGAAGAGGAGAAAGAGAAAGAGAATGATATTAATTGTGCCCTGCAGCGAGTGAAGACTCAGGACCATATTCTACCTCTAATCAATATGTCAGTGCAGCCTGAGAATGAACAGAGTGCACTGTTGTAGACTGTAGTATCCTCTTTTAAATCCATAAATGTTTGTGTATAGTATACATGTACATGTGGTTTGTACTGTACTGTATGTATGATACCGAATGGTTTGGTTCCAAGTATGTTTTCTTTTACAGGTGACGGTTCATCAGATCCACTGACCATTGATGAGGAAAGAGAGTTGGCACAACACAACTCTTCAGATCGCTGTGAGCCCTGATGTGGGATGAATAAATTAAAATAAACTTTAGTAACTGTGTAACTGTGTTGTTCATACCATATGATACTCCTGCTACAGTACATGATTGATTATGTTGTTCACAATCACAACAGACTCAAGCTTGCCAGTCTACATGTACAGTACTCAAAAGACATTTGGTCTATTGTGCTGCAGTATGCCGTATAAAACCTGATGCCAAAAAGGTTTTCATAAGGTGCTCCTCTGGGTTTGTGAGACTAGTATGGAGAACATTAAAAACGTTTTGATGAAACTTAAAAAAAACTCAAGCAATATAAAAATGTATAAATCATGAGTTGTAATTGTTATAGCTTTCTGGTTGTCAAATGTTACATTTTGGGACAGCCAGAAAATGGACGCATCAAAATGATCCAGCATCAGTTTCACTTTGCTGACTGAGTGAATCACTGTATGTACAGTAGAGACCCATTTTACTGACCACTACTCACACAATAAAACGGGTTAATTTCATCCTAGCTGTTAATAAAAAGTTTTCTCACATATCTAGACTGCGGTCTGCACTGAGGCCTTCCATTATAGAAATCTCATTATCTTGTGTTGTAAAAAGGATTTTTATGTCACTGTTGTCACCATTACATCCATAAAAAACATTAAACCAATGCATTGGTTAACAACTGTAGATTTGTAAGTAACATAATTTATTGTTGTGACCAATGAGCATGTCACATAACACACTAAACACTGTTTTACCCAAACCCTAGTTTGTTTCTTGCCTACAGAAAACGGTCACAGGCCCTTTAGTTGAGCCTATTTTGGGACCTTGGCTTCTGAGAAGCCCAAGGCCTGCAGAGTGGGGGCTCTATGTAGTTGATTTCTATTGCCTCAGTAAAGCAGAGGGGCTTCTGTTTCCCTTATGTAGTCCTCCTTTTAGTAGTCAATTGTCTTGGAGAAAAACGGCAGAGAAGAAATAAATGATCACAAACAAAAATTGGACTTTCTATTCTGTATAAATCCACAACATTGTAACAAATTAAACAAGTTAAACAAAAAATATTCCAGCTTGTATTACAATCAACTCAGTCTGGTTCACTTTATTTGATTAATAGTACATTGTGTTACTTATTGTTTGACTAAGTATCAGTTGTGGTTCTCTTCTGACACTATATGAAGTGACAGAAAAACAGTAAAAGAGTTGGACATACTCAGACACTGAACAAGCCACAAAAGAATGTCTTTATTCACTGAAAATGATGGAAAAGGCAGGACATACAAGGGGTTGGAAACAGAGTCATTGTATCAACCAGAGATCAGACACCTTGTAAATTTAGAATGCCATGTTGGCCAAAGTGAATCTTTACGTCTCTTTAATGGTGATGTGGTAACATAACAGTAACAGCGGACTGAACAGAGGAAGTATGCCCTAGACTGATGAAATATGTCTGAATGCTCTGGCACATGTTGCCACTACATTTTCCTTTTTTTGTCCACTTTAAAGGGACACCAGGCAACGTTTTTGTGTTAATTAATCATTTTCTTAAGTCGGTATATGGTTAAATGATACATTACGGGGCGAATGAAGGCTCTCTCGCCCGCCCCTACTGCCTGTAGGAAGAATATCCCACTTGCAAGTTCGGTGTATCCTACCCGCCGACCGAAGCAGGATCAGTTTACAGCACAGAGGCAGGCTAACGAAACGCTAGAGATTGTTGCAAACGTGTGTATAATGGCAGAGCCGGCGAAGAAGCAGCGAAAACCCTTGACGGAAGATGCAAAGAAAAGGAAAAGAGCTTCAGACCGAGGGGAAGTTTCATAGAGAAAAAGCATCAGGCTTGCCTGGTGTCCCTTTAAGTTTTCATTTCTGATTAAGACAGTTAAGGTCCAAGGACTTCGGTTTCTGTAAAGGACCTTGTTTTAAAAGGCAGACATTGAATGTGCTCTTTGCCTGCCTAAGAAAAGTAATGTTGCATGACAAACCAGCTGTAGAGACATTAGAGAGATGCCAGGGCGAAAAATCTTTTTGGTTTGACAAGATCTGAGACAACTACAAGAGAGCATTCACATGTACCTCAGTTGCTTCAGACAGCTCCTGAGGGTGAAAGCGAGTCGGTGTTCCATATACTGGATAGAAATTGAAGGGAACATGTAAAATATTAATTTAAACTGACATGGCATGGTTTTTAAAGTAAACTCCTACAATAAATACTCTGGACAAACTTTGATACAAAAATACCTGACAGGAGTTTAGGCAACACAGTAAAACATGCTATGTAGGCTATTATTCTCTGAAGTAATTAATCTACATCTATAGATCACTGGGCAGGTTACAATACTGTAACACTTTACATTAAGGACCCCTTGACTAACATGAACTAAATGCAGTAGTTAACATGAATAAAGCATTAACCATAGCAAATAAAATATTACTTGATGTTCCAGGCTTGTTCCAGGAAGTAAAGTGTAATGCATTTGTTAGCAGAAACAACAATGAAATTCTGCATTTAGCATCAAATATGGTCTCTTTACATCGAGGTTAACAGTTTGCTCGTGTTAATTAATGCACTTACTAATATTAGTAATGTGAAGTGTTACCACAATACTCACATTTTGGATAGCTGGCATGTTTAGTGTGATTTGAGGCAGATATATTCTTATATTCAGTTCTGATTAGCCTGTCTAGTTCCTATTTCATATTTGGCTAAAATATCCACACCTATATCCTATACATACGAACATTTCAACTATGTTTGAGCTATATTTTATCTACTGGATTTTTCCACTCTATTGGCTTCCAAAATGTCTGTAAATTGAATATAAGTTGTCACTTTTCAGTTTTAATGTGACATCACCTGGCTGCTACATTAATTTTTTTATTTTATTTTTTTGCTTCTCACTCAAATGCTTTTTTGCATATTTACGGAGTACACTCAATGCTTGTGTATGCAACAGTCATGAACACTGTCAGCATCAAATACTACTGGAACAAGATGCAATAAAATACCTCTGCTCATTAGGTTCTGTAGTCAGTATTATAGTATTTACAATGTCTAGCATTAATTGAGCATGTTCTCCTTCACAGTTATGCATGTTCTGCCAAAGTATAGGTAGCTCTGATCATTGCCATCAGAGTTTCTTAACACTTGTGTGTATCAATTTGAAGAATATAATCCTTTCATGTGGAAATTTACACAAAATCACTGTGCCCAAAGACCACTTACAGGTTGGTAGTTGTTGAAATCTGAAATTTTGAAACTTTTACCTATTGCCACATTACCATGGCAACAACACAGAGTGTACACATACAGTACATGCACCAAACTCATCAGTTTCATTTCAGCAACGACTTTCTACATCTGGAAACCAATGGAGTTTAACCACACTGAGACACACACAAGCACACTGAAAAAATAAACATCCTTACTGTCAGAGCCACACTTAAGTAGTGCATCGTTATACACAAATACTTTTTATGATTTAAGATTAAATAAACTGTCCCTAATGTGTTCCATATTTTCCTCATCTATAATTGGAATGGCAACATCTATATAGCATCACAACTTCACAGTGGTATACAGCATTTGCCCTTAAGAGTTTACATGAGATTAATTTGCCTATTTAATTGGCTCTACCCACTTTTGAGGGTTTTTCAACCTTCTCATTTCAACCGTGTATAAAATGCATATCAGATACATTAGTATTAGTGAATTTCATAAATGCATGTATAATGTACTCCAATACAAATATATCCTTTTAAGTACATCCCCTCATGTAGTGCGTTGCACTATCATCTGATTGCACTTTCATGTGAGATAGCCACTGTGATGACGAACCCACAACTGAAGCAAACACTAATGTTGTGGTTAAAAGGAAAACGTACTACCAGAGATCACAGACAGGAAAAACAGATTGTCGTGCAATGAACCGCGTCTTGATGCGTCATGAAATCTTATGCTGCACAACACTATGAGCTGCATTTTGTATCGTTAAATATAGTTTGTTCTGCTACTCAGACCTGGAGAGTTGGACAGTGTCACAGTAAATGGAACAACTCGTGTCTTCTCTGATGCGTGAGACGTGTTGATTAAAAGCTACATTAATCTACCTGCTGCCTCCATCTTGAAATCTCCGTTTTGGGTATAAAGAAAAAAAACACCTATTAGAATGGTGAGTAAGTCATTCATTCTATGGTTTTTGTTACCTCTTTCCAGTCAGATTTCTTCATCACTGCTTGAGTCACTTGAGTTAAATGCTCAGTAACACACTCTCATAATTGCGTTGAAACTAAACCTATGCATAGCCACTGGTGTTACAGTTTTAAACACAGACTCTTTCTCCTCTCATCTACCCGTAAATTACATGCATTAAAGTAAATTAACATTGTCTAGTTGCACATCAAATCCCAATGTTGTTAAACAAATTATAACATAATGACACTGATAGCAACATCTGTCAACAAAACTGACCTACCATAGCAAGGTTTAACACTACAAAGTCAATAAGATAATATAATACAATACAAATCACACATAAAAACATTTAAAAAGAGAACAGTAAATGTTAGTATAGGGCTCATGGTTGTATCAGATAAATTCATAAGCATTGGTCGCCAATTCAGCTGTGTAATGTGGACCACTAGCAGGGCTTCAGCATTTGTGTTGAATATTATAGGTAATGGTAGTTTTTTTTTTTTTTTGGGAGGGGGGGAGGTGGGCATATATTTCTCAAACACCACACTGCTAAGGCAAGGTAGGGTGCTAGACCCAGGGCAATACACATGTGAGCTGGAGAGATTCAAAAGACTGATTTTTGGAGCACACATTCAAAAAGGCACCACGTTTTGTCCCCTGAAACCACCCTTCTCTTTATAAGTGGGGTTATACGTTTTTGAAAAGGTTACTGGAAAATGAAATGATGTGAATAGAGCCACAGCATACCAATGTGATGTTCTGTTAGGTCAATTAAATGCAGAGTGCATGAATGGAAATGGATGATTCTGAGGGGCTACGACTTAGAAACCCATGCAGCAGACAGTACTGTATGTGAGTGTAAGAAAATGCATCAACAATAATGGAAAGAAATGAGGTACCAATGAGGACACACATTCAGAAATGCACTGAACAGTACTAAACGGAGTAACTAAATGGACTTACACAGATAATTAGTGAAGATAAGAAAGTACAAATGCTCTTAAGCTACTGCCTGCATGGTGCAGAATCCATAAATTATAAAGGAATATCTGGAGCATTACCCTACACACATGTATGCGCTAAATGCACACAGACACATATTGTGCATATGCATACAAACGCACATCTCTATGTGTATGTATATGGTATATATACAATCTTTGTATATATACAATGTTTGTGTGAAGCAGAATTGTATGTAAATGGGTTTGGCTACAAGAGATTTGCCTGGCAGTGTGAGTGATCTCTTCTGTGGTTATTGTGCTGCCACACGAGTTCACTTCTGGGGGTTGCTCTTCATCATTATGGGCTTCCTGTTGACATAAGTGGCCCAGTACGCCAGGTTGAAAACAAAAAAAAGTATTGGGAAGATTATTCTGGAAATTTTGTCAACTTTGCTGACTTGGTTGTAGGATTTGATGCCCCCCTCTGGGACATATTCACCATCCATCCTGGGTAGCCGCAGTGGGGCCACTGTAGGTCCAGGGGGTGTCTGCACTACACTCTGGGCTATGGTGGTCAGACCAGGGTCCTTGGCCACGTTCATTGTGTAGGTGGTCCCCACAATGTTGAATGTGTTGTTCTTCTTAGAGAGGGAGGCTGACTCTCTTCTCTGAAAAGAAGCCATAAACAGGACACTATCAGTAAGATGTCTAAGAGGGTCATTATCCAGATCACATCCATAGGGAGGAATGTCAGAAAAAAAATGTCCATTGCCCTGGAAAAACCTGCAATGCCCTGAAAACACAGGTACTATCTTACAAGAGCCAGCTTAGTAGGGAAACGTTGCCGGGCAAAGCAGCTCGGTATAACACAGCGTTAAATGATCCAATCATATTTGTTCGTGTTTTAACTTCAAGCCTTTGAGCTATCTATTGTTCCCTTAGTTGTTGTGGCCAACCAAGCAAAACGTAACAACTTCACATCGTGTCTAAAGCTGTGATCAAGCTGCGTTTACTTGAGACAGCCTGAAGACAAGTTTCAATAGGCTTTTAAACTTTGCAAAAATAAGCGCCGATAGTTCTTTGCACAGATAAAAACATGCAGTAGCTCTATTTGTTTTGTTTACAATGTTAGTAGATTTTCCTTTTTTTGTTAAGACCATTTATCAGGCAGTTCTTTTTGAAAACTACAAACAGACTGCCTCACATTGACAGAAGATGTATGAAATGTGAATACTTTTTCCTCTTAAGTAGTATTTTGCCTACAGTTTTTTTGTCAAAACAATTGTGGCCTTTTTGGAAAAAAGCATTTTACATCTCTGGTTATGACTGACTAGTCCTAACCAGTTAGCATAATTGTACAGCACATATATACCCAACTTACTTATTAGGCTATTCAACTTTGTACAATGTCTTTCTGGTCCCCTTTCATGCTAAGTACCATCAGTGTAGCAGCAACCTTCGCTTTCACCAGAAAAGCCAACATGGCAAACCAAATTAATTAAATGATTAAATCTTTTTTCATTTGTGTTTCCCCCCCATAATAATGTAGCAAAACCAAAGCTACAAAACTACCAAAAATGTACAGTATTTACAGTTAAGCATAACATGTTAAAAACAATACAATGCAAAAAGGAAAAAACTGAAAAGAAAAACCATCAGTAAAAATCACAAAAAACACAAGGAGTGAATAGAAAATCTGTATTGTGATCACCATATCTAAGAGCACATTAGAGTAAAGGTGTGCAGAGTTGACAGATGGAGGTGGATGGCATGGGTGTAAGTGTGCCAATTGTGTCTAGCACAATTTTGAGTCTCTACAGATGTTCTCTGCGAGTTCCAAAAATAGTTTCTCCGGCTGATTGAAACTCAGAACCATCATAGGCATAGAGTGTCCTTTTAAAACAGTTTGTCTCACAACAGTCCTATGCTGGCCAGCCATCAGGAGGTACAATCCACCCTGCGGAAACTCTGCTGACAGATGGGCAAGGGGTCATTTTAGATGACCCAGAGCTGGCTGAGTCTGATAAAGCTGCAGAGAACAGACAGCGGTGGGTCGGCAGGGTGGTGAAGATCCATCAGACACACGACATGCCATGCCATGATGGGCTCTCTTTGCATTCATCACTTTCTGGTCTAGAACAAAATCCTTTGGCAAAGGCAAAGTGACAAGGCTGCACATCCCTGTGTCATTTCACAGCTAATTTCATAACAATAACATAATAAGCACTGTGTCTGTGATAGGTCACCTCTACCCATGTTGTAGATGTAGTCCTTCACTGTGGCCGGAGCATTTGGCCCAAGCTCCATTAGCAGCCTTCACACGCTTACAGAAACCTGTGACATGTGTTCTACCCTGCATGCTAAATGCAGCAGGCCTGGTAAGGTACGTGACCACCTCCCTGGCGTCTATCTACTTCACAAACAGAGGCTGTCATGGCTGAGCGTGTCCTTGCTGATTATTGCTTGATTTGAATGTAAAGGCATTCACATGCAGGGGGCCTTTAAATTCCTTCAGGTCCGCTTAAAGTGTTCGTAAAGAGTCTGTAACATATCGTCAGCAAGAATCTACATCAGTGTCATTGCAATATTATTAATTAGCCTATTTCCCAGTTGCTGAGTCAGGTTTGCCCACACAAAGAAGTTCCAATATTGACACAAATAATTTGCTACTGTAGAGTTTCCTCTCCATATAATTGGCTCTGCTCACATATAATGTTTTAGTCCAATTCTGGTTCTTTCCTTAGGTTTGATGAGGTCTTGCAGACGTGAGCCAAGTCCAAGTAACAAGGTTTGACTATGCACTGGTTGTTACAGTACCTTTTTCTCCTCACTGTCCTGCGGGTCACTAAAGTTGAGTTGTCTGAGAGTTGCACAGAAATGTTTCTGCTTCACACTACAAGGGAATGGTAGCTGGTATAGGTCAGAGCATCTCCAGAAATCTGTGAGGTTTCTGAATTTCACCAAACCAAATCGCAATATATCACCAAATTTCGGTGCCATAGATCTTTCTTCTCCTTGCTCTTCTGGGCACCATACTGGTTGGTGTTGATGACCAGAGTGTGCAGCACTGATGTAGTACATCTCTAACAGCTAGACAAGCTAAATGGGACCTGTGATCTAGTTACGCAGCACTGAGGTCCTGCTGTCACTTCAGACTGAATGAGGGCTGAGGTGGGTCAACATCTCTCATTAGCAAAGTGTTCCACTTCTCCGCATTATGTGGCACCTTTGATGTTGCACCCCATCTTGGCCTCTTGACACGCTTACTATCTATTAATAAACCACAAGCTCTACTATGGATACACAGTATGCACATGAATCAAAAGGTGGACTAATTGGACATGGCATATGTTAAAATAAAAAAAAAAACAATGCTTATTTCTGAAATGGTTATAAATGCTCAAAGGCTTGCTTCTGGTTTGTAAATAGAGTTTGGCACTCTTCACTTGTAGTCTTGTCAAAGTCAATGAACAATCCATTTGGACAAAACAAGGCTTATTTTAAGAACTGTGTCATCTATCATACGATATTCTAGCTCTCGAAACGTTTGAAATTGGAGGAACGATAGCTGTCAAGACTGAAGCCTACTGTGGCGAAGTGAATCCTATTGGTGGCGAGGCTGCTATACTATACTTTACAATCGGTGCAATTTTCCATGGACCATTATTATCATTATTAGAAATGCCATTAGTGCTGGAATACTTTAACCTTCCAGACCATAGTCTGCTGCAGCTAAATGAATAAATATGATCTGCTTTGTATGATACAATTAAAACTGTCCAGTACAATATGGTGTTAACAATGTCAGCGATTGTGTGCAAATGCAAAACAACGTAGAGTACGTACATTACTTTTGACATGGTCTGTCCCCCGCACCAGACTCTCTACCCTAGGTGGCAGGTCTTTCAGCGCCATGGCCCCTAAGCTCTGGAATTCCCTCCCTCAATCCCTCCGTGACTGTCCCTCCTGTCCTTTCTTCAAAGCTCACCTCAAGACCTTTCTCATCGCAATTTTTAAATTTATTTTTGACTGTCTGACTGTCTGTTTTTGTGTTGTCTTGCTTTGTTTGTGTTGGCTTTGTAAAGTGACCTTGAGTCTAAGAAAGGCGCTATTATATAAATAAAACATATTATTATTATTATTATTATTATGGTCTTTAATGAAAAATACAAAAGTGAAATGTTATGCAGACTTACTCGCATCTCTAAAGCCTCTTTCTTGCCATCCCAGGCCCAGCTGCGCTTGGTGAAGTAATTCACAGTGGCAAACTCGATGAGTGCAGAGAAGACAAAAGCATAACAGACTGCCATGAACCAGTCCATGGCTGTGGCATACGCTACTTTGGGCAGTGAGTTTCTGGCACTGATGCTCAGCGTGGTCATGGTCAACACCGTGGTCACACCTAGGCACAACGTTTGGGGAAAAACCTGTTAGGTTTGAAGGTCATACAAACATTGAGGTTGCTCTGTAATTATTCCTTTGAGGCCACTAGGCTAGTGCATGTGCACAAACGTGAAAAATGTTAGGTATAACCAAAGGGATAATTGCCAGTTCATTACAAATTGTCCTTTGTCAGTTCGTCATTTTTGCAAGGCATTTTTTTTCTTAAACTAGGGGCTTGTATTGTTAAAGGTGACACAGTCGACACTTTAATTAATTTCCTGAAATAACTGCAGAAAAACCCACAGGACACAACTGTCACATTGAAAGTGTCAGCACGCATCTGTGAATGTGTGTATGTGTTAAAGTTTGTATGCGTGTGTTTTGTGTATGCTGGTGTCTGTGTCAATGAAGAGATGATGAGACTCACCAAAAACAGTTCGTGCTGGAACAGACTCCCGGTTGAGCCAGAAAGAGACTTGAGAGAGAATGACCGTCATAATGCATGGGAGGTATGTCTGGATCACAAAATAACCTATTTTCCTTTTCAAATGGAAATGTGCTGTCATGACAACATACTCTCCTGGCAGAGAACAGGAAGAGGAACACTCATAAGTGCATCATATTGAAATGGTCTATAAGAGCATGCCAAATTTAAAATTCAAAATAGAATATCAAAGACCCTAACCTGTCATAATATGTTAGACCTGAAATGCCTCATGAATAAGGTATTCAATAAACATTAAAAAAATACCTGCATACTCCATAAATCACAACTTGGGTCTGTGGTCCTATGTACATTACAGTTCTTCTCACTTTAGTGCATTTCTCAGAAGACAATTGAAATTCTTAACACTACATGTTCAACCACATCATCTAGTTACTTGGACACATAATTGAATTTGTCATTATTTTGCAGCAAATACTTTTGCAAATGCTTGCAAATGACTGTGTACAACTGCCTGCTGTTTACCTTATCATTTAAATGATCAATTGCTTGTGTCATGTTGGTAAAAATGCAACACATTGCAATGCAAAAATGTATACTGGTTCTCTGTTGAACTACAATGCAAACAGTATAGTAAAAATATACTGCAAATATGAATCCTGGCCAATCTCTTACAATCTCTCACTTACAATAATGTATATATTTGCTTTTGGCACATATAAACTAAGCATTTTGAGCAAGTTACACACTTGCATGTAGTTCAGGAAATTCCGTGGAGTCACTCCATTGAGAATTCTCTACTGTATACCCGAAACAGAGGTGTTCAGGCCAATCAAATCGTTTGGGTGGGCTTTATACTAATTGTTGCTAGCAAAGAGGGATGTTTAGATTTCCCTATTGCATCTGCTGTACAAGATATTGACAGCACAATAACTTTAAAAAAATGGACTGAAAACAGGATTGTTTTGGCTGTTATCCCTACAGGATTCACATACAGTCTTACATACACATACATAATATGTCTTGTCTTCACCGTGGGATAGTGAGAAACGTAATTTCGATCTCTTTGTATGTCTTGGCATGTGAAGAAATTGACAATAAAGCAGACTTTGACTTTGATACAGTATTCCGTTGCTCTAATTGGTTAGGTCTATCCAACTGTGTGCACAGGTATTTTCCCCTCTGTATCGGTTGAAACACACCTCATAATGGACTGATGGACTGATACCAGAATAGAGTTCGAGTCTGACTAAGCCAGGTTACCGTGTGGTGCAATTTGTATAAATTGTTTTCACAATTGCACTGAATGTTGAGCAGATTTTAATGATGATGAGTAATTTATCGAAGCAACTGAAAAAAAAAACTATGACAGTTTTGCCACTGGATTGATGAGCTACCTGTGCTGGAGCTGATGATCTCATTCCCAATGACGTGTCCCAGCAGGTCATACTGATTGAGCCTTGAGCCATCTTCTGCCACGGATATGGACATGTCATGGTTCCAGATATAAATCACCTCATCGTTGGTGTAGGCATCTGAAAGCATAGTGAAACAAAGTAAGATAGTTTTGGATTCAATCTAAAAATTTAATTTTTGGGGGCTTTTTATGCCTTTAATTTGATAGGACAGTGGAGAATGACAGGAAGTGAGTGGGAGAGAGAGTCGGGGTGGGATCCAGAAAGGACCATGGGGCCGGAATCGAACCCAGGTCGCCGGCATACGGTGCAGGTGCCCCAGCCAGTTGCGCCACAGCTGGGGCAAAAATACCCTTCTGAACATTTCCCAGAACATCATCAGCTTTTATTAAATCATCGTTTAAATAAATACATATCAGATTTGACTACAAAACAATCAATTGTTTAAACTAACAACTAAAACACTTACCCTTGCAAACACCGCCAACACAACAGCTGGCACTGATCAAACCTATTCAGCATAGTCTTTTTGTAAAAGCTGTTCATACAAACACATACTGTACAAATGAGCTAATGCAAAGTGAGGTCCCTGGACAACAGTGTGTATGTTGTGCAGTAAAATGGCTTTATAGACTAAAACAATAATTCTTGCATGATGCAATGGTTTTAGCCAATCAAAAGCTGAACAGAAACACAGCAGAAACACTGCATACTTTACATGATACAAAAACAGAAACTCACAGCTCCCAAATTTTAGGGGACAGGCATGAGCATCCATGGGGAAGTCTTCCAGGTGCATGGGACACTCTGCATGAATGGTTAATCTGCATTGGAAAAGGAACATGTTATATTTCCATATGTTATAAGCACAATAGAAAGCATATGGATCATTATAACAATCACACCAACAAATACTGTAGAGGAGAATATAAAGCAGTTTGTGATAGCTAAGGCATGTTTTTGATCCCCCACCCCCCAAGCAGGGATATAGTGGTAAAATTAGAGGTAGGCAAACTATGAATTCTGTGATCTCGGTGATGTGGACAGCGCCATGCGGTCAGAAAAAAAAAAAGGCATTCAGAACATGTTTGATGATGGTGGAGGTTATTGTCCAATGTTTATAACAATACCAGTGGTATTAAATGGTTCCTAGAGAGTTGATAAGTGTACATACATATTGTGAATGTGGATAATACAGTGTGATTTTTGAATGTTAAAAGTTGCAATTGGTGAATAGACTATTTTTGAGAGGTGGATGATCTCTAATAAGAGGTAGAATAAACTCTATTTCTGAAATTTCAAAGGAGGATAAACTGTGTTTACTTGCGTTTAGTTTCCACTACATCCCTGCCCCAAAGGGAGTTCTAAACAACTTTGTGAAAAGCAAATATGATAGGCTCACCTCATGGTGTAGAGCAAGGTGCCATTGTCCACCAACCGTAACAATTTATTAGGAGTTGTCATATTGTGGGCCACTGACTTCTTTCCATTGTGGAAGAATGTGTCTGGTGTCCATATTTTACTGGCTAACAGGTTGTTCAGAGGCAGAATCTGCATGGGTCCATCAAATTTTAGTCTATCATCCCTCCAGGTCTGGCGGAAGAAAACATCAATGGTATACTCCTGGAGAAACAGAAGAAGAAAAATGAAGAAGAAGAAAAAGGTCAAGGCCGCAAACATGTCTGCAAGTACACTGTCTAATGCTGACCCTGCTCCCAGACAGCCCACAAGCCATGTTTGGCCTGAAAAGCTATTTTCACTGATGACCAGCCACACCAGCCTCAAGAGAGGTTGTGTGCAATTATAAATCATATCAAATCATATCAATCATATCTGTGCTGCTAACTAAAGAGAGTAACAGAAGCCTAATACTAAACGCCTTACTTACAGTTTTGCACTTCTTTAGTAGTCTACATTTGAAAATGTTAACACTGATCAAATGCCATAAACAGATCTACCGGTAATGTTATTTCCAACTCATAAATGATCCAAAGTGGCCTTTTACATGCTGCCTTGTGCTGTGGCCTTTCATTACATTCCTTATTGTACTCCTATTCTCTCCAACCTGTCCACTTTGCCTTGGATGCAGATTATGTCTCAGTGTGCATTTTTTCTACCCTCCCACGTCTATGGAGTCAATTATCGTTAACTTAATACACTCGCTGTCAACTTATAATGACCATACGAATGACCCGTTTTCCTTAGGCTTTTAAGTAGTCATTGCAAATGTCGTCTACACTGTACTAGGAAAGAGACCGCAAAATAGCTTTTGGATATGGTTCAGTATTACTCATATTTAATTGTCCCTGCAGCACAGAGACATCCATTTAAACTCTGGGACCACTGGGTTGGGTGGGATTGTTGAGGTGAGGGTTGTGCTGACAGCTGTCCCTCAGCTAGGTCAGGCTGACTGGGGCACTTGGTGTCTGTGTGGCTGCCAAGGTGAGCAGACAGCATTAATGACTAGCAATCAACCTCAGGGATGTTCTTGCATGACCCTGCTGTTGCCAAGGAAACGCTCCTGTCCTTGGCTCCCATAATGGGATATGTAAGAAACCCCCCCCATGCACATTTAGTTGCTGCAGCTGTTCCTTTGTTTCTCAGTGCTGAGCAGGAGTACACAACGTCTGTCAGCCACTTCAGCACATTCCAGTCATCCTCTTCACATAAACCAGGGGGACTCTATTGATCTAAATCTTCTGGGATTGCTGAACAGACCCTGCATTGATTGAAGACCGAGCAGCTCCACAGGGATGGCCATTTTTTTTGTGATGTTAACTGAGGCAGTCCCTCTGCCCTCTGTCCTGACAAATCTGAGTAATAGATTATAGGAGAATGAGCATCAGGACACAAGGGTTTACAGCAGGCATCTGCATCTAGTTATTGACCTGTGCATGCTAATTGCTATGAACCAATCAGTGAGGCCCTTAGCATCAACCACTGTCAACCATACAACTGAGTTAAAAAGGGGTCATGCCACAACAAAACGTTATTTCTTGTTGGCTTTGAAATAAGATGTTGATTTGACTAGAGGATGTACCAGGCAAATTGGACTGTTCTCTTCCCTACCTGTAATGGCCATAGAAAGGAAATGGTCAGAACACTGGCAAATTAATCACACCTACTCTCAGTGATTATGCTTCAATAAAAAAACAACCTGTGTGTGTGTTTGGCCTTTAATAATGAGTGTTATTTCTATGTTTTGTAATAGATGCACTAGTACACATTTGTATTGTAGCAAATTCAATTAGCATTGCTACTGCCTACTGGCCATGGATTGCTGGAGAATATGGGTCCAATTGGTAACATGGCACTTACCATGTCTGTGTCTGACACTGGTCCAAAACTGGTAACATAAATGTTGGTGCCCACCTCTGTGACTGTTTCTGTTTTGCCAAAAAAAAAGAATGTAAAAGTTACATCAGATTATAACAGTCTACAGTGAAAGGTCATAGTCTTCTTTGTCATTAAATCCAACATATTCAGGAAAGTGCTATGTACGTAGGCTTTCAAAGGCTCCTTATATTCACATATTCACTGGGAGGCAATTAACGTGGCATCAGTAAGTTTCACCAAAGAGCACATTAGGTATATAGGGGAGTATATAGGGGAGCTGTTCTTTGAATTCTGGTGAGTGGAATTTGTATCCACTATGAGTCTTGCATATATAACCGTTGCATGTGCACTCATATGTTTTATCCTGATTAGTGTATGTATGAATTCATCTGCTTGATTCTGATTCTCTGGTCTCTTCCTTCCCTCTTTTTCTATCGCTACACCCAGCAGACCCCAAGCCGACGGGTGCCCCCTTATGAGCGGTGTCCTGCCCAAGGTTTCGTCCCATTGAAAGGGCTTACACTAGGCGGTTCACTCTGTGTCAAAACGTCTGCCAAATGTTATTGATGATATATAAATCAATACAATATAATTTAATTGATGTGAAAAGACAAGGTTTTTAACCTCCAAGACCAGGTCGAAGTCGGTTGTCATAGCCATCCAGCAGCCTGTCTAAGATCCTGGTAAAAATTGTGATGTTGTCCTTGCTGTCATCGGGAAGGGGTTCTCTATGCCCGGGCACAACTCTGTTTGAGAAATGAGATAGTAATAATGAGTTAGAGATAAAGGATATGGAGGCCAAACAGAGACAGAAATAAGGCTTGTTTACCCTCTGGCCTTACTTAATAATTAGCTTTTTGACTTCACCCACTTTTTTTCTCAAATGCATGTTAGCTCATGCAACAATCCCTTCTGGGGGAATAGCTTCTCCCTCTCTTCCTCAGTGTTCAACGTGTCATATTTTTAGCTGTTCCCCCTCCTTTCCCTGTTAGAGGTCATGATTCTGGAGTTCATATTTTGAATCTCAAGGATTTATGCAAACAGAAAAAGCATGCTTTGCAAGGCCTCTGGCCGGGGGTCCTTCAACAGCCTCACCAGGGACTGCACAATTCGCTTTATACACAGGGATCATGCAGGGATTCTAAATACACATCCCGCACATTTCCTGAGGGAAGCCAGGAGGTAAAATTAGAGGAAGTGGGATAAGTAAGCATACCATGAACTTAAAATGGGTTCTGCATAAGCAAACCGAAATGCTACATTAATCTTAAAATACCCATATATTATTAGCCATTTCGTATAAACAGTGCATTTTCCAATATTGAACATAAACATAGTTTTGAATAATATTGAATTTGATCCAACGCCAGTGCAAGCTCTGGAGCAAAAATTATTAAAATTACTAATACATTTGAGTTCAGTGGATTCAGATGAAGTGTGAAAAATAAGGCTTGTTTTCTTCATTAAAAGTTTGTTGTCCTTTTTGCTTGCTATTTTGCCCACTTTCTCCTGGTAAGCAAACTGTTAATGGGTCTAGTGCATGGCGTACCTGGGGTCTGAGCATACCTAAGACCAATCGCTCCATCGTCTTCATCACATGTGATGTAAGAGCGACAGGTCTGTAGTCATTAAGCTCACTAGGGTGTGGCTTCTTAGGGACAGGGGTAAGACATGATGTCTTCCACAGTGTTGGAACTTGTCCAAGGTGTAGGCTCAAATTGAAGATGTGCTTCACTGGCTCCCCCAGTTCAGCAGCACAGGCCTTGAGTAGCCTTGGACACAGTCTGTCAGGCCCCGCTGCTTTATTGCTGCGCAATTTCTTTAGTTGGACTGTCACTTGATCTGTTGTAATGGTGAGGGGTGTAAGGGGAGGGGAGGGGGGAGGGGTGCATCTAAAGAATCATGTTGTCCTATTAAAGTAAATAATGATGAAATAGGCCCATTTGGTCAGTCAATAAAGCAAGCCAGGCAGCTAAGTGAAGCCTTGAGGAAGCTGACAGACAGGAGCACAGAAGCTGTCAGAATAAGAATACATTGCAATGCTAAATATCCACAGACAGCATTGCACTATGGTTCATTCGTCATAATGAGACTAAAAGGTACAAAGAATCTGTGTTGGAGGATCCAGTGAAAGCTGGCAGAAGCAAACGTACCACAACCCAAATGTCATGACATAAGACGTAAGCTGACTAAGGTACTAGATTGGTATGGGAGGTTGAGGCTTAGTCTGCATTTTTGTCACCCTCCTTATGAATTTCCATTTTTATATGCTATTAGTTATTAAGTGTCTCAGTAATTTGGATGAAAATGTAGTTATACAGGCCCCAGTAACAGTCTGTGTGGGAATGATGTTTGCTTGCTATTTTGTAAATGTTTTCATAGATTTCATTTAATGACTTTAATACATGGCATTACACCCTGATGATATGCAAAAAATAAGCCAATATAAATCAAAATGTCTTACTACCGTTGTTAGGTTGTTAACACAGAGACAGATTACATTTTCCCATTTAACTGCACCATCAATGATTGTAACATCAGGACCATAAACAATAACATGATAATGAGTTAATGAGCAAATACTTGATGTGTCATTACATACTTCAGCAAATGCCTATCCTGGCAAATCCAAATACGATGTGTATAAACTACACAAAACATTTGTCCTGATGTACTGTACGTGCAGTGTGGAAAGTGGCTACAACAACAGAAACGATTGAAAGTTGAGCAAGAGTCCAGTATTGATCAACACACTGCTGTTGAAATATGTAAGGTTTCCATCTTCCAAATCGCTTAAATATCTTTTCAAATATTTTTTGGGAAATCAACGGCCCTATGTTGAATTCGATGTGCTTGAGTAATGGGTGTGGGATGCAGCAGGGAAGTGTACCCTGTAGAGTACGCCCTGTATTAGAGAAATAACTGATTGTGATAGTAGCCTAGTGTATGGAAAGGAAACGAGGAGAGGAACAACTAACAGAAATGTGACCAATAGGGCCAAGGGCGTCGGACTGGGGGTAAAACCAGTACTGATTACTAGGGCCCCAAGGGAAGGTAGGGCCCTTGAAAAGTCTGGAATATTTAAGCAATATAGCATGAGTGAGAGTGGGATTGGTAATGGATATTCCCACAGGTGTTGTTCGGCCATTGCCACAAGGCCTGAGGGCAAGTGGTGCAGGCAACCACAGCTGTGAGAATATTCATTACCAATCCCACTCTCACTCATGCTATATTGCTTTTATTCCACCACAAACTAAATAATCTGAAAACAATGTTTATTTTGACTTTGTTTAGTTCCATTTTCAATAGACGGTGTCTTGGTTGCCACGTAACCAACATTCCTGATCCCTCTCCAATGGGTCTTTGTGGTTTTTCGTGTCTTCGTTGAAAGACATTGTGAAATAAGGACAGCCGTTTTCATCCTGTTTTAAAATGAACGAGTCGGGCTGAAGTGATTGAGCCCTGCCCGAAGTCCGGCATAGGTCCTCTTTAGTTGTTCTAATGGTGGCATAAAATTCCTACAGTTGCCTATTGCGCTGAGATCGGATTTGGCGATGGTTATCAAATTAATGTCTCTCTTCGTTTCAGATAGCCAGGTGTTAAAACAGTTAACGGGCCATGACGTTTGCTTAACAGTGTTGCTTTCGTGCCGGCTCTTTTTGATACAGTCTAGTTCATCTATGCTATAGGGGCGGTGGTAGTGTAGTGGTTAAGGAGCTGGGTTAGCGTGTAGTAGCCTGAAAGTTGTCGGTTCAATTCCCGGCTTCCACCGTTGTGCCCTTGAGCAAGGCACTTAACCCCAAGTTGCTCCGGGGACAATGTGATCCCTTGTAATATAGCTGACATATGTAAGTCACTTTGGTCAAGAAGTGTCTGCTAAATGTAATGTAATGTAATGTAATGTAATCTATGCTGATGGAGGCACACCTGGATGAAGATGCACTCTCCTCCCGCTAGACTGTCTGTTCCTCCTCGTCATCCGACATTTCATATATTAACTCAAAAGTTATTTTAGTGAAATCATTCTCCATTTTTTTCTCCAATTGCCAAGGCTACTTGCTTTTTTTAAATTATGAGAACTTTAATTTAATTTTAATTGAATTAGGCCTACTACACTGTGCAAAGTCTGAGTTGAAATGTCCAGGGCTATTCCAACTCAACAAACGTCTCTCAGCCAATCAGAAACAAATAAATAGTTCCATAGAACCCAATTGTTGTATACATTTTATTATATTTATTATGGGGGCCCATCAGGACTGCCTATGCATAGGGCCCAGGATCTTGTGCTACGCCCCTGAATAGGGCTACCATTCCAAACTGACATACAAACATAAATAAACTTGGAACCACATCATCTTTGATATATTTGAAAGCGAAATTCTGGAAAACAGTATGAGGTTTTTATATGGAGCAGTGGAGATGGATATAGAGGTTTATGGAAGGTAAATAACTCACCCAGTTTGAGTGCTTGGGTCAAGGAGCATCAGAGACAGCCAGACTCCTGGAATGAGTTTGGCGAGAAGGGTTTGCAGCCTGCAAGCCATGCCACTAGGCTTATATGTATTCTGCAAACAGACAAGGACATTTGTATTAGATTATGGATACATTGGGTGCCAGAATGCTCTTCATGTCATTAGCTCATTTAACAGTGAGCGATCATGCGACATCTCAAAAATCATTAGAACAGAAATCAAAACAATTATGTAGTAGAATCAGAATCTAATTGTACTTTGCTGAAACATTTAATTTAAATCAATTCAGCATACGTGCTGCTTGTTTGTTATGATCTGTGTGGTGGATGGATGGAGACGCAAGAGTTTCTCCATATTTAGAGTTCCAAAGTTAACCAATGTTGTATAAAATGCCTTTAAACACTTTGTGGAAATTAACTGAGAGTTCATCCATGACAAAAATACCAAAGTCTCAAGTCCCTCTTACAAAGGGACTGCTACAAAAATACCACCTGAACAATGATTCAAACAAAACATACTTTTACCAACCCTGAAAGTAAAATCAGAGTCTTATTTTTCAGAGTCAATTATGTCTATTCATGTCACTATCAAATATACTCCCTCTTTCCTCGCATCTCGCATTCCTCCCTCAGTTCTCCCCTTTGATCCTCTATTCTCATATCTTTCTGTTCTTACTGTATGTAAACCTGGAGATTTATGTTAATGAGAAAGGAGATGATTTCGAAGAACTCCAGACTGTCAACCAAAGTAATGCGTTCTTTGTGCTTAAAGAAAATAGGCTGTGAATGACAACATAAGAAAAAAATAAGCATTTGTAAAATGTGTCTACTGCAAATACATTTAATATTCAGCTCTGTCAGTTTCCCTTTATCCTTAAATAATGTGTCTAACTTGACCACCTTTGCTTCCTTCTCTAACTCTCATTCCTTTCTCTTTTCATTTTTGCTCCAGCGTGTTTGTCAGGAACTGAATACCTAACTCAGTTTTTTCTCACATATATCAATAGTTAGTTTCATCATGTAACCTCAAATCTGTCATTGGGATGTTGCTAATGATGTTTGTTCTTAACTTACAGAATCAATAAACAAACAAGGCAGGGGTAAAACAGTGAAGCATGAAAACAAACAACAGAGAAAGTCAACAGTGTTGATAATACCAAATGAATCAGAGTTTATCAAAGTAGTAGCTAAAGAAGGACAGTGCAAAGAGGTCTAATTCTTTTTATTTTAAAAGCTAATATAGAGCAGAGTTCAACACAGGATTGTATCAGAGCTCAGGAGTTTGGAGCAGCCTAAAATGAGACACAATTAGGCCAGAGCAGTTAAGAAATAGGTATGATGGAGATTGGTGACATACAAGAGGAGACTCCCGGTGGATGCCTTTGAAGGTTTAAACTTAAGACTTATTATATTGGATAAAGAGTATGAGCAGCCACTGCAATTCATGAGCCTAATCTTTTGGTGTGCAAGAACTATGTTTGAAATCTTAAAGTCCTTTTATATGATATTTTGCAATACACTTTGTTGCAGGTAAGATCTCATGTTTGAATTTACAATTATGCAAAACATACATGTTGTTATGGAGTGTAAAACCAGATTTTCATTGACATCAGTTCATAAAACAAATGTCACAATATGTTTTGGCAGTGTTGAGTGTCAGGAAATTTGTTCTCATCCAAGTGGTTAGTGAGGGAGGAAGCAGAAGAGTAGAGGAATTAACATGAATTTCCATATCATCTGCATAAACATACCGGGTAAGACCATGATGACGAATCATATGACCAAATGAGAATTAACATATGGAGGAGTGGGCCAAGAACAGAACCCTGGGGCACACCTTGGTTGAAAGGAGCAATTACGAATACTGCATGCATAGAAACGTAATGTTGTCTCACTGAAGTATAATGAGAGAGAGCAAATCCAGGCATGTCAGTAACAAGGAAGTGAGTTGTGAGTTCATCGTGGGAGAGTTGAGAGGTGTTGAAGGGAAACCACACTTTAAGTGCTAATAAAGATTGCTAGATTTTAGATTAACTGCATTTGGAATTCAAAACAACTTAAAAAAAGAAGGTAGGGTTGATGTAGATCAGCTGTATTCACTTCTGCATTCGAAGCGTTGTTTTTTTTTAATAAAAGGGCACAGTGCCAAAGGCAAGAGATCTGTTAGTCACAAGAAAAACGACAGCAGATATATCAGAGGGCGTTTTTAGAGTGTGAAGTGGAGGCCGGGTCTGCCTGGCACCATGTTGAGCATGAGTTCTTGATTGATTCTGTAATAATGGATGGAGTTGGGAGAGATAAGTCAGCAATAGAGCTAACAGAGAGCTCAGGGAGTTCAAGATTAATTTTATGGATAGAGAGATAATTTGAAAGATATGGAGCAATGAATCAGAATTTAACCGAATTAGATGCAACAGATGCGGTGGGTTAATGAGACTGTTACAGGAGAAAAGGTGCACTTGGCCTACACCAAACACAACTAGTTGTCATTATGGAAAATATATTTGAAAATTTGGTATCATTGACAGCAGACCTATATTTCCACAGAGAGAAAGTCTAGACCACATAATGGATAGTTGAGCCTGTAGGCCTGAAGGCAAAAGTCATCCTTTTTATGGGTGAGAAAGTTTCCATTGCTCAGAAATAAACCAGTTCCATGACACAGAGAAGGTAACAAGGCTAATTCTGAATTCATTTTGTGAGTATTTTGCAAGGTCTCATCTCTCCTAATATACCATGCATCCAACAAATGGGCTTTTATAACTCATAGCTTACTGTACGTGTCTTACAAATTGTCTTACAAGCTGGTGTCATTACATTGGTATAACCATGGTCATTTAAGATTGATAGAGGACTGTAGCCCCCATTTTGTGTCAAGTGCTGTGTTAACATGACATCATATGATAGCTGGATTACAGGAGCCTATGTTGTCAACTGAATTTAAGATCATGTTCAACATGGACTGTTACTGTATACAGAAAGTGAAATACAATTCAGAGGAATCCTTCCCCACCACAGGATTGTCAACTCTTTTTAACTAGGTCTCGTCGTTGTGCTGTCATCAAGGCTTTGACTAATTTTCTGTCTCAAAAGCAAATTGCTATAGTGAAAGGTGCATCTAGTGAAAGGTGGCACATCCCTTTATCAACAGAGACGTCTGATTCATACAAGGAACAATACAAGGCTTGAAATTCAGCATTGATTAATCTTTTACCACAAAGCAGCCTGTGGTATGAGCTAACTGACTGAATGTTTGGGTATTATTTATAGTATCTCAGCCTCAAAGCAGGGAGATGACTTAGATTGCTCAGAGCTGTGATTAGAGAATTAAGTCCTGTCTATTTCATTTCACTCAGCAGCAAATACAATCTGATTTCATGTTAATGTCTGATGCCTAATTCTACAAATTTCACCACATTTCAATTTTATTTCATATACTGTATTGCGGTTGGAAGGTGACTGTAAAATGTTTAATACATGTCCCCTCATGGCATTCCACCTAATATCGGTATCGTTGGCTGTACCTGTGTTGAACTCGATAACTGGTGCAAAACCAGAAATCATTTCACCGTGATAAAGCACCACTATGTGGCTTTGACCCCCAGAGAGTACAACAGCACTGTTGATCTGATAACCGATACTCCTGGAGATTTGTGCTGTGTGTCTTAGGGAATGATGCAGTCTTGTCTACTAGTCTAACAAAGGTTGCTTTTTCAAGCTGATAAAACAAACCTTGAAGATATGATTGCAGTCAGATTGATGATGATGGAAGTATACCCCAATTTGGTAAAGCAATACAGTATAGTGTCTGAAATGGCTGCCTACATGGTTATCCAATTCTTATTGCGTATTCACTTTGATGTAATCATGTTTTCAATGTAACAGTTTGGGTGGAATGCCTTTATTTGATTATGCATGAGAATCAAGTCGTCTTGGTGCATCATTGGTTTCTGCAAATGTTATCCTTCATAGTTTACTATTAAACATCTGTATTGTTCACCACCACTAGGTTGTTTCACATTGATTGGTTCAATATAAAAGAATAAACTGTGTGAGGTGCAAGTAAGCCTCTGCACAAGGAGGGCAGGCTCAAATCCCCAAATGTCTGTTCTATGTAGTGATCCTGTCTATGCATGCAAATCCTGACGGTCCTGCAAATCTGGTTAACAAATAGTAGCAGTAGTAGATGCAGATGTCATATGTTCTAACTGTGCATTTGGTTCGTGTAAAGTAACAAAAAAGAAAATAGAAAAAAAATAGGTCAGATGATCAACTCGCACATACAAATGGCAGGTGTTTATATTGGCATGGTAGTCCACATTGGTTTAACTTACTATACATAATGAGAATGCTAAGAAGCTGTGAGTTACAGTATATACGTTATATGGGTTATGCTCTATTCTATAATGACCATCCACCTGTGCTCATGTTTACCTGGACAAATGTGATCACTGTAAGAGGATTCACTTCACTTCAAACTGATGCATGATAAACAAATGATCAACCAATAACTTGCCTACTTCCACAATAACAATCTGACTCGATATTAAAACCTCTGTTTTCATTTGACAGCAGTAGGCCTACTTGACTGTCAATTGCTACTGATCAGCACAGGTTTGGTCAACCTCCCCTTCCTTTAATACTAAGAGAACATGTTTTGTTTTTTTGGTTAGTATTGGGGGTTTTGACCCACCCATAGGGGCTCTATATTGCATGCCTACTCTCTCCTTCTGCCAGGCTGTGATCACCATTGCCACATCTGACTGGCTGGATACCTGATTTAGCCTCTCAAAGGATGACAATTACACAGTATACAATGATATACAATGGTATGCTGGAGGAGAGAGTACACATGCAACACAACTGGCGGCGTGGGATTGGAGTAGACATGAGATGGGAAACCTGGAGAACATGGTGAAGGAGATCAGTGAATTTAGTCACCCAAGGATGGATAGTGTGACCCAAATTGTGCAAAATCATTATAGACCCTTTCAAGAGAGTTCCATTATCAGCATCATAGTTGGCCCCACAAGGCTTCCGTTTTTAACATTTTGATATGTTATCTTAATGCAGAGGAAGTAGATTGGGAACCAAATAGAATGTTCAAGCATTGTTTTTGTTTTTATTGTTGAAAGGGTCTATAGTAGCTCTGTGTGTGTCTGTGACCCAATAACCACTTTAAATTACCACTTCAAGTTCAAATCAAGTTTGTTTCTTGGTACTATAGTACCAAGTATTGTAGTACTGTGCAGACACTACGTGCATTTCAAGCATAACTTATTTTACATGCTGATCAATATAATTTTTTATCAATTCTGAATTTGGCCTCTCCCATAATAAGAATCTGTTTGAATATTGATATTCTAGTTATCACATCTTTTGCCTTTCTTCAAAGGTCAGTTAGGTTGCCTGCACAATTTAGCGTGGCATGGGCACACACAGGGGAAATTATCATGGTTTTCCCTTTTCCTTTTTCGATTAGGTTTTCCTTTGCCTTTTAGATTAGATTAGGATTACAAGCACACTTTGATAACACACTGATAAAAGCTAACTACTTTCAGGGTACTTCTCAATTTGGGCTAGCTAATGCCACCCCAAAACCTGTCATTTACTGTCATAGTTCAAATAGGCCTAAGCAAGCCATAGCCATACTGTCAGTGGGCTGCCTGCCCGGTACAATTTGCATGCATTGAGCCTTAATTACGCAACACCTATTAAACATATGTTATACTGTAAGTAGCCTCGATCAAGCATGCGACATTTAAATGGGATTAGATTATTGCATTATTATTTTATTATTAGAATAATTATTATTTTTAGATCAGCCTCTTAGAAGGTGGGCGACTGCAGGACTGTCTGTTTTCCAGCGTTGAATGGGCAGTGACATTACAAGCTATAAATATGAAATAAATAATAAACAATACAAAAAAACGTTTAGCTTGACCACAGTGTTGCAACCAAAGTATGCTTCCAGATAATGAATGCTGCAGTTCAGCGTTGTTCTTAATGAATGTTTCAGACACTGAGACACGATGAGCTAGAACCACGCGTTCACTAGGCTGTGTTCCAAGATGAGTCAGCTGCTATCTGCTTTATTTGGAGCAACAGATAGCTTAATAATGAAAACATCCACAATCACATACGATGAATGCTCCACTGCCTTTTTGAGGGGCAGCATTGTAATTGTTATAGGCGAGAAGCGTACCTAGGGAGCACTGGACTCACAATAGCATTACTAGAATGTAAAACTGAGCAGCCAATCAAGGTTGTAGAATTTATAATCCTTTCCATATTAAACAAATTGAGGACGTAAATATTTACTGCACTACAAGGAAACGTGTCTTAAACATGGTGATTTAAGACACAACAGCTAAACACAGACCTAATTAGATCTGGTACAAGTTGTTTTACAGCAAACGACAGCCATTGTCAAAACGTACTATTCTAGCCTATATCATGAGGGGTCAGTCGCCTGCATGCTGAATGAAAAAACTGTCGAAATAGTAATGCCCTTTCTATGCTACATTTTCATAAAGATATTGCAAAAGGACCGTTACAGAAAAAATATTCGAAAATAAGTTTTCCCCATTTTCAAGGTTATCCACCGATGTGTTGAAAAAATATTTGCTTCCCTGTGACAGTGAATGAACGCAAATTTTCTGCCAAATATAAAACATTACGTTTATTTCAAACCTATACAATACAAGTATCCTACCCAATTATACATGTCGCATTGCCAAGCACATAATATAGAGATAGCGCACTGACAGGTCGGAGACGCATTTCTTTCATTCACTTAAATTCATTCCATGCTCATGTTCGATTACATTCTCTCGGCAAGAAGAACAACGTAGGCTACATGGGGTTTTCAGTCGTTTCCTACACAAACCAATTCATATTGGCGCAGAACATGGTGCCGATTATGGCAATGACAACACTGCATTCTCCGCCAGAGCGGACTGTAAGCATCGATGCACTTTCCCCAGCTGCCATAGCCTCCTCCGAGGAAACCTGTTAAACCCCCAGTGAGCCTAAGCTACATGCGGAAAAACCACTGTAGCCGTCCTGTTGACAACATGACAACATTTTGCATAATATGTTTCAGTCTTCCTCAACACCGAATAGCCAATAATAGCCAACAATATCATTTATGGACTGCTAAATACTAAATCAATGAAATCTCACCAAATCCTTATGCTTCGGTTCTCCTTGGTTTTCCTCTTCAGACTTGAGCTACTTTCTATTTGCAGCAGTCGCCGGATTTTTGATTTAGTCTCTGCTGCTTTACTTAACCGTCTTTATTTTTGCACCGTTTTCCTCATTTTGAGAGGGTTATAGCCAGCAAATCTGAAGTAAGGAGCAGTGGAGGAACGTTGTTATAGTTGAAGCCTGCCCTCTCCAACCTCACCTTCCCTCCCCCGTTGTTCCCGTTTAGTTTGAAAATACCAAGCGTTTCAATATTTTGTGTAGAAAAGTAAGCTTTAAAGACACCGTTACGAATACTGCACGCACAATCAAGTAAACCCTTTCAATGCTTGCCTTCACAGTGGTCCACATACCCTCTCGTCGGTTTGTCTGATTGCATGCCATATGCTTTAATCAATGTTGGTTATCAAAAGGTCCATCAAAATTATTAAGGAAATAATCTAGCCTAGTATTCCCACCCAAAACAAAATGTATAGCCCAATAAATGGACCAAATAGATTGATAATAGTGGTTTGCTGTATATTTTAATGAACTACAATCTAGACAAATACAGTACTCTCTGTGTACAAACATTCTGATTGATTTGGGTGACTGATTTATTCCATGGAACTGTACCCTTTCAGTTGTTCCTGGGGCGGATTAATTGTTATGACCTTACATGTCTGTGCTGAAATGGTAAGCTGGATGCATGTCTGGTCTGAAATTGACTGCTTTTGTTAGACCAACTATAGGCTATTATATATATAGTTGAATTACAAACATGATTCCTTACCACATTATATCTATAGTGTTGTTCCGTATGGAATTCTTACAATACCTTTACTACCTAATTTTGTGAAATGTCCTTATACATTTTCCAAGTTTATTAGGCTACTTTTACATTGCATACTGGTTTTTGTTTTGCCTGGTTTCAAAATTATGTAGATATTGAGGGACAAGGAATAGACCACACAGTTTTTTAGAAACCACATTTAGAGAATTTAAGGATTGCAGAAATAATTGTTCATTCTCCATGTAAATTAGAATGTTGAGATCCAATGAAAAAGCTGTTATGATAAAACATACAGTACTTGATGTGGTGTTAGGTATTTGAGTGGAACAAAGCTTTGTTGACCCCCCTGGATATTTTTGCTTGTTTCTTTTTTAGTGTTCGGTGTCCACATGTAGATTGTAGTGCGCATTCATCAAGATCATGCAGACAGAACTTGATTTGATTGATTGATTGATCCTGCATGACTTGATGACTAAAGAAAAACATCAACAATATTTCTAACTGTTACTGTATTGATTTAAAATATTGACTAGACACTTGTGTCTTTTAAGAATCTTACTGAACTCAAACCAAATCAAAAAGGCATATGTGAGGTTTGTAGACTGCAGAGGTCTGCATGTGCTGACCTCCCTTAAACTCAGTCACCCTAACCCACACCTTGATGTTGGATCACGGGTCTGATGTAATCTGTGTTGTGAGAATCACAACAAAGCCTGGACCTGCGGTGGAGAAGTAAAAGTGAAGCTGCCAGGTGGCATTTCATTCTCCACAGGTGGCATGCTGCTCGTGGTGGGGAGAACCTGCTCGGCTGTGCGCTGTTTTAAGAGACGTGCTGCCCCACCTGGCACTGGGCCTCTTGAGAGACAGGCGGGCTTGCAGCCAAAGGTGTCAGGCGAGGGAAAAGGGCTACAATCCCGTAGTGGGTCTTGTTAGGAACTTCTAATCTGGAAGGTGGCTGGTTGCCAACTTGCCACTATCCATAGTTCCATTTAGTAATAAGTCTTCAGCAAGCGAAATTAAAACAATGTTCATGAAGTATTACCTATAAACACCTTTTTTGGCATGTTTGCACTATCATGACTGTTACTACACCTGGATGATACTTGGCAAGGACACAACAATTTCAATTTCAGCCTCATATGAAAATGTGCAAAAGTGCTGTTTATAAGAAAGCAAGCCTTTACATTTAACATTTCCCCCTTTGCAGCCTCTTATTTAGTTTGCATTCATGTTCTACAAGTGTCATTGCCATTTCTCTCTGTGGAGGAGACTGTGTGCGTTTGTGAGTTCATCTATATGTGTCTGCCACAAACCTGATCTTACATCCATACATTTCTTTTATATTTCTTTGTTTGAAATAGAATATGGGTATCTGTGCATGCCCTACCTGTACCTGTGTGCCGTTGAGCCACTGGCCTTAGTGTTTGACGGCAAGTGTTAAAATGCTTACACCATTTAAAATAACTTAGAGTGTACCTCCATGAAGAAGTGCCTAGTGACATTGGAATTGACCATGTGCACATGCAGGTTACATCACAAATCCAAATCCCTGGAGACAGCACTGTGATTTTTAACTGGATTTTTTTTCTAATGTGAGCTTTACCTTTGAGTAGAGTAAAAGATGTTCAAAGGAAATCGAAGCACCACGTAATATTGTTCTTGATTTGTATACTTCTCTTATAAAAGGAACCACACAACCTCCTTTTTTGACAGCTCTTGAAGTCCAGCAGCAGCATCACTACACAATGGTTTATTTGTATGGGATCAAGTCTTAAGGAGCAAAAGCTTGATGATGCTAATGGTAGGCCCTGGCATTTGTCCGAGATTAGTGTGAAATAAAGTACAATATATTTGTTTCCTATGTGTGCCAAGTAAACATGTTGTTTTCTATATCTAATTAAAGCACCGAGCAGGCACCCAGAACCTTGTCTGTTATTGGAATATTCAAAGTGGTTTCACTCTTGGAGCAGAGGCCCAGCAGAACTGAATAAATGCAAGATGCTCTTCCTTTTTCTGTGAATTTTTAAAAATGATTTCAGAAACAGATGTGGGGAGGATAACCTCATTATTCACAAAGATACACACAAAATGGATATCTTAGTATAAATAAGTCAAATATGAATACATAGAAGACAAAAAAAAACATGCTGTGTTGATCAGCATCATTTGATAAACTCAAAGCAGGGTCAGAGCCAAATCAAAATAGAGGTTTACATTAATTAACACACAAACTCTACATAAGTGGTCTTGTAGTAAAACTAGATAACCATAGTTAGGTGTTAGACACATTGCTTTAGAACAATATTTAGTTGTAATAATAGTATGGAATGACATTTCAATTTAAATCTTTTTATGCTGAATCAGCGATAAGGCTCACAATTTATAGTCCATGCAGAGGTGATAGATATTGATGCAGATGTTCCTTTAAGCACACTCTAGATTCTGAAGACAAAGCCCTGGTTGCTTGGCATAGGATCTTTCCAGTCAGCCAGGGGTGTGTTTCCCAAAACCATGGTTGCAATACAATTTCCCATTGCTAACCAACTAACAGGACAAGGACATCCCTCGTATGTCAGGGGAATATACTAAACTTGAGTTTAGCTGTTCCACCAGCATACATGTATCTAGACCTGTATGTATCAGTGACCTATCGTGGACTAAGAAGGAAATGAAAGAGCCAACACTGAAAATCCCTGTAGGATCACATGGAATTGAATATTGGCCCTTTGAAGTGACACTTTCTCCAGGATCCATGCCTGCCACCTTTAAAATGAACTAAAGAGTGTGGCATCCTGCAGAGTTCCAGTGAGATCAAGTGACACCAATTTATACACACCAAAAAAGGCAGGTGTGTGTTATTTGAAATTCTCTTTTTATTGTAGAAAATATGAACATTCTTTTTTTTCTTGAAGAGGTTTGGTACACCTGAACCATACTATAATAAAACATTTATATTCAGGTAGTTGAAGTAGTTATAGTGTCATCTAGTGGCTATGCTCTGTGCTCTGTATTTTTACACATGCTCCAGTGAAGAACATCTGCCTCCGACTTTAAACCTCAGCTGCATTTTGTGCCCCAGGTGTTCAATGAAATAAACCTTAATAGTCAGGGTTTCATGGAGAATTGAGCAATGACAATTCAAGGTGGTGCACTAATCTAATGCTCTCTTCGTCAGATTCAGCAAATTACTCCCCACAGTCTTTTAGCTAATGGTTCTCTGTGTGCACTTACAAAATGAGAGAATCATAGTGACAAAACCAGTCAATAAACAGGTAGTTTCATAGATCACAGAAGGATCACAGAATTATAGTGGGATCATTTCAGCTAAAATATCTTTTGACCAGTATCACAGGGTGTACAGGCCCAATGTGGTGTAGGCATGCTCAAGATTCCCCAATACAACAGTAAAAACTCAAACTGGTGGTCATGCATTAAGTCTAAGTCATGAGGTCTTGATTAATAGGTCTTGTTTTCATGGGCTCTTGAGTCTTGATGCGTTTGTAGCTTCACATTAACATTTCACAGTTACAGCACTTGACAGAATTGAATCAACTGACCTACATAATATGGCAAACCATATACAGTATACTTGCCTTGCAGTATGATTGGTGACGTAATGTCGCTGTTTTCTATTTTTGTATCAGTTAATTTCCAAGGGGAGCATAACCAGCAGTGGAATTAAACTTTAGTTAGTACATTAAACCCTCATTGAATTCTTTTTGGAAGTACTGTAGACCTCTCTCGTGTCAGCGAAGTGCTGCAGACCCACTTGGGCAAAGCTGCCAAACAGGTAATGACGTCATATCTGGGCTAATCTTCACTCAATTAGCATAAAACTTGATCTTAGCGCTTAACTGGCATCCTGTTTCCATGGCAACTGTGCCCTGCTGGACCGCTTGGCTTCCCTATCGCTGCTTGCACTTCTCTGGTACTTTTAAACCTTTAAATGAAATCCAAAAACGATGACACAAGAGAAGTAAAGGTGTTGAAGTGGTACTTGGTGAAAAGGAAGAAAACACATTAGGGCGGTGGTACTATAGTGGCTAAGGAACTGGGCTAGCATGCTGTGGCCGGAAAAGTTGTGGATTCATTGTGTGGCATGAATGAGACCTACTCTCTATTTCTGCACAGGAGGTCGTACCAAGTGAGTTGAGTACTAAACCCACATCTGTCCTGGTTAAATGACCTGGGGTGCGTTTCCCAAAACCATAGTTGCTAACTTTGTTGGATGCAATACAATTTCCCATTGCCAACCAAGTTGCTAACAGGTTAGCAACAGCAGCAGGGTGTGCTTAATATGCATATTTAGCCTCTGTATTAGGAATGTCTGTTTTTTTTTTTCATTTCTCCTGTAAGGCTTTGAGCATCAGCACTTCTACCAAGAACTAGCCAGATTTGCTAGAGATGAGGTAGCAGAGATGATGCTGGTAGCGGATATGCTGATTTGGAAACCAGTGGAACCAGTGCTCTTAGCCAGTCCATGGCCTCTGTGGTCCATGTGTGCTGTGTGCCCCATTCTCTATCCGTGGAGATTTAACCAATATCTACAACAGGATACTGCATCTGTCCACTCAGCTTACATCAGACAGGGTTACTGGCTCACTGTGGTGCACATCCACGATGCATATTTTCACATTGCAATCCACACAAGTCACAGAAAGTACCTCTGTTTTTTTCTTTCAAGGAAGCAGAAGTACACAGTTCTACCTTTTGATTTATTCCTGGTCCCAGCAGTTTTACCAAGTGCATGGTTGCAGCACTCATTCCACTCTGTCGTCAAAGAAATTGTATCCGGAGTTATTTCAATGACAGTAATATGTGACGATACAGAGGTGGTGCTGGCACATCTCCTTAAGTTAGGCCTGACACTGAATAAGGAGAAGAATTCTGACATGCCATCCACAACAGTAAAGTTGTTATAGAAGATCGGCCTAGGCTACTGCTGATCTACGAAGATGTTCGGCCCTGGAATGACCTGGTTGACGCGCTAAGCTATTGTTATCGTTAAAAAGAGTCGACAAGCGTTGTCCTTGCTTCAAAGTGTAATCCATTTAGGTAAAAACCGCATGGCAAACGCACCTCCACCGTAGAACAGTCAAAAACTTTTTGCCCTTCCGGGTTCAACACATAACCACAACAGTAGGCTTCCTACCTACAGTATATACCTGATGCACCCCCACAGAAACACAGCTCTACCCTGTGCAATAAAAGGAGATGACATGTCAACTGTAGCAACATATTTGGCTGCTACAAAAGTATTTGGGCCAGGTGATGGAGTCCTTTTAGATGAGAGCCTGTTTGACACTTCAGAGGTTGCTGGCATTGATGCACAGTTTGACCAAACCTTTGGGAAAAGCTCAAACTTTGGTAAAGTTGAATACTACTTGGCAGCTTAGGTTGTGTCACCACCTAGAACCACTGTGGTCCACATGAGAATGGAACACTGTGGTCCACATGAGAACGAAACACTGTGGTCCACATGAGAACACTCATGTTAGGGCAGCCGTGGCCTACTGGTTAGCGCTTCAGACTTGTAACCGGAGGGTTGCCGGTTCGAACCCCGACCAGTAGTCACGGCTGAAGTGCCCTTGAGCAAGGCACCTAACCCCTCACTGCTCCCCGAGCACCGCTGTTGTTGCAGGCAGCTCACTGCGCCGGGATTAGTGTGTGCTTCACCTCACTGTGTGTTCATAAGAACGGAACACTGTAGCCCGCATGAGAACAGTGGCTGCACCCGGATATGGCGCAGGCCATCTATGGACATGGACCTGTTTGTGTTCATGGAGGCAACCCGCTGCCGACTGGGATTCAATGATGGGCCCCAAAGAAACAGTGAGGGTGGATGCGCAAGCAAGCAAAAGGCCCCAGGGCCTTCTTCGTCTTCTCTTTTTTTCTTCTTTTACTAGCTGTACGGGCAATATTTATAGAGACTGTGAGCCATCATGCAGCTTGTAGCCCCAGACTGGCCACAAATTATCAATGGCAAATCTGATGACGTTGCTCGTGGGTTCTCCATGGTGTCTATCACTTATACAGGACTCGGTGGGGCAAGCTTGGGACCAGCTTTGACACCTGAAGTCAGGTCTATACAAGCTAAATGTCTGGCCCCTCGGCAGGAACAACCAGGCAGTCGCATCCAGGGTGTGTTAACAATTGCAGGCAGTTAGGTGACCTTCTACTAGGGTACTCTATGCTAGTCAGGCTTATTCACTGGTGCCATCCCAGGCGGCTGGCCCAGTTACAGTTAGGGGCCTGGTGGAGCCTATGTCCACCACAGTCCCGTATTTTTCCCTCCATAGGATCTATGGATTGTGTTAGTGGCACTAGTTGGGACTTTGAGGCCTTTGAGCCTCCAATAGATTGTCCGATATATTTGTAGCTCCTCACCCTTTAAGACCACTTTCCTCCTGGTCATTGCATTGGCAAGTAAACAAGCTTCATGTTTTGTTCAATGCCTGAGACTCAGTTTGGACAGCTCCTCCACCTCTCTCATGCCAACCCTACTTTCTTGCCAAGCGAATTTCCTGTCTTTCATATGAGAGCCATTAACCATCTATTGCTTTCAACACTCAACACTTTAACAAACCCAATCTGTGCATTGTACTGTAGTTACCCAGTCAGTACCCAGCCTTTTAGATGAAGAGACTGGGTTATGGGAGGGGTTAACAAATGGCCAGGTAGTTTCAAAGCAGTGGCTGATCCACTGTGTAGTCCAGATGATTGAGTTTGTCTATGGGGGATGGGATTCCCTTACCTCATCCATTAGGATTGTGGCCCACTCCACCCAGAGTGGCAGCCTCGTTGAGAATATTCAGAGGCACTTCATTGAAGGACACATTTTCAAAAGCAGACTGGGCTTCTACAGTAATATTTGCACATTTTATCGCCTTTGCAGCACTGATACAGGCCACCGAATTATATGTTCTATTAATTCCTAATGAGGACTGGTGACGTACTGTAGACAAGTGAATTGAGTGTGACAAGGAAAAAACTATTTGGGGCAAGTTATGCCAATCAAATTGTTGTCGGTTGTCCTTGATGATTTGACTGAAGTGACCTAATATGTTTGGTAGTTCAATCTCTTAGACCTTCTCCACATGCTACGGCATGGTCACACAGAACAAAGAGAGCATTTCACTGCATGTATCAGTACCATTAATGTGGCCTCTATTGAAGCTGTCTCTATCCTGTAGGTAGGAGGAAAGCATGATAAGACATATCCTTTGAGTTAACTTCTGTTGGTTTTGGAGCAGAGAAGATTTGGTAACACTTGACTAGACAGTATCGAAATGTATGTATGAACACATGACACTGTCATGACACATGAAACCTAACCCTAATCCTAACCTCTAACCCTAATCCTAACCCCAACCCTAACTCTAAACCTAACTCTAATCCTAACCCTAACTTGTTATGACAAAAACCGAATGTCACTTAATAACAGAAGCGTTATGTCATATGTATATTTACATAACAGCCAGATAGCATTACATCCTTGAATTAAATGCATTGTATCTATGGCCATCATGTTCATTGTTCATACATAAAGAAAATTCAATATTGTAGTCCAAAAGCAACTGCAACAAACTTTGCCAATACCGTACTTTTCTCTGTAAGCCTTTATTTGTAAAAATCAGTTGGTTTAATTATAACCTTTTGTACCACGTAATGTTAACACTTTGTATTGGTAGAAAAAAAAACATTTTGCTCAAACACATAGAAAAACTGATTGACACTCTTACATTAATTGGCACTGACAAAAATACAACCTTGTACTTTACAAATGTTTGAATTTATAAAGACAAATTAAACCGAAAACCACATTATATCAAAAAGAATATAACAAGCACAAATGAAAAAACCTGATGAAAACAAATTTCACAGTAGAAAAAAAGATAAATATTACTTTTAGGGCATGGTTTACTGTAAATATAAATATATGTCATTTTGATGGAAAAACAACAGAAGTTACAATTACTAAAATAATACAAGGAATACAGGCAACTAGAAGTGAAATAAAAACCATACTCAGTGATTGAATGTTCAGTTCTTTTTCCCTTACATGTACATTGACTTGCCTTGTTAAGTGAAAGTAAAGATCCTTTGTCTGTCTTCAATTGATCTCAACCTCACTGAGAAATAGGTTTCCTTTTGTATTACTTAGGAAAGTCAACTACTTCACTGAGACAAGTTTTCTTCTGTATTCTTTTACAATAAATCACTTTTACTTCACTTGGACCTAGGTTTCCACTTGTCCACTTCCACTTGTTCTTTCACATGAAAAGTAATCTACATCCTGACATACCAATACCAATGTAAAACATGTATATCAATGACCAACAGTTTAACCCATAGTCTTCATTAAGACTGATGTTATCTCTATGCTACACCTTGCGGAAGGGTTAGTGAACCACAATATTTCCACACGCTTGTCATTTCCATGACAAATGGGATTCATTGCTTTTCTTTTCTCATATTTTTCTCACTGTAATGCTTATTTTTTTTTTATGTCTGTCCATGATGCCTACATTGAGAAGAAACGGTTATCCATTTGTCTCATCTTCAAACTGATGTCAGGTGATACAGAGGTTCAAGATAGAAAAATATCAAAATAAACCTTTTCATGAAGGCATGCAAAACAAAACCAATATCTTAACTTTAGCCACTCGCCCTTTTTTCATAGGTTTTGTTTTCTGAAGGATTCTGGTGCTGCAAAAGCTGTTCATGCCATTATCAGTGATTCTAGCTGCTATTACAAACTGTTTTGTTTGGTTCATGCAGTAAGAAATATAAGTGAAAGATATATATTTACAGTACAATACACATGTAATTACACATATACACAAAAGGCAAGAAAATTCACATTGAAATCAATCATTCAACACATTTTTCACTTCCTACTCCCACATCATAAAACGAATGCTGTCAAGGAGAAACACAGTTAAATGTAAACAAAACCTCTTGCATCATGAAACAAGTTATGCAGGTAGTTAATTTTGCACAGTGTTGACATATGACATATGAATGTAAATTCATATGTGAGAGGACAGAGAAGAGAGATGGTTCTACTGACTGCGAGCTTGAATTCCCATTAAAAGACCACAGCTTTGCCCCTTCCCAAACAGAGCAAAAACAAACAAATAAACAACTCGGTACATATTTATCCACCTATCTTCACGTACATAAATAGAAATATTAATGATACCGACAAAATGGCCAGCTATAGTAAAATTGTTCATCAAAATTCAACCCAAAGAACCACAAAAACAAGGGATGTATGGAAATACAATATTTTTTTTTTGTAATGGCCCGTCCACTAGTGTTGCTAGTCTTTTTTGTAATGGCCTGTCCACTAGTCTGGCCTCCATCAAGACAATAAAGATGATGCTATCATGGCTTCCCTTGTCTGTTTTGGGTAGGAAATGACATGAAACAGAATTTAAACCCTTCTATTCTTGTGCTACCAAAGACTAACGTTACTGCAGATATTCCTGCTATCTAACTCCAAAGAATCCTGACAGTCCAAAAGCACATACCGGTAGTAATACTTTGTTAACCATTGGGACATCTGAGTTTCACATAGCCTCTATTTGAGTATACATGAGTTTCTGTTACAAGACTTTATCTTGTCAATGGGTCAGGGTGTACTGGATCAGAGGTCTTTATCTTTCTATTCACAACATCACAAAATTCCTGTAAACTGATTTTAACAAAGGGATGGGAGAGTGAAGTAATGGATCTAATCTACAAAGATGACATAGTTCAAGTTGTGTAGGACACAGTGGCCGTTCTTAGCATCAATAAACCAAGCCAAATGGGTTGTTGTTTATTCTAACTTTAACTAATCATCTTGGGTGGCAATGGTTGAGTGGCACACATACTGTATGCATCGCGAAGTTGGGCATTCTCTGAAACGATTTAGTTGCAGACTAATGGCCACATGAACTTGACTGACTAAAGCTAAATGGTCACAATGATTCCACCTCACTATTTCGCCACTCTGTAGCCACGATAGGCTACACTCATCAGATAACATGGATGGATAGGATTTTCATGAAAGAACCAAATGAACCTTGTGCCAGACATCATCCAGCAATCCTAATTAAGTAATTAATAAATAATTATGTAAAATATTAACTTAAAGACAGACAGAAAAAATGAGTTGACTGTCATTAGTATCCCCAGTGACTAATTATTTTGCTTATGATGACAATCAAAAGCTGAATTTGACAGGACAATGAAGAATTCCATGAATGTTGGGCTTTACAGTTAATATACAGTGAACACCCAAACAAAACTGCTCTAAATCAGTTGTTCAATAGCCAAATTTGTAAAAGCATATTTTGTGGATGTGCATCTTATCTTTATCTTCCTTTACACGTTTTATGTCTTCACAGTTATGGTCCCCAGATCTTATCTGCAAGGCTACTTTCATGTTTAGGACCATTAGGAGATGTTTTCACAACTTTGTACCAAATTACCTTCAACTCGACAAACGTACATTAATACCAATGACAACACTGAAATGTAATTTTTGTGGGTCTCATCCAGTATAAAAGTTCCTTAAGACTACAACATTCACTTCTTTATTATAACCAACTCTCTGATTTCCTTGATAAAACTTACTTGATATAAGGTGCACACCTCTAGATACACTCTGCAGTTGTTACAAGATTTTTGAAACACAGAGTGATGAGGAAAGATCGCTAGGCAAATTTTTGCTGCACAAGTGTTCCAAATGTCACAGTATGTCCGATTTCAATAAAAGCTTGTATGTCTATTAAGTCCCTACGGGTGTAATTAATTACAGGTTTAATGGTCAGCTCAATCCTTGACAGGAAGTTGTGTTAGTTGGAGGACACAACCACTTAAGTCATATGTGTGTTCAGTCTCAACTAGAGGTTGCACATCTATCCCGTTCATTATTTCAATACACAGTCATCAGTATTCTGCTACATGGATGGGTGTGGCCATGTATATATGAAGGGTATTCATTTATATGACCAAGAGAGTGGACAGCAGTCACACTTATTAACACAGTTCCATACTGGTTTATCTTCTCCAAAAGAAAGAAGCTTAAAAAGAAGCATAAGATGCTTGATAAATTATATAAAAATCTCCCACACATGGAAACATACTTTATATATTGATTTGACGAAGGTTGAATGATCAATTCCCATGAGGTCACTCATTTTGTTTCATCTTAAAGGTGCAGTACGTAGGATTTAGTGCCATCTAGCAGTAAGGTTGCAGATTGCAACCGACTAAATACCTCTCCTTTTTCAAATAGGAGAAGCGACAGTGCCATGGCTATCAGGTGCCATAAAAGCCCAACGCCCTCTCTAGTGCCAGCGTTTTAGTTTGCCTAATCTGTGCTACCGCAGAAAACATGGTGGCACAACATGGCAAACTCTGTGAAAGAAGACCTGCTCCCTATGTAGATGTGAAGTGATAATCCTTAGCTAAAGAGAAAACAATGTTTCATAGTTACATATAAGTGATAATTATAGACAAATGAAAACATAATTAGAAATATTACATTCCATTTTCAGTTAATAGATCACCCTAAATCCTACAAACGGCACCTTCAATATCTTTCTTCAATAATGTTGCAATATGAAACATAATTTTGCTGAAAATAATAACTTTTCAGTTCATGTTAGTTTTCTTTTTACAATGCTAGCAACAATAAGTAGTTCTAAAGTTGCTAATACTCTAATCCTTACTTAACTCTTGATTGTGTAAAATCCACAGCTCACAGAGACTAAAAATTAGACGGACAAAATACTGAAAAAAAGCATTAGTTAGCACATGGGTGTAGCAATGCTGGGCCCAAGAGCCCATTAACACACATGAGACTAGGGGAGTGAGACCTGAGATTCGCTTGGCACTTGGTTTGGCGTGATATAGCGGTGCTCAAGAGCTCCATACCTTGTCCTCTGAAAGTTCCTACTTACACTTTCAGTGGCTAACAATCTCATATTCTGCCCAGATATTATAAGATAGTTCTCTCATGGCACTGCTCTATGAAGCAGGCTACAAGAAATAAAAAAAAAGCCACTCAGATGGGGGCTGTCATAGATGCTGAGATTATCTCTTTCATGAAACAGCAGCAGTCAGATGAATTGAAGATAAAAGTGGTCAGGTGCCAATTACTGGTGAGTTACAAAGTACGGTTGAGGCTGAGAACAAAATACAACACAACAGGCACCACATCAAACATGTATTGTAGGCTTTTTGGTACTTAGTTCATGGCTTATATTGTATGCCTTCTTTTGCCAGGTAAAATCTAGCTTCCTGATTATTCTGCTGTCACTTTTTTGGGACACTATCCACAGAGCAGTGACATCAGGGGAATGGGTGTGTTGCTCATTCTTGTGTGTGAGAGGGTGTCAGAGGGCAAAGTTAAGTGACCTACCACTATCTCTTTCTGAACCTACTGAAAGACAAAGTAAGGACACCTCTCAGTTCCATTTCAGTTTCAGGCACATTTAACAGGGACTCTAACACCACCTAACATTCTTAAGGTATGAAAGTATGTTAAGAGTGTCACATAAAAACAGCATTTGTATTCCCTGTTTTGAACTGCAATATATTTTGATATACCTTATTCATGTTGATTTCAGAATTTCTGGCCAAAGGTCCAAGAAAATCGTTCTTCCACTGCCGTCCTAAATACCAAGTAAACTTCCCTGAACGTTCCAATCACATAAATAAAAACAGACAATACTATAATAGACGATACTGCATCAGGTCGATAGTTTCAGGCTCCAGTGCAGATCACGGCAATACTGGTGCCAATCATGATACCAAAAAGGATACTGAATTACAGAAAACTAAGCTGTGTATGGTTTTTGTAACAAATAGGTTTAAACGAATAAGACATTTAAGGTCTCATTAATGCTACTGAAGGTTTCCATGACACTATTCTTAGCACAAACATTAACGGTTCATGATAGCGTACTCAAATACAGCCAGAGGCACTGGTCCATGAAATTTTCAAAAATCAAAAACTAAATATGAAGAAAATAAATAACGGAAAAATAAAGGAAACGTTTCATCAACAGGCTTGGCGTAACCAGACTTGCTCAATGTTAGTCTATGTCACTTTTTAATTGCAAGGACATTTTGGACCAAATTATAAGTCTTTGAAAAAAAAGCTACCAACCAAACAAACGTCATAGCAAACAATACGTAAACCATATGTCGTTAGCTGTACAGAGTGGGGGAAAATAGATGTAGAGCTCCATGTCTTTTCCATAGGAAATGGGATTGGCTGAGGGCTTGAGGTCTGACTTGACTATTGAAAGGACGGGGGAAAAGATTCTGCAAAAAAACATTTTTTTCTTCTTTTTTTGATTTCATGAGCCACAGTCAGGACTGCAGATTACTGTGAACATTAATAAAAGCCAGCGATACTCTCCAATATGTCCTTTTTGTTTGTTTCAAATATTTTTCTCAAGATCTTTCTTTTCTTTTAGCAAAAATACCATGCAGTCAAAAGTTCTCAGGCTCCTGAAAGGGATTGTATCTTTTTTCAGCTTCATCCCAGAAATAAAAAAAACAAACACTCAAAATGTTTTTTTTTTTTTTTCATAATTATTCTTAAACATTCAAGTCGTTATATTAATAGTAGTTTTACACAAGTCTTTTTGACACACAAATGTGTGTAAATATATATATATAAATATATAGAAATATGCATATACATATGTATCAATGTTTTATGTGTATACACATTTTTCAAATTGTATCAAACCCAATTAAATGTGCTCTCAAAATATCACCCATGTTTCCTGGGATGCATATCAATTCACATAGTACAACCAGTAGATTAGGTTGAAGAATCCAAAGGTGATGGGAAATATTACCCGGGACCACTTATCAATCGTGCTGACATCCGCCAGGTTTGGAATTTTGAGCTTCAGCTTCGATGAGCGCCTGCGTAGTCGACAATTAGCTCGGCTCCGCATGGCTGTACGATCCAGTGAATGGTGACTGTAGCCATCCCTGGATGCCATGGGCTTGCGAAACTGCACACCAGTACTCTCGAAGGACATGACAGAGTTGCGGGAGTCGCCTACATTACTCCCTACATCTGATGGCATCACCTCGTTGTTCATATCAAGAGTGGTGAGAAGAATATTTCCATATGCGTCAACCTTTGAGGAAAGGGGCAAAAAACACTTACAATCTAAGACTAAAATTCATGTTTTGCATGATCAAACACACCAAACAAACCTAGAAATATTTTCATCTCATTAGTAATATCTTGTTCAATCATAAACCTTTACATTAATAGTACAGTAACAGTACATCTTCAAAAAGATATTTTTTTATGTGAAACGGTTAACATAAATGTGTAGCATTGAACAACAAACCATACAGTGATTTATAGCCCAGCTATAAGTCCTTCGAGTACATACCCCAACTTTTCTTTGCTCCTCAATATAGAGATTTCTCCGCTGTGCGTATGACCTGAGGGTGTTGGATTGAAATGGTGCTGAAATAGAATCCTTTGAGAAGAGACAAATTCAGGAGAACATTAAAACCATTAAAAACGAGACAGTCAAGCACATTGTCCTCACTTGTTTATAAAAATAAATCAATGTATGAACATGAAAACATATCTGACGGCCAGCAGTCTGCCAGCATATGCAACTATTAATACAATTTGCCTTTATGGATGAATACATTTATACTGCAGGAGCATATAAATGATGGCCAAATAAGCAATAGGGTATAGACTGAGTTCTGAATTTGATTGTCACAACACCGAAACTACTTCTGGACATCTGGAATCTAGGGCATGTGTGGAAACTAGGAATGCAATCCTGAACATTTTTGATTTTCCTGTGCAGTTACAGTACAAGATAGGGCTTAACTGAATGTATTGCAACTAACATTTAAAACCCCTCATCGGCTTCATCAAGGTCATATCACCCAGCACTAGTATATAAACATGTAAATGTAGAAAAATGTGTATGCAGGGATTCTGTTTCTGTTAGCCGGCATTTACCAGTGTTGCCTGAAAAAAGACTAAATGCCGGGAAAATAGCCTGGTGAGACTGCACTAAGTTATTATGTCAGACTTGCCTATAAGGATTTTGATTATGTAAACAGAATGGACGGAAGATGAAAACCGGACATAAGTAGGGTTTTTATAGACTATAGAATGGTAAGTAAACTTGGCCCCAGGCCCCCATAGCTTAGCAGGGTTACTAACTATCTGGGGGCCTTTTCACGTTTGTGCCAAGGGGCCCAGTCACTCATAATTCGTCCATCTTTAGTACTTTAGTTTCACGTCTATGTTTGTTAAGCAGGACAGTTTGAATATTTGAATACTTTTTAACTTCTCATGACAACAAGCTGCCATTTCAACAAGTCTATGTGCAGACTTAGGTAAAACCATTTTGTGCAGACAAACCATTTTTTCTCAAATAAAATCTTTTGAGATCGACTCCCTGTACTATTAATAATGGCTTGTGAACAGATTGAATTTGTGTGTTAAGTGGAGAATTCTGTCCGATAACAGTATAGTGGCGAGCGCAGCCACACAATAATTGAGATGAACACACATAGTAGTGTCTCGTAAGGATCCTGTTTATGTTGCACAGCATTTATAGTGACATTTTGAGTCTGTAGAGGCACAGTCACAGTCTGCCCCCATAGCATAGCTTTGTTGCCGCCTGATTTTTTTCTTTGTTTTGTTTTGTTTTGTAATCGGCTGGAGTTCTCCTTTAAGACATCACCAATTTATCACTGTCTCAGAATCAGACTTTATTTTGGCATCAATCCCTCGACTGTCCTCAGTTGCGCTCTCAAACAGCAAGCAATGGATCAATCAATGATGGTAAAGTTCTTTGGTTCTCTGCTAGTTGCCTTTTAGTGTCTAGTACATTTCAGCACTTCACATCACTCTTGATTTTGGGTTTGCTTTAGTAAAAAGAAAGTGTGTACACAATAAAGCCAAATATGTCCTCCACAAATGCAATATACAAATAAGAAGTTGGAAAAAAATCAACACATGCACAACATCACTGTTTCTTTTTAAAGAAAATGTTACATTTTGTCAGGCTGAATGCAGCACATTTCAAATGGATTGTTTTGCTACTGAGCTCCCCCTACAGCTGCTGAGTATTTGAAGAGTTTGGTTCCAAAAAATGCTATATCTCAATTTTTAAAAAACATTAAAAAAGTCATAAGTGGAATTTATACTGTCCAGTCCAGACATTTTCAACAGAGATAGAAAGACATTCCTGCTACTGTACATACCTGGTCTCTCATGCGCTTCTCCTCGTAGCGTGGACGCTCATTGTTGGCTTTATTGAACCGCTCATGGATCTTCTTCTGTGTCTGAGGACCCCGGCCAAAGAAGACATAATTCACAAAAGCGTACTCAAGAAGTGCCAGGAATACAAAGACAAAGCAGCCCATGAGGTAGACATCGATGGCTTTCACATATGGGATCTTTGGAAGTGTCTCCCGCAGGTGGGTGTTGATAGTTGTCATGGTGAGCACCGTAGTAACACCTACAGCAGAAAAACAAATGTTGATCCGAGTAGCTTCAAAAGTATTTGGTTTGTTATGGATTGTAAGCTGTTATTCAAAACCATTCCCAAAGGCTAATCCTTTGTTGCACACTCAAACCAGTTTATCACTGCACGCCATCATAACCTTAGAATCACTCTACAGCACTCTACATGTTAGACAAAAACAATGGCAAATGAAACAGGGAAGATACCATAGACCTAATTATAAATGGCCTGAACTCCATTCCTAACCATGTATTTCAGCTGTTCTCTTAAAATAGCTATGCAGTGCACCCTCTAACAATGAATAAGGAGCAAACTATAACAAAGAGAAGGTACTGTATCCATTAGGGTTGGGAATTGCCACAGAGGTGATGATTACAAGACTTGCAATTTGATTTTGTGAAACAGAATTTAGATTTCGTTCTCCCATATATTATGATTTGTATATCTGGTGCAGTAAACCATTCTAGGCTCTGACTTTCTTTTTCAAATTTCACTGTGAGGCAAGAGAAGACCAAAGTAATGCAATGTTGTCAAAGTAATCACATGCACGAAAGTCAAATTGGTGCAAATAAATACATGCTGAGACACCTGGCTACACTGTATCAAATTTTCTCCCACCTTAGTATAAGTATATATACTCTTTTGATCCCGTGAGGGAAATTTGGTCTCTGCATTTATCCCAATCCGTGAAACACACACAGCACACAGTGTACACACAGTGAGGTGAAGCACACACTAATCCCGGCACAGTGAGCTGCCTGCATCAACAGCGGCGCTCGGGGAGCAGTGAGGGGTTAGGTGCCTTGCTCAAGGGCACTTCAGCCGTGCCTACTGGTCGGGGTTTGAACCGGCAACCCTCCGGTTACAAGTGCTAACCAGTAGGCCACGGCTGCCCCGTACCTTAACTGTGTATTGTTCAATTGTACAGGCAAGGATATCACCACACATAAACTTAAGATTTTTAGCAGATGCTTTTGTCCAGTGAGAAGAAGTAGAGAAGGATTGTGTAAAAACAGCATAATACTGTATTTAAATGCCAATATCCTGGAGTTGGATATCCCAAACATGTTTAGTCTTAAAAGTCCTGAAAAGTCGAGTCTTTATCTTTATGAAATTGTTGATATTTGAAAAAAAAAAACATCATAAAGATGGTTTCAGTATTCATTTCGACTGTATTGCAAAATCTTTACATAGACATTTTATGAGGAACATACAAAAGGAGCCATTTTTTTTTTATTATAGATTTCTTGACTGACTCACCAATTTACCTGATTATTCAAAATAGCTCAGTTCCATAATATTTATAGAACAGGATTTGCAACAACAGAGTCAAACAACAGGAAGAATGAATGACATATTGGGATGACGTGCAAAATAAAACAACCAATGAGGAGAGTGCAAGAATTACTGTAGGCTACAATTTACATTTTAGATACAGTAGTATGCCTATCCTATGTGTGTCAGCCTAGGTAAAAACCCATCAATTGTGTGTCTTTTAAGTATATATATTTAGTATATATAGTATATATTTGGGACTTTTTGCCTTAATGCAGTTAGGACAGTTGAGAGTGAGAGGAAACAAGTGGGAGAGAGAAAGCTTAGGAAATGACCACCACCTGAAAACAAACTGGGGTCCCCATGGGCACTTGGACCTGTATCGGGATGTTAAACTGGGGTTCCCATGGGCACTTGGACCTGTATCGGGATGTTAAACTGGGGTTCCCATGGGCACTTGGACCTGTATCGGGATGTTAAACTGAGGTTCCCATGGGCACTTGGACCTGTATCGGGATGTTAAACTGGGGTTCCCATGGGCACTTGGACCTGTATCGGGATGTTAAACTGGGGTTCCCATGGGCACTTGGACCTGTATCAGGATGATACCACCTGCACCACAGCTCCCCTGATTATTCATCTTCTTGATGTGCAATCTTTATCCTAATGGCACTTTACAGTATTAGGACACAAAGGAGACTATACTCTGCAAAGGAGACTATGTTTTCAGTGCAGTAACCCTGGTAACTCCAGAGGAGTGCCAGCTTCAGTTGCATGACAGCAGAAGAAGCACTGATCATGATTTTACGATTTAGTCACTTTTCACAACATAACAGAAACTTGATTTAATCCCAATAACGCAATATATTGCCCATCCCTACTTGCATTTGAATGTTTAATTTAAACAGTTGCGTCATCTCAGTTCTGGGACTGCATGCAGAGACCTTGTGCAGGAACCAGTGATAACCCTAGATTATTTTTAATCCTCCAAAGTGAAAATCTTTAATTCCATGCTGTGGATAAAGTATAAGTGAGAACAAGGCAAGAGGTTACTATAAGACTAAATATAGTCTTGCTAATCTGAGAACCATATTGGCATATACTGTATAGACCCTTTCAACAATAAAAACAAAAATAATGCTTAAACGTTCTATTTGGTTCCCAATCTACTTCCTCTGCATTAAGATAACATATGGAATGTTAAAACGGAAGCCTTGTGGGGCCAACTATGATGCTGATAATGGAACTCTCTTGAAAGGGTCTATAAGACAAAAAAGTGGATGTTGGAAAGATCCAGTCGGTAAGTATCACTGTCTAGATCCAGGTTCCCAAAGAGCAGATCTCAAATTGAGCAAACATGCCCAATGATGGGCTGTGAAGGGGGAGTTTGTGGTAGCACTCATGCTTTATCAAGTCAGTGGGGGCTATGCACTCTCCCTTTACCTGCTCCTCACTGGTCTTGACATCATACAGAGAATTGCATTGTCTGGTAAACCACATCAACAAAGAAGACAAAACATTTATCAATAAAATATGTCTAATTCAATAAAATTCTCAAAAATGCTATTTGACACTATTAAATTCTTTGGCTTATTTTTTTTGCACAGCAGCACAATGTGCTTTAAGAGTTGCTGTTTTGTTACAAGGCAATAGCTTTACTCTAAACTTCCCCTTATATAGACATGGGCAAAGTTGTATTTACTCTACTTAGTACAATTACTATGACATTGTAAAATCACAGTGACTAAAGGAGCGGTACTAAGCACGTTACCTAGGGCCACACGAGCAGCGGACGCATCATAATTGATCCAGAAGGAGACCCAAGAAAGGATGGTAATCAGAATGGAGGGCATGTATGTCTGCAGGATGAAGTAGCCAATGTTCCTCTTGATCCTGAAACTCAGGGAGAGCCGGGGATAAGAACCTAGAAAGACAGAGAAAAGGAAGACAATTTTTAGAGGCAGAACAGGCAGATGTCCAGCCATGTAGCCGAAATCATCGGCTGAGTTGGGGAGTTGGGGTGAATAGTTTAAAGGTTTTGGTGAATAGAGAGAAAATGATAGATAAAGATGATAGGATACAGTTTTATAACACCTATAGTACTTGCAAATTTGCAACCCAAAATCATCTAACACCAGCCAGCTTGTTAGCTTGATAAGCAAGTCTTTTTCATTATCAAGCTTGTCTGTGTCAGACAGGGACATTTGTGGAGAGTCTTTGCAGGGTTGAAAAATGTCTTTCTATTTACACAAAAATTGAGGAAAAGTTTAGAAAATGGGGTTCATAATTTTACATCCTCACACAAACTGCACATTAATAAAATATTGATAACTAATAAGTTAAAATTAATAATGGCAATTTTATTGAAGTCCAAGGTCATTGGAACAAAGGGACTTTATATATACATGATGCTCATGTTATGTATAAAAAAACAACATATTTATTGTGTAAATAAAATACAGAACTGAATACAGAAAACTGTTCTAACTTGATATATGATATGAGATGACCATGGTTATAAAACTGGTTATAAAAGTACCTCCACCATTCTAGGATAAATGATTTTAAAGAATTAGGCCTACATTAAAAACTAACCATCCAAAAACTGATTATATAGACAATGACAAGAGAGTTAAGACTGAGCCATAGGTGGTGAGAGTTCTCATGAGATATTTTGATGAGATAGTGTGAGGGGGATTCAATCCAGCAGAAGATCAGGAAAAGGAGAAGGGGGAAGAGAGCAAATTAGCTAGCGGGTAATGGGTAGCGAAGGGTAATGCAGGCTAGACTCTTGCAAACAAAAAAGGAGAGTGCATTAGCAATAGAATTTGAATTACAAGGAATATATACAGCAGACAAGATGAAATTACAGCTGACGCTGCCAGGTCAAACGTCTCATGATTGACATAATTAAGAAAGAAGATGACCGTCCTTTGTTAATTATTGCCACAGCAGTGGCTCTATCAGAGAAAACAGTGATGCATTTCGGCAAGTGTCCCAAAAATCATGCTGGATGGCTTGATCTACTGTAGCGTAATGAAGTGAAAACACTTCCGAAGGAATCATTCTATTTCTCCATCTAAAGTTACAGAATATGCAGCTGACAAGTCATAAATCGACATTTCCTTTACAGAGTGCTAGCAAATGATCACACCAATAGGATTCACTTAAGAACAGGACATAAGAGGGAAGACAACTCATTCAAACAGTTAACCCTGATGCAATCCCTTTTTCAACAACTTATTCCACAACATGACATGACAACATTTTAGAGCTGAGTGCATATTCCGTGACTCATTTGTCTTAGACAGGAGAGAAAGGACACTGACCCAAAAATTCAGCATTCGGACAGTAATGACATGATTAACAAAATAGGGACCAGGATGAGAGAAGACATAGTGTATGTGTGTGAGAGAGAAAGACAGAGAGAGAGAGAGAGAGAGCGAGAGCGAGAGAGAGAGAGAGAGAGAGAAAGAGAGAGAAAGAGACATATTCGGCGGGGGTTGTTGAAGGACGGAGGGTTGAAATTTCTCTAAGGGAGGGACTTGTGGTCTATGGTGGAGTGAAAATCTCTCAGAAATGTTGCTCTGACTCATCTTTCAATAATCTGACACATCAGACAACGTTGTCATTGCCTGTAGGGATTTGATGTCCTTCCTTTAGTCACTGAAGAACTCTTACTAAAATTATTTCTAAACAATATCTCTAATGTTAAAGACCCCACAGAGGTCATTTAATTCAGATGGTGATGCATTTCAAACTAAAACTAAAAGTTTAGGTAAGAGAAGAAGAGAGAATTAAAGGAACCATATGTAAGAAATGTATTTCAATTAATCATAAAATGGCCCTGATATGTCACTAGACATTAAGAAATCATGTTAATTTCAAATACTTATATCACTGACAACAGTAGTCCGGCCAGGATATTGTCATTTAAAAAGTGAAGTTGCAGCCCTCAACTGATGTTGATGTTGTTATGTTGTGTTTTGGCCTGATGCGCCACCCTGCACCTATCTACTAATCACGAAGTAAGTAGTGTTTCGGCATCCGGGTTTCCAGCTCTGCCAGTCAGGAGGGAGGGGGAGGGGATACACTGCTCTACAGTAATTTGAAAGTGATTGCAGTACCAGTTTTAGCCACAATCTTACATACGGTTCCATACGGTTCCTGAGAAATCTGGTGACTTTTCATATCGCTACCCTTCTCGAGGTCACCGAGTACTGCTGGTACGAAAAAAAAACAAAAAGAGAGTTGCTGCACCCAACAGTTTGAGCTTCCAGGCAGCTACATTGCTACACTCTGGGGCATGTACTGTATGTGAGCCCCCCATGAACATGCCCCCAGAGTGTAGCGCTGTAGCTGCCTGGCAGCTTTAGCTGTTGCTTGATGGTCTTTTGGACCCCCACCATGGACGTCAAGGCAACGCTGCCACCGTCGACTTCAAGGCACCTAACCCTAATCCTTGCCTAACCTTAGTGCCTTCCAGGCTGCCTTGAAGTCGAAGGTGGGAGCCCAAAAGGCCATATAACCTACCGCTTGGCAGCAGCAACTCAAGCTAAGTAAAACCGATTGTTTTTTTGGGGGGGGGGGTTTCATACCGACAGTACTCAGTGACCTTGAGAAATGGAGATCTATGTGAAAAATTGCCGGATTATAAGCAGCGATTTTACTGTATACATAAAAAATATTGTCGAGAGTTATCGAGTGGCAAATTGTTGGATACTGTCTCTCTTTTATATCAAAATTAACACAAGAACATGAGGGTAGTATCATGCCACACAGTCTACAGTAATTTTCTGTGTATTAGCCGCATCGTGTATAAGCCGCAGGACAGTGTTTTATGCAAATTAAAAGAAACAAAACCATATTAATACCATATTAACTGCCCCAGTGTATTAACCTCTTAGCTGAAGAAATTTTGCAAAATCAATGTATAAGTCGCGGCTAATAGCTGGGAAATTACTGTACAGATTAGTTTTGTAGAACACTTCTACAGAACAGAAAACATATAGCCGAATGTGTTATTATGTACAGCATGTATGTATGTCTTTTGTATCATTTGTATGGTACAGTTTCTCAATATGGCTATAGGCTGCCAGACACACTGAATGTGTACCAGCAAACTGAAACTCTTTCTAAATTATATTTATTATTGAAATCAGTGTACTATTATAATTTGAAAGGTTGATGCTCAAAAGACTGAAAAGGAAAGAATTAAAAAATGTAATGGGCTCAAAATGTAATGCCAGGCATGACCAATTGGATAACTCTGCCTTCCCTTAAAAACCCTAAATTGTGATTTTTGTGACATCATTCTACTACACCCTCAGACAGCTTGTCAGACGAACATCCCCACAAAGGTTACTTCTTTAAATAGCCCTGTTAGTCGTCAACTTACAATTAATTACAGGAGATTATGACAACATTAGCATTTGTGCACTTTCAGCTCTACTCTCTCCAAGCTGGCCAAGTTCTGCAGACATTATCCACCAAGCTGTGAACTTACTGCGCTGCTAAAACCTTTTCATATAACCTAATTTAGAAACATATATCCAGTCAATTAAACCAAAGAGGCTGCATTACTGGAAGATGCTGAACAAAATCGCATCTAATGTGACCAAGATAAAAAAGATGAGGTTCTCTAAATAAAATATCTGATCATTACATGGCTATTTCGTTTAAATTAAGAGAGACACTATTAGGATTGGTTTATTAAAACAGGCAGAAATATGATGAACAAGGCTTCATTGCATATCTCACAATGTCATGAACTTGTGTGAGAAACACATTGTACTAAATGATTTGGATGCTCATTACTAAGTGGGGTCAATCAAACTATTGTGATTGTTCACCCGTGATCTATGGACAGTGTGTCTTATTGATTCAGGAAACCAGCCAGCACAACTTACCAGTGGTGAACTTCACCTCTCTGGATACCAGCCGTAATTCTATGATAGAGAACTGTGGGAGCTCTAACTTATCCACCCCTGTTACAGCGGTGTCACCTCCTTGCCAGAAGAACACAATATCATCGGTAGTGTATCCATCTGTAAAATAGCAAAAATACATAGGGAGATAAATAGCCTAGACTGATTTTTACATCTTTCCATAGGATTTTTGAAGAAATCTCCAACGGTTGCACTCTCCTTCATGTTCAGTATTTGTTTAGTAGTAGTATTCTTGTACTCATATACATATACCATTACAAATAAAAAATATTTTCTTGAGACCAAATTCCATAGGTAGCACCAACACAGTACCAACAAATAAAACCTTGGGTTCTTAATGTATTTAATGAAAGCAGAAGAAATTCATTGCAGACAGACTTTTTGCTCTGTGACGGGCTTTGCGTGTCAACGAAATTAGGGCCCTATTCGCTGCTGTGCCAATAGCTCTTTTGTAAATTATTTTTTGGACATGTTGGGCCGCAGTGCTTGTTGATCCAGGCGGACACAATCTAGACAATAATCATATTTATGTATACAGTGGACGGTTCTGAGCACTAACAGAGGAATTATTCTGGAGACTGCATGGGATGTATAACATCCACAAAAATGGTCACACCAAATGCAGCAATAAGATCTTCATATGCCGATGAACGTGAAAGCCCCCCAAAAAGATGCTGCAGTTTAATTTTTGAGTTTGTGAAATTACAATTTGAAAAATGTTAACATCCATAATGCCAATAAAATGTGATGGTATGGTATGATGTGAATGATTACATGAAATTTGAGCATTTGCTATTTTTGGCTGATGAATGTAAATGAGAAAAAATGCACAAAAAAAGAATGTTAACATTCACATCATACAAATGCCAAGGCATTTCACTGGCGTTATGGATGTGACAAAAAGTCCAATTTTCGTGGAATTGACCTGTAACATTTTATCTGTACCATTCTATTTCTAAAAACAAAATGTGAGTAGGCTATTTGGAATGTGACAAATGGGTACAAAATTAAGATTCTCCACCATACCAGTGGTGTTTTTCCTTTTATTATGATATAACTGTTTATAGGATGGGTGATTTACAGCCAACTGTGGCTTTTTTCAGAATAACATTAGTTTGAATGTTCATACGTAAATGTGTATTTCTTGCTGCTGGGTTACAAAAGGGGGTTTCAATATTTCACCAAATATAATATACCGATGTCTCAATAATATCAAAGGCCAGGATGTTTAAACGTACATTGTTTGCAGATCTATGCTCATCAGCTCAATAATCTCAGTATTATACATTCAGGACACTTTCCATGTTCTCAGCAAGCTACTTTATCTGGCACACAAATGCTCAATATATTTTTCTCTAGACTAGTACAGTATAATCAGCCTACTATATGTAAGGGATAATGGACGACATGGCGCTCAGTTCACAGAAAGTAATGCACATTTGAGGTTATTCTACTGCCCGGCATGCTAGCATAAGGGCTGTTACACCTCGTAAGAATTTTAGAATGAAAACAGTCAGAAATGGTCTTAACTGTCACAATACAAAAGTAGGCTAAACAATTGTAGTGCATCTGATACAGTTCCATGGGGTCATAATGTTATGTTTTTTGTCCTTTTAGGCCTTCATAGATGATATTTCACCCATAGATTATATGGACACTCATCACAGTTGTTAAAAGCTATAAATTCACCATTTGAGGTTGTTGGCCAACTTGAATGGCAATGAAATGTCATTGCCACCATGTTGATACAAATAAACATTTCCATCAGTCTTAGTTTCATTTCAGAATGCAAATCAGGAGTTAATCCATCCTCATATATAAACAAATATCTTATTCAACATAAAGCAACTTTTAGGCTTAAAATGTGTAAAAAAAAAACACATTTGTAGTTACTGTTCCTACTACTTGGCGAGTGCAGGGAGAAATACCCCAAGTTACATATTCGTTCATATCAGGAAAACCTGCAAAAAAGATCAAATGTGTAACCTTGTTTATTTGAAATGTTACCCTCTGTATGGGCTTCAGCATGACATTTTTCACAGATTATCGAATTCATACTGTGTAATTTATTAATTTATTCTATGTTTTATCACTAGTTTTATGAGCATTGTAACCTTTCCTGGCTTGTGTCTTACTGTCATCTTAACACCTCTAATATCCCCCCTTTTTAATTTCATTTTATTTGTCAATCTCCCTCCTTGACTTTTTTGTAAGATAGCCTTACCTGTGAAGCACTTTGGGTCAACATTGTTGTTTTAAATGTGCTATATAAATAAAGTGACTTGACTTGACTTGACTTGACTCATCAGCTGGCAATTGCACTGTAGCTTAGCCTACTCTACTGTGTCAGCCACCGTAACTGCACTGCAGTATACTAAAATGACATACCCATGTCTGGGACATTTAATCAAATAAAACCATGATCAAGAATGACTACATGGCCATAAAGGTCATGTATTATGTGTGCAGTTTAATCACTGATGTGATTGACAAAACGCACCTAATGAATTTCAATAGATTCTAATGGATGGTAATCAGGACTGAAAAGGCTGTGTCTTGAACTGAGTCATTACAGATTGGACGAAGATGAGGAGGATGAGGAGGATGAGGAGGATGGGGAGGATGGGGAAGAAGACACAGTGATGTGGAAGCTCATTGTTTTAATACCTGAGGCTACAGATGTAGGAAACTCACAAGAATAGTTAATGTCAAAGAACATCCAATTGTAGTAGTGAGCTCACAGAAAGCATCTGCCACATCTAGGACATTTGATACTAAATAACATGCTTGTGAATATATGTAAAAGCGCTGAAATAGCACTGCTATTGGAATGTCACAAATAATGTGAAACTGTGGGTTTTGTGCATATAAAGTACTCTTCTTTGCACACACCGCGCTCTCCCGTTTGTGCTCTTGTTTCTTTGCTTGTAGGTGCGTGATCCAGGGAACTCACAGAAAATCACAGAATGGTCACACTCCAAAAGAATTTTCTTTCTTGCTTTTAATCCATTTATAAATTACTCTGACATAAATACTTAATTAGTAAGATATTAAATGATACATATATTTATGCATGGACTCTCTATACACATGTGATGGACTTAGCTGCTGGTTCATACTAATTCATTGTTATTTTTAGTTATATCTTATTTGGAACAGATACATTGGCTCTGCCCTGTCAGAAGAATGTCACACCACTTGTGCCAGAGACCTCCTGCTGCTTATCAGCAATAAAAGTGTCTGCCTAAGACACAAACCGCTCCTGGATTAAGTGGTTTCAGATCAGAGTGATTAGAATGGGCTTAGATGGGACTGAATTGATTTGATAAATGCGCCATCCCACTGGGATCAGTTCAGATGAGTTTGGCATGGACAAAGAAGATGAACTTGGACAACTTCATGTTCAATCTCCGAATAAGAGACATGGGCTGTGCAACAGTGCCATAATGCTCTCCCAGATGAATCACTGTCCGGTCCTGCAAGGCCCAAGTGGACATTGCACCTCTGAAACCAGCTCCTCCCATTCTGCCAGAGCGCTGCTGACCAACAAGAATGCTAATTACACTGCCAGCACTGTCCAATATGTCTCTGACACCCACCAGGAATCTTATACTGTCCAGCTTTGCTGCCTGCAGCAAAGCCTCTCCATGCTTTTTGTTATGTCCAGGCAAGAATGTTACAATTGCCCTTTTTTTAAATCTATATATAGTATTTGATGCAAACAGTTTGTTTGGTTCTTATGCTTACCAAAATAAAAACTAAATGTGTTGCTAAATGTGTTCAAATTTCTGTCTAAATTTAAAACAAAAAAAATCTGACATGAGAAAATCTTACACAAGTTTGCTTCCAATGTATGTAAATTACTTTAGAGGCAAAGATGTTGTGTAAAGTTGTTCTAGAATCTGCAATGTATCCTAAAAGATTCTAATAATGGGGCAGATAACCTGAAAAAGTGTGCACCTTGTGATAAAAGCATAACATTTGATACACTTATATAGCCAAAGGCAGTCCAAAAAATGGATATTGAGCCATCATGAATTTTCAATATGGCGGCCATGGCAGCCATTTTTCAAAATGGCCACCAGTGACAACAGTTTTCAGATCAATTTTCATGGCATGGCATATATTATGATGTTGATGATCTAGTTAGTTAAATATATTCACCATACATAATTCTTGGCAGTGTCTACAAGAACAATTGTAGATTGTAGTTTATGTAAGTCATAAAAAATTCAAGTTGGCGGTCATGATTTGCATGAAAATTGCAATAAAGTTGCATATTAGTACGATATTGATGATCTCCGTAAGAATAACCCAGAAGCTTCCTTCATTCCAACGATTCAAGATGACCACACTTTCCTTACAGATGTCAGACACATATTCAAGTAGGGCTAGTTAAATTAGCTAGCTTAGCAACATTTAGTTTGACTAGTTTTTCCTCTCACAATTCTTTTTCCCCCCATGAAGTTTAAATACTGGACAAGTGTAATAACTTCACAAATCCCCCAGTCTGAAAAATTGTGTACACTATTTCATTAAATTCAATTGCTTCCCCATGGAACGATGTGACTTGACTATTGCAATGTGCCTTGTGGTATCCTTTTTCATATGCTTCCCTCTAGGTCGACTTACAAGTAGATAAATAAAACTTCCATCCATATCTACAGATTAAGGAAAACCCATTTTATTGTTTTTATTGATTTCCTGTTCCACATAAGTAGTTAACATACTAAGGCCGTGCTAAGGCCGACTTTGAAATTGTGCATTGATGTTGATAGAAGACGGTTCTTGGTACGACGATATAATACTACAGACAGATGTCTGCTTTCTTGGTTGGTTACTCAACTACGGAATACAGACTTCTGTAACCTTTTCAAAACATATTTTCCACATCATCCCTGTATTATAGCTATCTTCCTTTTTGAAGGGTTAGGGTTTTATTTTCTTCTTTTTTAAAAATAAAAATTAGACAAGAAGTTTCTGATAAGAAGGCACATCTTGTACTCTGTGAGCCTGAAGGAGACTGTTCCAAGATCATTTACTATTTGCCAGAGCATTACACAGAGGTTCCACCCGTAGCTAGTAATGTCATGGTGTCACAGGTCTCAGAAACAAGTATTTGCAGTACAAAATGGCAACACCTACTGTAACCTAACAGCCGGAATATTTAAAATTCACGATGGCTCAATATCTTTTTTTTTTTTTAACTGTCTTTGGCTATAAGTGTACCAAATGTCACGTTTTATCACAAAGTGCACAATGCTTGTGAATGCTCCAGCCAAGCCGCCCCACTATAAGGGCATTTTCAAACCATATACGTTGACTGCTTCGGCCCGAGGGAGGAAATAGAATTGTAGCAATGTTGCATAATGACGTACATAGGTTCAGTTATAAGTCAAAATTTGTATCAGTTGGACAATGAAGTACTCACAGCTTTCAATCTCCAAGGTGCAGTTCTGTTCATCAAGAGGGTATCTCCTTAGATCCATCATACATGCAGCAGTGGTTGTTATTCTGGAGGTAACAAGAAATATATATAATTTAATGTTCATTGTTCAACTGTGACTGTGTGATAAGAATGAAAAGCAAGAGATGTAGTCATTTCTGGTGAAGGGAGAGGCTAAATTAATGAAAGGGAGACACTAGCAAAAGCAACGACTGAAAAAAATGTCTTAATGTGGCAAATGTTCCTATTTATTTGGATATGTCACAGGGACGTGGTGTGGGACAAGACTATGTTAACGGGGAAGCAAAGCTTCCCTTGGCCTCCGAGAAAAAAAACCACTGGTTTGTTAGCTCAAATTTGTGAGTTGAAGTTCGACTGGAACATTGTTTTTTTTTTTAAATACACTGCACCTATTTCTCTTGGATTTTCAGATCCTTTGGTAATACATAACGACTCACCATTTCTCCTATTGCAACTATAATGAAACATCTCTGTTACAGCACAAAGAGCGACCATGTTTGAGTCAACACATAGTCTAGGCAAATGTTTCATCCTGATTTGAGACATTTTTACACAGGATGTTAACAACTGCTTTAGGGTTTGCTGTATATGGAAATACATCCCATGCTACACTGTGTATCTGATTACCGCAGCTTCAGTCAATCTTAAATTTCTTGGCTGTTGGAGAAACACAAACATCTGTTTCTCGCTGACACAGATGCAAGGTCAGCTGCTGTTTGAATTGACAGACCTTTAAAATCTACTTCAACCAGTCAGTTGAATGCATAAACAAGTAGGTGCAATATTCAAATCCCACTGTGGAATGATAAAATCGAGTAGCGGTTTCAGCTGATTGACACCTTGAGACAAAATGAGGATTATTTCTATGTATGATGGTGCAGAGATAAAAAAGAAAATTCTGTCCTTCCTGCACATGAAAATGCTGAAGAGGGAGAAGCTTAACACACAAGTAGATTATTGATTTCTTCAGAGAGCATGATGCATGGTGTACAGTACATGGTACTAAACACTATTCCAACCTGGCTGGCATCAGTGGTCATCACATCTCTGCACAAGGTGGGGGCAGTCATAAGCACTCCCTGAGAGCTATACGTGATGATGCCAAGAGGGCTTGGGAGTGTGCCCCTGAACAAGTTATTATACCATAAACCTATTTTGAATAATGGCAGACAGCCTGGAACCACATAGCCATCATTTAAAGGGGCATAAGTGTAACGAGCCAAGTTTGATCACATGAGACTTGAGACATTGCTGCCAGCAAGCAAGCCTGTCAGGAGTAGTACCAAGCCATAATTGACAAGTGTTCCTGGATTTGTTTCTGCCAATGCATTTGAAATAATTTAAGGTGATCTGAAGTGGCACCTGGGTTGGAAGCAACTGTTATATTTTTTTGCAAGATACATCTTGAACCCTAGTTTAAACTGTATAGATGTGTTTGAAGACCATTGTTTTGAAATAGCACTAAGGCTACATGGACCCATGCTGAGATAGAGCCATTGAATGTATAGCAACATTTGAACCTGTTAGGGGATTGGAACTGAAGGTGAAAAGCCTCACGCTGTACTGCAAGTAAGACACATAAATCAATTTCAGTAAATCCAGAACAGATCTGATGTTCTTTTCGGGATACAAGGTTTCTAAAACTGCCGAGGGTGACTCGGAAACCTTGCACACACTCATATCACGGAATGACCTCCTTGAACCAATTAACCTAAAGGTGGTCACTCCACTGAAGCAGCTATTTTGTCTGTGCCAGAAGCCTTAATGGCAGCCAGAGTTGCAGCTCGGTCCTCACTACTCATCTTGCTTGACTTATTGGCAGCTTTTGACATGGTCAACCACCACATCCTACAATCCATACTCTCAAAACATGGGCATCACAGGGAAAGCACACTGCTAGTTAAAATCCTACCTCACTGGGTGATTGTTCAATGTGTCTTTGCTAGGACAAACATTTGCATCTCACTGCATCACCACAGAGGTGCCCCAAGGCTCAGTGCTGGGGCCCCTTCTCTTTTCCATAGACACATCACTTCCCTGGGCCTGATTATCCGCTTGCACAGCCTCTTAAATCACTGCTATGCAGATGATAACTCTATCTGTCATTCCCACCTGACAACTCCATGGTCTTGGCATGGATCTCGGATTGTCTCTCTGACATAACCACATGGAGGAAGGAACATCATGTCCAATTAAACCTCAGACCGAAACCAAACAAATTATACACAACATCAACATCAAAATTGAACCCTTAAGTCTTGCTCCTACCAAGGTTGCAAGAAAGTTCGGTGTTATGATTGATGACCAGCTGACCTTTTCTGACCATGTCACCTCAGTGACCCATGGCACTTTTCAATTTAGGAAAAATATGGCCGTACCTAATCCAACATGTCACCCACCTAAGACCATGGTTATCTCTTGCCTTAACTACTCTAACACTCTCCTAACAGGCCTTCTGGTGAAACTGCTAGTTTTCAATCAACCAAAAGCGGCACCTGTTATCCCCTTTTTCATTGAGCTCCACTCACTACCCTTAGCTGCCTGCATACAATTCAAATCACTAATGCTTGCCTACAAAGTGATTGCTGGGTCTGCTCCCACTTACTTAAGTGCTCTCATAAAGCCTTATGTTACTTATGCTGTGTTCCACCAAGGAATGTCGTCTGGTACTGCCTCCCCAACACACACGGCAATCCAGACTATTTTTATTTGTTGTTTCCTGGGATCAACCTACCAAGAGCTACAGTAGGAGTGTCCCTCTCTATCTTCAAGAAGCTCTTGAAGACTCGACTCTTTCTGAGAGTACCTCCTGTCCTTACACATCTAACAACCCTAACCCTAACCCTAACCTAACAAGCACTTACCATGCATTACCCTTATCCTCTCCTTTAAAAATCTAAATCTAAAAATCGCTATCTTACACTACTTAAAAAGCATTACGCCACTGACCAAGAAAAACCTGGTCTATAGCAAAAGGCGCATATGAAGCACAGCCGAAGATGCACTGTCACGAAATGTAAGATTATATTATTAGTGCACATCACCAGCCTCAGTCCACAACTGAAAATAGACACACCATGAGACAATTAAAGTGACGAGGAAACAGATTGCAAATGCCAGCATTACAAAATGCAGAATTTAACTGCACTACAGATGCTCCCAAAGACAGCTGACAGGCTAGTAGTGGAAGTCAAAGTGAGTCTTATAGAGTCATGACACATCAGACTGACAAGGTTAAATCAGTAGGGGAACATTGGGTTTTATGTCAACGTTTTCAGATGTTTTCAGATATTTTCTAATTCGCTGTCCACATGATGAAAATGCAAAGCCAATGTTTTCAAATGAATATGATATCGACACAAATCGTTCCATTTCAGGAGCTCAAAAACACCGGAATAGTGTGGACGAGAGGCACATGAAACAAAAGTCTTTCAGATTTAGGGCCCTATCTCAGCGATCTAAAACGCATGGTCACTTGTGAATAGCTTAGGGGTTTGTCCAGTCCACATTGGGGGAGGTTTTGTTATCAAACATTGTCAAACGTCGGATGCCTGGCGCAACTGATTATGTTTCTTAATCAGTCATGGGTGTGTTTTGGGCGTAACATCCTTTAAACCAATGAAAATTATATCTGCCATTCCCTTTAACAGCAAGCAGCACAACTTCAAACAGCGCATCGGAATTTTGATAGTCAGCGGCGCATTTGAAGGAAAATAGGGTCCATAAACAAAAACATGTGGGGTGGATGTGGATGTAGCCTAAATGGGGATGTAATTATTTGCAAATTGCAAAAACGCATTGGGTACATTCAATTTAAAATTGTTAGCATAAGACTGAAATTAGAAAAAAAGAAAGAAAACAAAAAGTTAACTTGATAGACAAGGGATAAGATATGGATATGAGATAGATACAATATGGAGATAAATTGATTATTTTATTGATCCTCAAAGGGAAAAATGTGGCCCTATGAGCTACATTTGATGCCATGCAGACTTGCTAGCCTTTTAACAGGCTACATACATGTTACAGATGTTTCGTAATAGTCTACATTTTTGTGGGTAATGAGGTTTTGCTCACTTATTACCATTAAATTTGAGAGCATCATTATTTTGTATTTCATACCTAAGTATATTGCGTTGCTAAAATGTAACCAGTACATTTCAAATTTACAATTCTTTCCAGAAATCGAACCAGCAAGTAAAACATCCTAGGGGAAAAACCCCATCCCCAACTTACATGTATTGTTATGGCTAGTATAGCTAACTAAATCCTGCATCTTGTGTCAACAATTGCACATACTGTTGTCAATTACTGTAATTATACCCCAAAACACTAGGGCCACCAAATCATGAAAACAAAAATATCCATTTACAATATAATGAGGCTTTAAGGGAATTTCTCCCCTCCTTGCATAGAAAAATAAAATACAATCGTATTTCATATTTATATGTATATATTCGTAAGTATATTCATATTTCTACAATATTATTGAGGGTTAGATTAAAAGCTGCAACAATGACATGACTGCTTGTCAACATGGTAAGTTGAAAATTAGAGCAAATTTAAATGGCAGATGATTGAATAGCTTAAAACGAGCCTACTGAAAACTGTCAATATGTCTAAATTTAAAGATTTGACATCAGATGAATTGATATTTTCATGATTTCTTACCTTAGGCCATATAAAACGGTACCATCTGGATGGAGACGTATCATACGATTCTTTACGGTCACCCCATGGAGAAACGACTTCTTGTCATTGAGGAAATAGGTGTCAGGGAGCCAAAGTTGGTCTGCCACACGGTTATCCAAAGTCAAGTTAAGTTCCATCTCTGTATAGGCAAGTCGCTTATCTCGCCAACTTTGTTGAAAATACATCGTGATGGTATAATCCTGATAGGGAGAAGAAGACATTTTGATTTGACCTAAGAGTACAATTACATAATTTAGAGGCAACATCACAATCAAGCACCTATGCTTTCACAATTAATCACATGAATGATGAAAAAATGCAAGATTGCCAACGTACTTTTGATAATGCACCATCTATTGTACAGCTATATTATTCTTCCAACTACATTATTCATAATACACATACAGATGCACCGATATATCAGCCAACATCGGTATTGACCAATATCGGCCTTGTTGACTGTAAGGCATTCGGCAAATTTATATGACATTTACTGATGGCAGTGGCTGATGTTTTATCTGTTTATCTGTTATGTTGCATCAATTCTGCACTAGGTAAATGTTGCTCTATTCATATTTGAGAATTTGGTCAACTAAGGATTAGTACACAAAGTTTTGCTGCTACTGATGTTAATTGTGCTAACTTGTCAACTCTATGTACAGTGCACCTGACATGTCTTTATTATTCATCTTTCATATGACACACATATTGGCAATGTAGTTTACTTGTCTGCACCATTTTGCAGGGTTATAATGCATTTTTATTTACAAAGACTGAATTGTTGCAGCAAATTACCATAATTACTTCAGTCATAGCCTTCTCAATATATGTTTTGAAAACAAAATGTACTATTTAACATTTTGAATATGTTGTCTTGTGTTTGTTCCATGACGTACCCATTCACAGGTCCCTGATGAACACACTAAGGCATTTAACTTCCATACTTAAAAACAATAAAAAGCTTTGGAATCTGCCTACAGTTTTTTTTTAACTTCACAAGCAATTGTTGAATGTAGCACAGAGTGCAATTTATATGCAACATGGTCAACAAGAACACAATAGACTGAAATGAATGAATGTGTCACTCTAACATCTTTATTGCAATGAATAAATAAAACGCTATTACAATGGAAACATTTGTCAACATGCTTTTAAACTCACCATGTTGACTTCTGAGATTGAGTCAATACTGGCAATATTGATGCTCATTCCTACAACAACCGGAGAACCTGTGGTAAGATAAACAAAGAGATATTCAGTAAAGACACATACTGTACATTTTAAAAAAAAATCTAGTAGGCCGATTTCTGAGATCACGAGGGAAGTCTTGCTGGTGATCTTTAGGAATTAGGCTTGACAGATACTGATGAAATTAGTCCCCAGTCCAGATCCAAACCAGTTATGGAGATGAGCTACCAGACAGGGAGTGTAAAGTAAACAATAGGTAAAAAGTACACATTTTATCCAAGCTGCTAGATCTCTGTTGGAATCTCAGGGGGATTTTTTGGTACATGAATTTGTTTTTTACCTAAATGATGTGATAAAATGGAATCCTGCCCTGGCCATCTGCTCAATTTACATCTGCAGTCTGAGTAACTCTGTAAATCTACTTGGGAGGTGTGTAATCCCTATATGTGAGGCGATCTGGCAAAATGAGTCACAGTGACCCAAAATTCAAAATTGAGATTTTGGTATCAATGGACAGAGGACACAGTAAGCTTTAAAACAATATCCTGGTCAAAGTCACATTACAAATCGTTGTCAAGATATAGAATTTTTGAATTATGGCATCCCACCAACTTTTTCCAATTAAAAAACTGAGAAAATTGAATTTACAGGTTGCAGGCAGGTAGTATTTTTTGGTAGGAATTAAAAAAAAAATTAACTACACGTTTTTGTCTTGACTATAAAAATTAGGGAAATTCATTTTCATATAACACCAAAAAAGAAAAATCAATATCTTCAATCGCTTTTGAAGTAATCGGCCTGTATCTCAAAAAAATAGAATATGCGACTTGTGACTCATTTTGTTAGATTGGGTCACATATTAAATAGGAAAAAGTGAGATACATAAATCTGTGTCATCTGCAGCTATACATGTTACTTTCTATAAAATTATGAGTCAGAGTAAAATGCAGGGGACTAAGGACTGAACCATGTGGGACCCCATTTGAATTTCTAACACAAATGGGGTCTAACTGAAAAATGAAATTTAAGAAGCCAAATGCTAAATAAGCACTACAGTGGGTTACAATCAAACTCTTGGTTGGAAATACATTGCAGAGCATGACAGCTAGACTATAGAGCAAGTGTTAAGTTAATTGCTAGTGGGTGGCAAGAGGAAGGCCACTATGTGGAAAGGCAAATATACACCAGAACAGAACAAAAGCCCAAGTAGAATGTTGAATGATTACACAAGATCCCCAAAACACAGAATATCAGCAAATTAAAGTGTGTCAACAATAATGATACATTTCCTTAATAACATATCATAACTATTTTCTTCTATGATTATATCTCCATATGCCATCTTTCTAAGAGCAATGCTAGCTTGTGGTAGCTCACCACCGCTAACTAGCTCTGTCTTCCATTTCAGCCATTTCACATAGCTTCACTGCAATTTTACAAAATGGATTCAATGAATATTAGTGGCAATGACATGACAACACTTTGAAAAAAATAACTTATTTTTGGGTGTCAACTGACTGCATTTTTTGAGGAATTTCTTGCAGTTTTTTGGACATGAAAAAAGTGCAGTACAATATATATACTGTGCTTTTTTCATGTGCATTTAATGCAGTATTTTGGAGCTACCAACAAACTTTACTTTTGATGTGTTGTTTAAGAGATGCTGCTCATAGGCTGTTTGCTAGAGGAAGGAACATGTCTTTAGAGCTTTTCCTTGCAATAATGGACATGGGCAAACAGTGTTTTTAATGGTACATGGAAATATTACCATTTAGGCTAGTTATCCCTCCAGTACATACAATTTTGTTACTATTCTGGAATGCATTGTGGCGTGTGTCAAAACACTACTTGTTCATCTGACCCAGATGATTACACAATTTAGGGGTTTTACTCGTTGACAAGATTTAGCGCTAGCTGTTGGCAGTGGTTGTTCATCTTTAGATGGTTATCCATATCAGACATGTTCTTATTTTTCTAATGGAACTTAATGATGTGGGAGTCTTAGAGCTATGCTATTAAACCTTTTGAAAGAAAATCTTGTTTGAAGCGCTAATGCTAACAATATGAGAAACCAAAAAAATCAAATACCCTGACCTTCAACACACATAGAAACTACAATGCAGGAGGGCTCAAAGATGAAAGCATGATAAACCTGATATATTGTTCTGCCATTTTTATCCACCACTGCATGAAATGTTTAAGCAGTGTAGATTAGAACATGCCTCTTTTAGTCGTTTCATTAAAAGTCTTTAAAATAAAAAAACAAAAAAAATAAATAATGAAATAAATAGAAACAAACAAAAAAAAAAGACCATTCTTACATTGTGTGCTGAGCTCAACCTTCCTCTGGTAGCTATGTTAAATTGTCCTCTCAGGGACTGGTCTTCTCTTATCTCTTCTTGAGCTGTATCTAGGCTACCCTCCTGTCTCTCTCGGTTGTGTTTGCTTCATCTGTTTTCTCTGTCTTGCAGCTCTCCTTGTTGTCTTACTTGCAACTCAGTTGCTCACTTTGTCTGCCTTCTGTCCTGGTCGGATGTGACTGCATTCATTTAGATTGCACAGCAAAAAATGGCACTGTAACTCTGGGCTATATACCAGCATGTAATGTTAGTCATCAGTCTACGATGCCTCTGTTCCATCAATATATAGCCAAATGTTATATGAACATATATATGAACATACTATTCATCAGAAATAATGGGGGGAGGGGTTAAATCATTAAAATCTAAAGATATAAATGATCTACACCAGCCCATTGTTAGCAAGCAAAATGGCACATCAGGAACAATCATTTTCAAATTCATTATAAAACATAATATAATTAGGAGATTGTTGAAAGTTGAAAAAGGCAGGAAACAGTTGCTCACGATGAGTGCTTTACTTGCAAAGTCTGTAATGTTCTTTTGGCAATGTCTGGCATGCATCTTAACTCAAAGGTAAATTTTAGACAAGTAGCATCTATTTAAATTACATTTTGTTAAAACAATGTTATTGATTAACAAGCTATTTTGTTGGTAAAACACAACTGAGGTTGCTACTAAAATTTTCATGTGGGGCCAGATGTAGTGTGATTTCTAGAAGCAAGGTCTACATTTTGGAACACACACTTAGCTGTCTTTCCGTTAAAAAAGCACTAAAGTAAAAAAGCACCAAATGCTCTGAATGGTTGTCTACAATACACTACCGGTCAAAAGTTACTTACTCACTTAGAAATTTCCATTCCACTCCATTATATACTGTACAGAATATCAGCTGAGATCCGTTGCATTGTTTTTTTTTTTTAATCAGGGCAGCAGTTCTCAGATTACATGCTTACATAATTCAAAAGGGTTTTCGACTGTTGTAGAAAGAAATGGCTGATCTTTAGTGCAATATCTACATTGCCCATTATCAGCAACCATTCATCCAATGTTCCAAAGGCACATTTCTCAAGGCTAATTGAGAAAACATTGGAGAACCCTTTTAGCCTGGCGAGCCAGACCCACATTGAAATGTAGGGTCTGAGCACTCACCGTTCGCAGTGCTCAGTCCGAGGGGCGGGATAATCAGTTGTCTTTCAAATTCCCTCTGCACGCAATAGGACGCAATAGGATATTTGTTTTCAAGTAGCAGGGAATTCAAGCCAAACCGTTGCAACTCTGCCATCAATCATCATTATATTTATTATTCATTATTATTTTATATATTTTATATTCATTATTATTATAGCCCACCAAACGACTCTATACACGATTTCAATGCCTGATTAAATTTCGATTTCTGGAGCTCACAAGCCAACGGAGAGTTGCTAGACTAGCCCTGGCAGCAATTTGCTGCCGCTAGGGGCGCGTCTAGATTTCTAGGCTAGAACCCTTTTGCAATTATGTAAGCATATAATGTAATATGAAAACTGCTGCCCTGATTAAAGAAAACAATGCAACTGATCTCACCTGGTATTCTGTCTATAATGGAGTGGAATGGACATTTCTAATTGACCCCAAACTGTTGACTGGTAGTGTAGATGCAATATATGTATCTGCAAGGCATCTGGTTGACTAGGCAACTGCTGCTTGGTAAATTAACAGTGTCAGAGTAGGTTATGCTACTATAACCTAAAGTGCTGTCTGTGCACAATGAGAAGTAGGACTTCCTTATCAAAGAAGAGAAATGTTATTTCACTTCTAGCACCATTTTTTGGTTGCTGAATGTGTAGCCTATACAATCTATACAGAACTCATATAGTTACTTATTTCGTCACTGTGTACTCTATATATTTAGGGAAAACTTGAGTCTTGAACATTAGTCAAAAGGATTCAAGGATTTTACTCAAAAGGATTGTACATGCAAAGGATAGATTGTGATGATAAATGGCTTTAGTCCCTTAAAGAGCCCTATGGAATGGTTCAATTAGTTTCCATGATGTAAACGACAAACTAACTTAATATTTTCCTATCATTTATACAGTATTATAGCAGCAGTAAGGAGATTTGCAGGACACTGGCAACCTAACTACCAAAGAGACAAACAAAGTCTTATAGACCAACAACAGCACAGTTTAGCTGTAAACATTACTTTCCGACAAAGTATAGCAATGGAATGTTCTAGTAAAAGGTAACTTTTTGAAAAGAGGCTTAAAAAAAAATAAGATCTATCCTCCATCTACAATGCCCATTGACCCATGAACTTTTTGTATCATAGAAACAGGAAAGACGGATAGCACTGGGTCTATTGCTTATATAGACATAAAAAATAGATCCATATTTTCTTGGTCTTAGCTGACAACTGATATTGAAAATCTAAATTTTTGGTCTAATCAGTATATTTTCATTGTCTGTTTGAAATATACTGTACAGTGCATGAAAAGTAGGCTATTCAACTCCCCTGAAAGTCAGCAACCTTTCTCATGGCAGAAGAAGCCAAAATATTCTTAAACAGGCAGGTTTTTATTGCAGACAACATTCTCTAATATGTCCAGGACATTTCCAAAGATAAGTTATTTTTCTCCTAACATTAAAACAAACTCAAAACCTAGTATTTGCAAGTAATCACACCACTGTGCTTTGGAGCTCCAAATTCACAGATGACAGTGATGCCACTTATTTGATGACATCTTATCTTAACTTGCCACTACCCACCAGTGCTTAAAGTAGAGATGTTCTGATCATAAAAATCACTCATGGTCATTTGCAAGGTTGTGGGATAAAACAGGAAATGAAAGGGGGCATAAATGAAAGGTGCTATACAAATAAAGCTTATTATTATTATTATTATTATTATTATTATTATTATTATTATTATTATTATTATTAAATCTAACACCGTTACACCAATGCCTTGAAATAACACCATCCCTGTAGAGATATATGGCAGTGGTAACATCATGTTGAAGGGATACTTTTGATCTGTAGGAAATTCAAAACATTTCAGAATTAATGGGAGAATGAATGGAAAATGTTCTACACAATACCACAGGAGAACCTGTTGTAAAGCGTGTGCTTGGAAGATGGTTTCCCACCCATTAGGACAGTTAATCAAGGCACAAGGCCAAAGCAGCAATGGAATGCTTCAAAATTATTAAACTACATTTTCTTGAATGGCCCAGTCAAAGCCCTAATCAAAATCCTTCAAAAAATCTGTGTACTACAGTCGAGAGGTGCCATTCCACCAACCTATAATTAATATTTCTACCAAAAGGAATGAGGGGGAAAATGCTGCATATCAACATGCAAACCAGATATGGACTCAGTTCAAATGGTATTGCAATAAAACGGTAGAGTATTAATGCTTTTTGGTCATTTTTGTGTACAAATTATATATTGTAGCGTGCAAGGGGGTAGTACACTTCTTTGTGTGTGTGTGATGTAATGAGCTCCCAGAATGCAGTACAAATGTGTTGTGAGGACATAAATGTTTAATTCTCTGTAAGTGTTTTTTGAATGTATCTACCTTTTGTGTCTCATATTAGTGTGTACTTAGCCTGTAAAAATCCAACTCATTCACAAAGTGAATAGAGTCAGGTGACTCTAGATTGGGAAACACTTGCATCGGGACAGGTACTAGCTGTTGCTGCTTTTATTTATCACAATAAGTTTTGGTTTCGTCTTCCCCTCTCGTCACTGATTGGCCTGACATTTTTCTTGTCTGAGGGAAACTGTTATGAACTGTGGTGTTTCAGACTAGATCTCCCTGAAAGGAGATCTAAGTGGGTGGGGTCATGGACGGATTATGAACTTTCGGGCCCCTGGGCCCAGATGTATTAAGGGCCCCCCACTAATTGTCGCATATGTGGGAATGGGGTTTGGGGGTCCTCCCCCAGAATTTTTATTTGTTTGATGTGATTTCCTGTATTCTGGTGCATTTTGGAGATGGCCAATACTACATTCAATCAGATTCATAGCCTACATCCTGATTTGTTGATATTGAGGCAATGATTCCATGCAAAAGCTTGGGCTTCAGGGCCCCCTGACCCCTTGGGCCCCTGGGCCTGGGCCCGGTAGGCCCGTGCAGTAATCCATCCCTGGGTGGGGTCAGGCTAGTGTGTACTACCATTGTCATTCCATACGCTCACTTGTAAAGTGTGCTTTTACAACGTCAAATACCAAATACTATTGTGCAGGCCTACGATTCATGAACAGTAGGACAAACAAATCCTATGGGTGTATGATGTGACCTCTTCAGTTATGTGGTTGTAAACCTGGTGAAAATGCAAAACACTATGTTCATTTCATTTTAATATCACAAATAACAAACAACGCTTATATCTTCACAGTTAAGCATCAGCAAGTTTGAGTATTGTGCAGGTCAGCCTCTAGCACAGATTTCCTGAATTCCCAGTGGACAAAATCAGCAAACCTGTGGTGTTTTAGCTTTAGTCAGTAAAGTCCAAAGAGTCAAACATGCTGCTGATCCAAATATACTCATTCAGAGAAGTAAGCATAAAAGCAATCAATTTTATGTTGACTGATGGATTCTGAGACAAAGTTCTCAACACATTACTGGGTGACCTACCTCCAAAATCTGGTCTTAGGCGGATGTCATATCCCTTTAGCAATTTGTCCACTGTCCTCTTTGCCACAGATATTCCGGTCTTCTCATTGGGACTGGTAGGAGCAGGGAGAGACCGGTTAGTGTGGCCAAGTTAATAATATTTCAGTTTTAAGCACCTGTGAGGGTGGCAGGCTGGAAGTCAGAACACGCCCATTTGATTAAGCATGTATGCATTTGTGGGCTGTAGATTTCCAACATGTCACACAGAGGAACATAAAACACCTTTTGCACATCCATTTAAAAAATATATATTACAGGGGGGAAAAAACATCCCTAGGCAACGCCAGTTTCAGTATGGTGTGTTGGGTAGGAAAATAAGGTCATTTCGTTGATCCTACTGCAGATAGCAGTGACCAATGAGAACATTGAAGAAAATGATTTCAATATAAGCCTCTGCCTTCTAATGTCAGTTCAACAATTCGCACTGGCATGCGCAAACAACGCATGCTCACTGCTTAATATATGTTAGTTTATTAGGACTAAATTGCTTATAGCCTATTGGTTCGCTGGATTTCTCACAGGGGTCCTCACCACCCCTTTGCGATTTCGGTTGCGATCATTTGCAACTGGTTGATCACTGCAATTTAGGCCATTCATGCCTATGTAAACTGTATGTAAATCTATCTACCAGATTAAGGGAGTATTACAAACCTTTCAAATCCGTTTACCGAAGTATTCCCTTATAGGTTAAGTTAAAATGGAAGACACATGTTTTTGTAATCAATCACCAGTCAGCCATCATGATAATTGTCAGTAGGCTACAACTGTATGTTTGGTGACATGGTTTCATCCGTGATTCATGGGCTAACTCAGCTCATATTAATAATTGCCATGAGGGAAAAACAGGTTTAGACAGCCGACTAATAATAATGACCAATAATTCTCCACGTGTGTGCGCGCGCGTGAGCGCCAGTGTGCGAGCAAGCGCGCGCACCCTGTAATTTAGTGTTAACTTATCACTGATCAATCTGTGACACGTTAGACCTCGAGATTCAAATACAAATGTTATACATATGACTATTCACAACCAAACATAGTTTGTTCATACTACACGGTAATGTGTGTGGTTGTAGACATAGGCCTGAATGTGTTCACACACACAGGCTGGTCGAGCGAGAGAGAAAAGGAGAGATGGAGGGAGAGAGAGACCGATTGAGAGAGGCCTGTGTAAGAGCTGACAGAAAACGATGAGACATTTTAGCCTACATTTTTTAGGCAAATATTAGTATGTCAGACATTCCCTATTAATCAGATATGGCAAAATATTCGGGTTCCTTGATTTAGGATTCACAATTCTGATAGGAAACATAAATAGGATCACTTTAACCTCTGAGGATATCATAAATACGTTGGCAATGCCGATAGACGTGCGTATATTTCACTCTCCCTAGCGCGTGCACATCCCCCAACCACATACACACACTGACACACATACACACATAAGCGCACGCACGCGCGCACACACACAGTCTCTATCTCTCTCTCACATACACACACACACACACACACACACGCACAGCTATCCCACGGACACATGTAACTGTGGTATTTTAGATAGGGTAGCCTATCTTTCGTTAATGCTGATGACACATTTGCAAATGCCTTTCCTTCTAGTCTCTAGTCCAGGTGGCAAGACTGTCAAGCTGTTATGTATCTGTTGCTATGGCGTGATGCTTTCTATTATGGTATCTTACCTTTGTGCGAAGCAGACAAAGGACAAAGCTGCCAGAGCAGAAATAATTCCACATAATTTATCTTCTTGAAGACCCAGCATTTCCACAAATCTTTCTATTCAGTTTCTGTAATCCAACCGTGTATGGTACACGTAGAAAAAGAAAAAAGGAATGGAAATAGGGGGGTAGAGAGATGAAAAAATCAATAATTGTAATGAGGCACTGGGCAAAGAACTGATATATATATATACATAGATAGATTTGCTATCTGTCGGTATCTATAGATACATATATGCAGGATGTATTTACAAAGAGGTATGTTTAAATTAGTTGTTGTCCCCAGATGTTTCAATCCTCTTCCAGTCTAAGGATGGCCATGCAAATCCCAGATCCCATGGACTAACACCAGGAGATGAAACATTTTGATTAAAACCAACGCTGGTAATTATCTTCAGCAGGTGAAAGATAAACGCACGTCGAAAACTGAAAAAGTAGACCTAAAGAAACCAGCGCTGTCCCTTTTATGTTGGCTGTTGTAATTTCCCAGTCCAAACCTCCATAAGAATCATAACTCCAACGCTGCTCCTGCGTGGGGATTGCTGTACAATCTAAAACCTATTGTCGACACTAGACGTCGGACACTGAAAAGTCCATTTACAGAAAATGTAAAAATGAGAAATGTGCATATCCCCATTTATTCCATCTGATCGAGTAGATTGTCAGTCTCCCCTGGTGAAGCGAATTGTCTACTGGAAACATGTACATTGGGGAGAAAAATACAGCTGCGATATCTCATCCAGACGTTAGAGCAGCAAATCTTACTTGTTTCTGAGAGAGTGAAAAGAAAGAAAATAACAGAAATAAAACTTAACGAAAACGAAAAATATATTCAGACCGTCAAAAATCCAAGATGTGTGGTTCACAACAACCTAATAAATGTCCAAGATGCATATCGGGAATCCCAACCGTCTTCCAGCCTTGATCTCCCGACTGAATATGTTCCTTTGGTCTTCCTTGAAAGTAGGAGACAGTGTAGGCTACAAATGGTGACACCGTCTGATTCAATTACCAACATGAAAGAAACGTCCACATTAAGACTTAATATACAGTTTAAAACTAGGTTTTCGGTGCTTTAAAAGAATACATGACTGTTGATATCTGAAGGAAACTGGCAGTGTTCATTTCTATTTAGCTTAAAAAAAAGAGGCAAAGAAAAAAATTAAACGCCAAGATATGTGAAACTGGAACCCTTTCACGCGCTGAGGGGATGATCGAAGAGAAATGATGTCTGCAAGAGTCGATTCTCCTCGCAACCCATTAGAATGCTGTGAGAGTGTTCCCATGGATTTCCATGTATTTCTACCACATAGGCTATCTCAACACAGAAGGGTGCGCACAAACACTCAGAGACACATAGACGTAGGCTAAAACACACTGGGAGGAGGGGGTAACAGTAGAATTGTGAATTATAGAGAATTTAAGGTTATGTTTTATATGTGTTCTTCTATGAATGTGTAGCCTACAAATACGAGTAGGCTAGTCTAGTCTACTCCATCCTGCTTTCCTACATACATAGCCTAGGCTATATGAAGGTAAGGAATCACACACGCACACACACACACACACACACATACTCACACACACGCACACACACGCGCACACACACACACACACACACACACACACACACACACACACACACACACATATACATATATATATATATATATATATATATATATATATATATATATATCTGTCAAGATGCTTTGCGCAAAAGATGAGGATTTCCGTGGGGATCTATGTGCCACCTAGTTGCTAGGCAACCTTGGTGAGCAGTGATGCAGAGCAGTAGTGTTTCAAAGGCTACAAGCAAAGGCAAATTTAAAGGGGCCAAGGCATCTAATGCATTCATTGGACTTCAGGAAAACAGATGGCAATATGAGCAAGATTGAGAAGCAAGGGTATTGACTGTTGCCCTGATGGCTGCAAATCATTCTGAGGAAATGCTTAAAATGCGTAAAAGATTTTTCATGCATTTGAATATGATTCTGGTAGAAGCACAAGGAGTGTATCCAAGGACATTTTTGCAATCATGTCACTTCATCGATGTACAGATTTATCAACCAATTGATCAATGCAATACACTTGATCATTTTTAAGCGACACATATTACTCTTGTCTTGTCACTGTATAGGTTATCCATAGGTATAGGCTACAAGCTGACAGAACACATTCTGTGACATAGCTGCTTTGTAAAAGAAGACACATGTTGACTCAGTGCATCTTAAAGGAGAAATCCGGCTGATTTTTACAATACATCTTGATCACTAGACATCACCGAGCACTGTCGATAGGGAAACAACGACCAAATCAGTACTACTGACTGGAGTAGCTGTAGCTAATGGCCAGTACTCCCAGTCAGCTACAATGCTAGGTCTGGGGGCATCATCTAAAAGCGCCTTTTTTGCCTCTGAACAGACTCAAAATGACATTAAAAGGTCTGTGCTGTGCTGTGAAGAAACCATCTAAATTCAAAGTTTGTACTGTCACATTTGCACACTACTCCGTTTGCCTTTTCCTACAACAATTGAATTCCCATGATACTTCAGCGCGAGAATAGGGCTAGCTTTCAGTAACGTGCAAGCTTATAGGCATCATTTGGACCATTTCCATATAGTCATTATATGGTCTTATTATACAGCTCTTCACAATGCTAGTAGAACGCTCCATTGACTTCAATGGGATTTCCCAACGTTCTACGGTAAAATAAATTCATGTAATTACCGCTGCAAACATATAATTACCGCTGTCAATGGCAACGGGTTTTGTGCTGCTGATCATATCACTCCGCAAGTATTCCGGTCACTTCTTGCATTGGAACTTCATTCAAAAGTGAAAGCAGACGGTTGATCAGCTGTGTTCTAAAGAATGTTAGATTAAAGTTCAGCGTGTGTTGCGAACTATTTGTTTCTCAGCAAAAGCCACGACGAAACGGTAACAAATAAGTGTAAAGAGACATATCGTGGAGTTTATTTTTTCATTTTGGCAAGTAGCCGTATAATACGCGGGATAATGTATAGAACGCCGGTCATTATGGGAAAATAAGTCCCTTCAGGGCGAAACAAGAGCTCGCCCTGTCGGGACTTATTTTCCCATAATGACTGGCGTTCTATACATTATCCCTTACATAACCATTACAGTGCTCAATTACTTAGACTGGGGTGGTACTGCACTTTGCATCCATAGAGTCTCAGAGTTTTTGGTTTTTGCTAACTGGATCATGGCAACTTGATCTGCAAGACAATCTTTCTACTTTGTTGCAAAAATTCAAGATAATGCATCCAAAATTAGATTAAAGTAATGTTAGTATGGCAACTGAAATGATATATATATATGTATCTGGACTGTAAAAAATTACAGTTCACGGTGGTGCAAACCTCATATGGGGGAAGTTAGACAAATTCAATGACAACTTTTTAAATCCAAAAGATTTCCAGTCAGTAAAATGATAGCTTTGATTGACAGTAACAAAAGCAGTACTAAGATAACTAATTAGCAAGTTAAGATTACAGTACAACATGATTAAGGAGTCCATGTAAAACTAGCATGAAAAAAAGTTGAAAAAAAGTGTGACATTAACATAGGCCACAGTCTCTTGCATAATTAGATAAAGAGAAATTATTGTAATTATATGAGTATCCCCTTATACTTATGGCCCATATTGAATTTTGCACATCATCAACTTAGGAGGGCATTGCTCCTACATACATTGGCCTATAATCAAATGCCTGACCTCTTTGGAAAGCTGAGACACTGTAGTGTGATGTACTGACACAGAATTACAGAGGCTAGAATATTGTTTTCTCATTCTACCAGATAACAAGCATCTCTGAACTGACTACATTTTAGCCCTCTAGGTCACTTGATATGACTAAGAAACACAACTAAGCCATAGTATCAGGTCTTGTGAAGCTGTGTGCAAAGGTAAATCTATATAGAATGAAAACTACTTACTTTAGACTATTATTTACCGAGGTATGCTCATGCGTTTTGTAAAATGCCCTATGGAAACTCCCCATCGGACCTTTGGTTATCCAAAATGCATCAATCAAATGCTTACTGCATATGAACCCCTTTGTTTAGAATCATAATCTTGGTCTCAAATGTACGACAGAGTATTAGGGCCACACATGAAGAAAACAATATTTTTGCCATGACGAGATTAAACTCGACATGTCGACTTTAAAGTCGCCATGTCGACATTAAACTCGACATTTTGAGAATAAAGTTGAAATGTAATGTCGACTTTAATCTCGACGTGTCGACTTTAAAGTCGCCATGTCGACATTAAACTCAACATTTCGAGAATAAAGGTGAAATATCATGTCGACTTTAATCTCGACGTGTCGACATTAAACTCAACATTTTGAGACTAAAGTTAGTTTGGAGAGAGAACGACCGCTCGGGACGAATGAAAGAGAGGACGAATGAAACATTCCAGTTTTCTTCGAGTGCAACAATGATTAGACATACAAGGCCTACATCATGTGGACAAAACAACATATTAACCTCCGTTGCTCAGCCAAATACTTTCCTGTTAGGTCCTTATCACGGAGTTACAGGCGATAAATGCGATGGTCAAAAGTAGGCCTAAACGTCATTAGCGGTTTATTTATTTAGTAGGTAAGTGTAAGTGCTCTCCCCAATCCTAGACTTTCGCATTGCATGTTTGTTTGTAATGGATGCAAAACAGCCTATTGCTGAATGGAGGGACGAATGAAGCTGTCCTCCCGACCAGGCAACCCCATGTATTCTAAGTAAATGCACACATATTCTGTGTTTATAGCCTCCTATATTTATTGCAGGTGAGACATGGAAAAGCAGTTTTAGAAAAATGAGTTTTGCCATGTTAACCTATGGAGAGTAATGGCTGTGGGTCATGAAGGGCAGTTATTTGGATGTGCGGTGGCCTTACCCACATAAAAAAGAGTGAAATAACATTTTGTACTATAGAAACATCATTAGAAACATGTATTATTCTAGCTATATAAATGGCATAGTGCATGGTATTTCCATAACCGCGAGATACAGCGCATCACAATGATGGCAATGAGTAGCCTAGTTAACAGACAAGCAATCTATCTGAATATCTGCAATCTAGCAATCTATCTATTTGGAGTAGGCCTATTATTCATGTCACATATTGTGTGTTAGTGTAGGCTACATAGCTTAACTGTAGGCTATGTTTAAACTGTAGGCTATTTCGAGTTTAAAGGGACACCAGGCAACGTTTTTGTGTTAATTAATCATCTTCGTAAGTCGGTATATGGTTAAATGACTCATTACGGGGCGAATGAAGGCTCTATCGCCCGCCCCCACTGCCTGTAGGAAGAATATCCCACTTGCAAGTTCGGTGTATCCTACCCGCCGACCGAAGCAGGATCAGTTTACAGCACAGAGGCAGGCTAACGAAACGCTAGAGATTGTTGCAAACGTGTGTATAATGGCAGAGCCGGCGAAGAAGCAGCGAAAACCCTTGACGGAAGATGCAAAGAAAAGGGAAAGAGCTTCAGACCGAGTGAGGGGGAGTTTCGTAGAGAAAAAGCATCAGGCTTGCCCGGTGTTCCTTTAATGTCGGCATGTTGACTTTACAGTAAAGTCGACACGTCGAGATTAAAGTAGATATTTCAACTTTATTCTCGAAATGTCGAGTTTAATGTCGACATGGCGACTTTAAAGTTGTCACGTCGAGATTAAAGTCGACATGACATTTCAACTTTATTCTCGAAATGTCGAGTTTAATGTCGACATGTCGACTACAATGTAAAGCACTACACATATTTTACATGACAGATTGTCCAAACTTTCAAATGATGTATAATATTCTACATAACAATATGATGTATAAAAAATGATTTAGAATGTTGGGGGGAGGTGGAGGAGGGGGGTAAATGACCCGGGGCTGGAACATGTGAAGGCATAAGAGGGTATTTTAGGATTTACACCAAAAAAGAAAAAGTTTGTTTACTTTATTTTATATCTGCCTGGTTATTTTCCAATGTAATGTTCTGATTGAACACAAAGATTTACACTGTGTCAGTCAATCAAAAAACCCAAACTTTGATTGTTCCTTACATTTGGTGTATTCATTCAAATAGAAACAGGGCTATTGAACTGGTTCCAAATAAAGCAAACAAATCTGTGCAAATAAAAAGTTGTACCAGTTACGGCTTTGTCCTATGATGTGTTCTGTGTTCTCAGTGGGTGTTTTCCTTCAGGTACCTTATACTGATAAGCAGCAGACTACTACAAAGTCAGTGGAAGTAGTTGAAACCTATCCGCCAGGTCTGCCGAAACTCATAAGTCAACTACAGGGGTGACAATCTATTGCTTATATCTTTACATATTTCAGCAATAATGCGCTCGACCAATATCTTCCTCCTGTGCAACATGTTAGGTGAGTACACAAACATTAAAACATGTGGCAGTTATAAAGGTTAAGTGAAAGTTAACAGATGGACACACCCAGTCTGGCTTCTTTTTGTGTGGATTGGAAGTATTTTTCAGAGAAAACATTGAGGGGAAAAAAAACCTCATACTAATGTAATGTTTTGCTTTATAAATACAGTAACGTTAATACAGAGGGCAATAAGTCTAACTAAAATGTATAGCTAATCTCAGTAGCATTATTATTGTAAAACCAAATGTATACTTTAGTTGTGCTAGCACAGATAACAACGTTTATTTAAATTGCATAATTTATTATATATATATAAGTGTACATGTTTACAATCTAAATCCTCACTTATTAAAGAAGGGGGATCTCATCTCATGTTTCAACTTCCTTTTTCAGGCATTGTTCATTCAATTACTGTGACCATTCCAGAGCGGTCAGTCAACGTCACAGAGAGGGGGACTGTGTTTCTTGCTTGTACATTTACAACCACAGCCCCAACCAAAAATCTGATTGTCCAGTGGTTCTTCACTGAAAATCTTGGAACTGGTCAGTCTAAACAGGTGCGTTACACAGATCTACAGCGACTGAAGCCTAATATTTTTCATGTGGGGAAAGTATGCACCTACAATGTGTGAGCAGTGAGTGTTTATCTCAAAACAGTTCCCCCGATAAGCAAATAAGTAACAATAAAACAGGTTCCTTTCCATCTGTTTACAGACAAAGCATTTATATAATTTGCATATGCATGTCTTGTACATTAAAAATGGCTACTAAGTTATTTAGTTATTATCAGTAAGGTGAGGTGAGGGCTTCTCTTACATTTTAATGTTTTAGATATTAATTTTAAACACACTTCCCTTCCTACCCTAATTAACTAAACTAACACTGGAATATTGTATGTTGACATAATGAATGACTATATGTAGGGGGAAAGTATTCTCAATGCACCGGCATGGGTTGCATTTGCTACAAAGGCTTGGCGTACTGATTTGAAAGGAAATAGATTGTGAGTGTGAGTCATAGCCAATGTAACCAAAATGCCTTGTGACAAATGCTATATTCAACTGGAATAGTTTTTCACACTGGGTATGCTCTTCACGGTGGAACGTGTACTTATTCCAAGCAATTATAGCCTACAGTTGTCCTAAATCCCATTCATTGGCATCATCAAAAAATGTTGACTAAATTAATATTTATTTTTCATAGTAACATAGTGTTCACCTGCCAAAACCTCTTGGCTTTCTGTTTGTGGTTGCACTAATGCACAGAACAGAGTTATTAATGAAAACAGAACCTGACACTAAAAAATACACAACTTTATGTCCAATATTGATAACAAAGGCTTTGTTTTACATTTTAGACAATGGATGTGTGATAACAATTTGATAACTTATTGTATTGTAAAACATGCATTAAGGGTGAGTTTGGAATTTCAGAGTTTGTAATGCCAGATTGTTTTCTTATTAAATCTCACAAAATACTCAATATTATATATTGATATTAAAATATATATATATATTATATTATATATAATATATAATATAATACAGTGTATAGATCTGTTACAGTATGTTACACAGGTATTGTTGTTATTATTATTATTATTATTAGTAGTAGTAGTAGTAGTAGTAGTATTTGATTTATGAAACCATTCAGCCATCTCACCTGCAGTTTGTTAATGATAGTTTGTGTCCTCCTGCAAGCATTGTAAATGATTTGTTTGAATATGTGTATGTACAGTATGTGTGTATGTGTGTATATGTATGTATGTGTGTGTGTATGTGTGTATGTGTGTATATGTATGTATGTGTGTGTGTATGTGTGTATGTGTTTATGTATGTATGTATGTAAGTATGTGTGTATGTATGTGTGTATGCATGTATGTGTGTATGTATGTATGTATGTATGTGTGTATGTGTGTGTGTGTATGTATGTATGTGTGTGTGTATGTGTGTGTGTGTGTGCGTGTGTGTGTGTGTATCTGTGTATGTATGTATGTATGTATGTGTGTGTGTGTGTGTGTGTCTGTAATTTGAACAACTGCTTGAGTCTGAGGTGGATTGTTGTCTAGTTAATGTTAACCTGTTATCATTTTGTATAGAAACATTATTATAATTCAGATTTTCATCTAATCCTTCAGATCTTGTTCTATGAAGGTGGGACCACAGTCATTATTCCTGCGTTCCAAGGCAGGCTGAAGATGCTCTCTAATCCAGCAATAACAAAGAATGCCACAATATCTATTGACAACATGCAGCAAAACGACACAGGAATGTTTAGCTGTGAAGTGAATAATATGCCTGATATTGAGGGGAGGAATGAGATGACCGTTGTTGTCAATGTTCTGGGTAAATCAACAGATTTGTTTAAAAGCCATATATACATGATAAACACCCATTATTATTTTTTCTTTCTCTACAAAGGTGATTAATATTGGTCACAAATAGAAATATGTGTATACAAACAATACATTACAACACCTACCATCTAAAACAGAATCAGCAGATAAAAATAGCTCACAGGCTGATGTTAATAAAAAAAAAACCTTCTGATCATGTTGGCTACATTACATAGCATCATGCCACTCAACTATAGGGGTTGTCCACACTAAAGATGGACTATAAAATGTATTATATAGCTTGTTGCTTATGCACAGCAATTCCACAAATGATTTTGCTGAGGTTGGAAACATGCAGTTTGGCATGTTCATGACCTATGCGGGTAAATGGATCAATACTCAAAATGTCCTGATGGCAAATGTGCAAGTGTGAGAATTTTACGTTTCATGGGGTGGGGGGTGGGCGATGTGATCCATGGTGCTCAAGACTTTCTATTCTTTATCGGCCAAGTGGGGTTAGAAGTGCATCCAGATTTATATCAAGTGCACAGGTACAGATCCCCAAAAATTTCATAAGGGGAAAAAACAATCTCTGATGGCGGTCATAATGGAACTGTATATGGAATACATAATGGAATACATAATGGAATACATAATGTGAACTGTCAATTCAAGTTCAATATAAACTGTTAAAGGAACACGCCACCGTTTTATGAAATTGGGTTATTCACCGTCTCCCCTAGAGTTAGATAAGTGAGCAAAAACCTTTTTGTCTCCGTGCATGCATTGTCGTAGTCCGCCAGCACCCCAGCTAGGTTAGCTTAGCATAGTGAATGGAATCCTTTGTTGCCGGATAGCATGTTGTGAGTAAAAGTGAGCCAACCGAAAAAAAGAAAAAACCTAATTTCTTATTGTGGCCTGCATATTCACAACGAGTACAAATAGCAATGCAGATTAAGACTAGGCGATTTCCTAGGCAGATATTGACTTGGGACTATATTAGGGCGAATTACAGCCGAAACACTGCTACTTGGGTGCAGAGATGCTGTGGTGAGTGAAAAACTACTGATGCGTTGCGTGATATCTCATTTTTTTGTGTTTTTTTTGTAATATATCCAGTGAAGCCTTCGGCTCCTTACTGTTCCCATCATGGAGAAGTAGCAACTGGTCATCAAGTCATACTCACCTGCCATAGTAAAGAGGGAAATCCACCACCCACCTACACCTGGACACATGTGAAGGATGGCCAGATTAAGGGCATTCAAGGTCTACTCTACACCCTGATAATATAATAAATTATATATTATTTTGTATAGTCTGTTCAGTTCTTTTCATCTGTTGCATAAAGCTAGTGTCTGTGAATGATACTAGAATACTTGACAGAAATAACAAAATCTCTTTTTCTATCATTTCTTTTAACAGATATCAAGAAAGGGACCATGGCTATTCAGAACATCTCCCAGGTTCAGTTCGGAGAATACCAGTGTGTGGCATCTAATGGTGTTGGTACAGCTAGCTGCACCATAGATCTGAGTGAAGGTAAATGACTACAGAGGACCATGTTTGACAAAAGCAAAACATTTGGTCATATTTAAAGGAATTATCCGGAGTAAAATGCACTTTAGATCAATTTACAGATGATTGGGAGTACATACGTTGAGTTGACATCCAAATCATGTCATTCGGATGTGTTTTGAGAAAGTTTTTAGTCAAAACTCGTTAGCCTGGAAGTGACGCGGGCATGTCATTTCGCCGCTACAAAACGCTATTTTTATACCTCTTCTACAGTTCCAAACAACATTACACTTACGTGGTAGTGAGTAGAGGGTCCCTAAAGCCAAACCGAAGTATCCCGAGGTCTTTATGTGGTCGGATAGAGAGTCCAGAATGAATTTCATCAAGCCAGTACCTTTCCGGAAATGTTGCCATCTTTGCTGCAGTCTTCAGGGGAAAGTCCGTAGGAGTCGATTGCTGAGTGTGAAGTAACACCAAAGATTGTTAAGGCGGAGCAAGATACTTCGTCTTAGTTCATGTCTATGGGCGCGAAATGGGGATCGAATCCTGTCTGCATAAAGAGGCGTATCGATGACGTATTGGCGAGCGTACGTTGCAACCGAATGACATGATTTGGATGTCAACTCAACGTATGTACTCCCAATCATCCGTAAATTGATCTAAAGTGCATTTTACTCCGGATAATTCCTTTAACATTTCAATCACCCACATTTTCTCATAGTGGTGAACTATGCAAAAACCAGCCTAGTCGCTCTTGGTGTTTGCAGGTCATTTACCTAGACAATGGAAAAATGTCAGATCGATCACATGTTGAAAATCAGTCAATCAATGTCAGCTCTATCATTGTTTTCTCTCCTTCAACTAATCACATTAATTATGTGACATAGGTGTGTATGTGGTGTGTATGTGGTTGAGATCAATATCAAGAGCTACAATTCATTCATGAGCAAGAATATAAATGCATTTGATTCTGGGAACAACAGTGACTCAGAAGCCAGAGGAGTCATTCAGCAACTGGGGGACTGCAGGTTTGTGCCCGGTTCCTCCTGTCCTTCTCGAAGTGCCAATGAGGAAGACACTAAAACCCAAGCTGCTCCCAACGGAGATGCCTTGCATGGCAGCGTCCATCATCAGTGTAGGAGTGTGTGCGTGTGAATGTGATGCAAGAAACTGTAAAGTGCTTTGAGTCCTCTGATGTGCAGAAAACTCCTATATACAGTCAATTCATGCACATTTGTCACCTACTGTACTTTTCAATAATTAACCTGAACAGTCTGCCTGGCCATTCTATGAAGATTTACAGTATTTGTAAGTCATTTAATATTATGTGAAATGTGTGGTTCAGTTTACTTCAAACATATAACATTTGGAAAGTGGCTCATCACAAATCCTCACCTTAATATTCCACAGAGATAAACGATGGAGTCATTGCTGGGGCTATCATTGGTGCACTGTTGTTCTGTGGTGCCATTGGCCTCCTGGTCTGGGTCATCACCCACCAAATAAAGAAACAACACAAAATGAAAGTGACCAAAAGTCTTAAAGACAGTGAGATGCAGTGAGTACTCAAAAATGCCCAACATTCTAGACATTTATTCTACTGAAATAAGTGACCCTTTAACAAAGTAACACTATTATCACTTTGCCAGTAAGTATTGTCAAGATAAACAGATAGCAACTGACTTTGAAACTAATGCTACAATCACTGTTGTGGTATTACTACAACAACTTGCAACAACTTATGTTGTAGCAGTCTGATAGAGACATTATGATTGAGATGATCATTTTAAGTTCTATCTTATAGTTAAGTTGGTCGTAGCAGTGACACAGTCCAGTGTCACCTGCGGTCTGCCTTGTTTCACACAACTACTAATAAACAAGCTAAATATGATCATTGTTTTGATATTTGAGTGATTGACATTGAGATTCTCTCCTTTGTAGTCATTTGCAGTTAAATCTGTTTTTCAATTACAATTTCAGGCCTATGAAAGCAAGCAGAACAACACACCAAGTAAAGGAGGATGGAGATGAGAATCCAGCAATGTAGGAGGAGTATCCTCTCAATACCACAAATACCAACTTTACACCATAGATTCTTTATTTGTCATGAAATGTACTGCTTTTTGATGTGTACAGTGGGATGTTTGTGTCAACAAAAGTATTTTTTCACTAATAATTTCAAAACAAGGTTGAGAAATACAGCAGAGTATATCTGAAAGTTTGTAGGATGTTTTAATCATCTTGTGTGAACAGGAACATTTAAAAGTAATTAAAAAATAAAATGATAAGAAATGTAAAGAAATCAGTTCACATTTACAATATTAAGTTATGCTTAGGCTTTTCACTGAAGGATTGCAGTCAATGCTATTCATTAAAGGTGCTATGGGGAGTTCTGTACAGGCTATCGGTAATGCTTGGTCAGAGATGCAAAGTTTAAGGGTCGTCCAGTCCACATTCGCTAATTAAACCCGAATGATTTTGTGATCAGCGCATTGTTCAAAAGGGTTGTTCGTCTGTTTCTTAATCATTCAATCATGGGTGTGTTTTGGGCGTAACATCCTTTAAACCAATGAGTGACATCTGTCATTCCTTTTAACAGCAAGCAGCTCAACTTCAATCAGCACGTCGGTATTTTCACAGTTTGAACTCATAGGCAAAGTGAAACTAACTTCACCGTGGTCTCATAGACAATGACAAAACTGTTCGACTGACAAGGGGTTACAATCAAAAACGTAGCCTGAAAAAAGAAACACTTACTACAATAATATTCGAATGACTGACTATCCTGCAGAGTTGTTTGGGACTGGTTGCTAAGGGCTGCTTAAATCTTGTGACAGTGTGTCTTCAGCTGTGCTTTATATGCGCCTTTCGCTGTAGAACAGGTTTTTCTTGGTCAGTGGCGCAATGATTTTTAGAGGTTGTAAGATAGCGATTTTTGGATCATGCGCCAGACCACACCTTATGTTGTTAATTGCCACATTCCTGGGTGCAAGGTTTAATAAAAGTGGAGTGCATGGCAAAAAATTCATCACTTTATTGGGGGGTGTAAGATCAGAACAAGCTTTACGTCAAGCTTTGCACAGCATGTAGAATAGGGCCCTTAGAGTAGTCTTGAACGCAACAACAGGGCCCTCTTCTATTAACTTGCATTATATTCATTACAGCGCTACACAGTGGTACACAGTGATATTGCAGAGAGCTGGGCCCATGAGCTGGCTTGCATGCTAACTTTAGTGGACATCTGGGCAACACCTCTTCATATTCTGTAGATATTTCCAGGGCATTTTTAAATGTTTTAAACTAAAATCAACACCACATTGCACCTACAAGTGTGAATGTTGTCTTCTATATTCCTTTAAAGACAAATAAATTAATAAATGTATGTTTTTACATGAAAGTAGTGATGGGTCATTTTTATTGTGTGTGTATGGTGTAAACCAGATTTTTTTTTGGAATAGCAACCCAATCCGTACCGCCTGCCCGATCCGTTCTGCGCATAGGCACACGTGCGCAGAACGGATTGGGCTGGCGGTACGGATTGGTACTGACACGTCACAGGCCAAACAGCTTTTTCGTCCAAAAACATTTACTAGCGCAGCCAGCCATTTTTCACAGACTGCAAACCTTGTCAATCACCTTTGTTTTAGTGAGGATAAAAAAAAAATTCTTAAGTCTAACAGAGTAATTAGTGTAGCCTAGCACTGCAGCCTGATTATATAATCAAAGGTAATGTCCAGGCCTCCGCAAAAAATATGATTTTGTTAGGTTGAGGAAGCAAGTGAATAGTAGAATGACAATTTTCTTATCGGCTTATCGGATGTTTATTTTACTGTCTATGGGAAAAAAATGAGTGGCTCCAGGACCAGTTGGACCCAAAGAAAGAATCGGCACATTAGTATCACGACTTAACAACCGGATTAACAAAAAAAACTGACATAGTAAACACTGCATCATAATAGGAAGTTCATCCAAGCAGTGGTATAATAGCTTGTCCTAACAGGATGCGGGCGAGCGACTGTCTTGTATCATTAAATGCTATCTGTCGACACTGAATCTGTTAAATATGCCCTCCTATTGCGTCATATTTCCCATTCAAAATAGCAGAGAAATGCGGGCGACAGAAAGAAGACAGAAATTGGACGTCCAACAAAAGTTCTCTCAAAACTCTGCGTTGCATCATGCTGCGCAGCACTGATTCGTGTCGCGTAGGCCTACTGTTAGGACATTCCAATTGAAAACAATGTCATTGAACAGATTTTATTGCTAATGTTTGCTCACATCACATCCTGTTAGGACAAGCTGTAAGACATGATCATGTGAATTCCAATGATAATCACCGTTGACAGAGTGATGTAGTAATAATAGTCTGAACTTCACATATGCAAATAGGGCTCTCTTCGAAAACAAACTGTAGAATTCATGCCCTTTCACCTACATGTCATGCATGCCAGAAGTGCATGAAAGCAGGTGTATGACGGGGATCATAAATATCACAACAGAGTCAATCTTCATATGATGTAGGCTACACATGACCTTTGCCATAAAGCCTTTATTTTCATATGGCATCACACATACACAACATTACTTTAGAGGTTGCAATAACCAAGCATAGGTCCTACTTTAATAATGTAGACAAACCATGATAAGTCTGACAGTCTTCTCTTAGCGTTTGCAGTAATGAAATCAACGTGGATGAAAGAAATAGAACTGAGCCTCTTGTGACAGCAACTAAAACATGTCCCATAAAAGAGATGGGAATGTAGGCTATATATCTTTCAGTGAATTGGCTAGACTAGCCTAGTCATCTCTTTGCTTATTTGTATTACATATAATAGGCTACATACATCATTGCATACAATCTGTCAATGTGAAGATATCCTGTAATCACAATAAAGTCTCATTGTAACAGTGTTTTGACAACATGACATCTAATCCCCAAAGGTTTTACATGGAGGAGGTCTCTATTGACTCAATGACGGAAAACCGCTAGAGGTCGCTGGAAAAAAGAACTCGTTGATCTCGTTGACTATTAAAGGAATAGCTCTCCAAATATAATTTTGGTCAAAAGCAAATCCTGTCGTTTCTATCCTGTCGATAGCCTAGCCATATGCAGGTTTTCGTATGTGGAACAGTGTTGGTGTCATGTTGATGTTGCCAAGTTAATTTGGCTGAATAACTGATTTTGTGATGCATTGAACATTTTTATCACCACTGGAATGTAGTGTCAGTGCATTTCAGATAGCCCCTTGCAATTTATAACGTGTCTTGCTATCATCACAGCGGGCGTTGGGGTATGTGTCTGTATTTCAGGGTTGTTGTCTTCGATACATGGCTCAAACACGATGCACTGAGTATACGCGTTGAAGACTCTCCCCGCCTCTCACGGAAGGTTATTTGCTTTGTCAGCTTATGACTAACGTTACCACAAGGATCCTTGCGCGTCAGATCTACATCTCGTACTTTAACCGGTGAAGGGACGTTTTATCGCTGCCTTTTATTGCTCTTTTGCACCAACCAGACGACACTTATCCAGTGTCCTTCGGACTTTGAGCAAGGGCATCGTGGGTTCTTTGCTCCCTCCCTCTAAAAGCGTAAAAGATGACACTAAAGTCCAACAAAAATGAACCTGCCGTCATATTCGAGCAAGTAAACAGCGTTCGTACAGCTCTGTCCGATCTGTACCTAGAACAACTGCTTCAGAATAAACCGCGGACAGAAAAGGTAAGACGTTTTCAAATGTTTCTCCTGGCAGTACACTCGTGTTTAATATTTTCATTTGCATTTGGATGTTGCGCATTTGGGCATTGTTTACGAATAACAGCTGCAACCTGATGTAGCATAACACTGAGGACTTACGCTTCTGTTTCGAAACCCGAAGAAGGTCTGTGCTCTGGCCACCACTGGTATTGCCTGGATAGATCTGCCGGCCCACTGTAGGGCAGGGAAGCACGGGATGTAGCCTAACCTTAAAATAGAAATTTATGTAGTCTGTGTATTGAGCAATATCAGGTCATTTGGCGATTGTGATTTCTTATTAAGGCTATACGCCTAATCACCTAGTTGATGTCCTAAACTATTTCATAGCCATATGCATGGGAAAAGCTCAGAATATACATAGCCTGTAGGCTACTAATTTGTGAGGTTTTTTAATATCAAAATGTATACTATGAATTACAGTGGTCCTCGCCGCCAAATAATTGTTTTGTTCAATATAATTCAGCATTTGTGGTTGGCTACGTTTCGGGCATTAGGCCTACATGGTCTCGCTGGATTCTGCCGGTGAACATAGTGTATTTTATGAGTAGCCAAGTCGAGGCGAAGTACCCTACCTATCTCTCACGTGCCACAGATAATTGGCTAAGCTCTGAACAATTTCTAAACACATGGTGATGGAAAGTGTTTTACTTTTCACTGAACATTTGGTAGATTTGCTAGTTGTATGCCTTATTCTCTTTCTCTCACACACACACACACTCTCTCTCTCTCTCACACACACACACAGTTGTGTAGTAACATAATTCAAATCAGTTCAGTTATATATTTATGAGAAGACAAAAGCAATACAGATGGAAACAAAACATAACTGTACTCTGGATTCACCACTTTGGAGAACCCCCTTCTAGTGCCGTGCACTCACCATGATGTTCTGGCAAGAATGCCTGGTTTACACCATTACCGCTGATATAAGCTCAGGTATGTCTTGGAGGCATCTGTTCTTACAAAGCTATTGGATTGTAAAGACAATTTTAAGGATGCATCTTTAATGAACTTCAATTAAGCATATTTTGTTGCACTTACATGACATGAGACAGCAATGCTGCTGTAGCATCCTGGCACTCAAGTCTATATATGAAAATCCTTCTATGAATGTGTCCTCTGACTCTAACTAGTTATGTTTAGCTGATGTTGATTTGGGAAGGATTTTTTTGTGGAAATATATGGATCTAGGAAAAACCAACCCCTAACTATAGACAGAGATGATGTATAAAAATAAAAAAATAAAAGAAAACCTTGCAACAACTTCTGACCAAGTGGGATAACCCACAGTTAGGACGCACAAGGCAAATTACACAGTGGCTGGAAAAAATGAAGAGTTCAGATGCAAAACCCTCTAAATCCGTCTGACCACATTTCTTTTAAATGAGCATTTAAAATCCGGTTCCTATAGGTTTTTGCATAGAAATCGATATTTCAGACCAGGAAGAGAGTGTTATTTGGTGTGTTTTGAAGTTAAATTATTTGATTAACGTATACTCCCTCACTGGAGAACTGAGCTCAAATCGAAGTATACTTAAAACTATATGGATAAATCATCAACATAAAAAACATTGACCATGACCACACAGGGGACTACATTCATTACCAATGTGGATCCCTGGCGGGCTTTTATTTTTGAACCAAGATGCTAAAAAAGTTTAGACATTTTTTGCTTTGTATTGGATTGTATTATAGTTTGATACCTCTTGGGTCAAAGGGGCCCTGACGGCATTCTTTTATAGCCTGGCCCCGCCTACGTAGATTGAGGGAGATGCTAGTCTGGAACATGATAGTTCACTAACGTTTCACTCAGACAAAACAAAAATGTCAGGCCAGTCAGCGATGAGAGGGGATGATGAAATCGAAACGGGTTGTGATAAACAGTAGCAGCAACCCCTGCAAACATCAAAAAATGCATTTGAAAAAATGCAGAAATTTATTTACAGCAAAGGTAGGCCGACTGCCGATGCTGCTCATTGTCAGTTTGTAAAGTTTAGGCGAAGGAGGAAGTAACATTAGGAATCTCTGATCAATGTGATTGAAATCATTCGTCCAGCCTAACCAAAGTTAGCGCCCATCGCGATGCAAGTGTTGGAAAGGAATCACAATCGTGAAACACCAGACCCTATTCACTTTGTGAAAGAGTTTGGATATTCCAGGCTAATTCTTTTATGCAGTCTAGCACTAAACCTGACCTGGAGAATATGCTATTCCTTAAAAATCTGCCTAAAACATTGTTTCCCCTCAACACTTTAAAACGAGAACTGTCTGAATGTCATTATTATTTCAATATTTTTAGTTTTCTAAGCACAGCTGAACACTAAACAACAGCAGTCCAGAGAAGGCAAGTTATATGGTGAGCCATGTGTTGTATTGCTGATGCAATCCCATTGCCCCCATGGGCCTAAAAGCAAGACTGATAAATGTGTGGATGTGTTAAAACATGTACTGTACATCGTGTCTTCAATGTCATGGGACCTCTGTATTACTAACTCATTTTCTGACTCAGTAAATCTTAACTCTGTGATTTATATCCACTATGTATGTTGAGTAATGCATTTCAGCTTATCTTAACACTTTCTGCTGTCTTCCTCTTGTTTATTAACTTGAGGAAGCCAGATGGCCTTCAGCCCATTTCTGTAGCCACTTCCTTTATTCATGTGACTGACAAAGTCGCTGACTTTGGCTTTTTTGGTGAGGAATGAAAGCAGACTGGTTTAGGGATGGTATCCACACTACAAGTGTGCATTATATGTGTAAAGCTGTAAATCTAGAAAGTAAGTGTGTGTTTTTATAGAAACAACACTCAGACACATCCAATATCCAAGTAGAAAGAAAATACCCTAGGTAAATCTTTCTAGATTTACATGTTTGGCCACAAAACTCACATTTGTGCTTTGCATATGGACATTTCAGCTGGTTTTCGGGAATATCTATGGACTTTTAATGGCACTCAGATTTGGCTAATCTGAAATGAGGAATATTGGTATTTCAGACATTAAAAACACAAAAATACACCAATAATGAGCTGAATATCTGGTTTTCTAGGCTACGATGCAGACCTCCGAGGGTCAGGAGATGTGTGCTAATGGCAGCGCTGCACATCATAATGGCAAAGGAATTACACGTGAAGTGGCTTTTGAAAAGAACCCCTCTGAGCCAATGGTAAGGGCTGCATATAAAATCCATTACGGTTATGTGTCATTGACACAATTTGCATAAAAATTGAAATCATATGATTTTGTTTTAAATTGTCTCCATAGGGAGTGACTCTAAAGTTAAATGAGAAACAGAAATGTACCGTTGCAAGAATATTACATGGTGGGATGATACACAGACAAGGTAAGGTATTACTACTGTATCTATAGTTTTAATGGCAAGTGAAAAGAACTCAAATTGTTGTGACACTAGAATCTTGCTTAAATAAATGTAATTCATTTGTTAATCTCTCAGTTGATTATAATCCTTCATTTGATTTTAAACAAATTAGAGACTATAAAATTTAACATGATTTGTATTTTTGAGAATGATAAAATTCAGGACTGTGTTTAATTTTTCTTCAGGATCACTGCATGAAGGTGATGAAATAGCAGAGATAAATGGACAGAGTGTAGCCAGCCAGTCTGTGGATCAGCTGCAGAAGATTCTGGTATGCCCTCTGGCTCTGTTCAGTAGATTGGTCTCGAGTGCAGTCTTAGACCATCTGTCTTATTTCTTAAACTGAAGCACTTACCAGCTGCTATGATCTTAGTTAGTCTACATATTAAGTGACAATTGATCAAATTGTGCGAAAATTAAGTTTAGTTTCACTTCAGAATATTGACGCCTTTCACATTATTGACAGATTTAAAATCAGTGCTCAAAACCAGAATATTGGTTTCCTTGTCCTTGTGCAACCTAAACTACATATTTCTTGCTTCATTTGTTTTGCATCCCTTTTAACTTATTTGTGCTAGTTGCATCTTAGCATAGACATCTATGATGGTGTCTAAATATGAGTTGGACTGTGAGAGTGGGTATATAAGAGAAAATTAATGACCTGTAATGGAAGAGCTTGAAGTAATGGTACAGATTCAAACAGAAATCCACAAAAGTATGTGGTGCTTCAAGTTGTGAGTGGGTTAGAGGTATGAGATAAGCCATTATCACAATATGAGTTTGTTGTTCTAGTGCCATGTCTGATAATGCACAATTATGCATCTGGTATTGGTTCAACAAGCACATGATTTGATAGACAAAAGACAAATCACTACAGTGTAACAGATCTGAAGGTCAATGGAGTAGCACTTTTATTAACACTAGACTAGGCCACGAAGAACTGGTAATCTTGAAGAATTTTTACAATTGTACCCTTATGGTTACATTTTATTTGAGCACTTTGCTTTTTCTGAAAAGGTTAAAATATGGCAGTTTTATAGATTCAATGTATGAAAGGCATTATTTGTTGAACATCGACAACGTATGTTAAAACTGGTGTGAAGGACAAAAAATTGATTGTTTTTTTGGTGGGCATATTTGTAATTAACTAAGACAGATGCTATTGCTATTTTTGCAGAAAGACACAAATGGAGTTGTCAAGCTTAAGGTCATCCCGAAACAGCAGATCCGTTCTCTCCCCTGTGAGGTAAGCCAATGAAAAGACCAATCAGAATATCATTCACTCATCCTTTATTGTGTGTATTCCTATTAATATAGCTTTTCTTTTTAACCCCTGAATTGTATACCAGCAAGAAGCCAGTGTTTTTATTTTTGAAAAACAAATCAATTTATTTCCAGATGTTTAAATCATCATCATAGCCTTTTATTTTCATTGCTTATTTTATTTGTCTATTGATTGAATTGACATTGTTGTTTATTATTGCTATTCTCCTTGTTATAGTTTGCCATGCACACATAACTAAAGGACTATGAATTGACTTTTTGCACCTTCACCATGACACTCACTCCCTTGAGCACCTGCCACTACAAGCGTCTTATGCTTGATCACCCTCAAGCACATTGGACTTTTTAAATTTAATTTATATAGTGTATTTAGTATTTAGTTTTGTTAGTTTATCTTCTACTGTCTTTATTGTACAGTGGAGTTTAGTTATATGTTTATACTTATGTTTACCATTTCTGCTGTAAGTGCATGTTGTGTGTGATGTCTGTATGCTACTGAGAGCCTTGAATTTCCCCTTGGGCATCAATAAAGTATCTATCTACCTATCCATCATCTATCATTCTAATCTGTTCCCTGTTAAATTTTAAATGTTATATTTATACATTATGTTTTTTGTATTTGTATGTCGCTTTGGACAAAGGCGTCTGCCAAATCCCATAACCATAGCTTCATATCCAGTAACCTGAGCTATTCCCTCCCCAGATGTTCATGCGGGCCCAGTTTGATTATGACCCTACTCAGGACGATCTCATTCCTTGCAAAGAGGCAGGACTGAAGTTCAATACTGGCGACATCATCGAGATCATAGATAAGAAGGATCCTAACTGGTGGCAAGGCAGAGTGGACAACTCAGCTGCTGACTTCGCTGGTCTCGTCCCTTCCCCTGAGCTGCAAGAATGGTACACATACAAATGACCTGATGTAGATCTTTGTGCATTCCCAACGCTGAGATCCATAGTAGATGGTGTGTGTGTGTGTGTGTGTGTGTGTGTGTGTGTGTGTGTGTGTGTGTGTGTGTGTTTAATGGCAACATGTTCTTACTAGTTTTACTTATTTTACAACAAATTGTAAGTTTCAGTCAAGCATGCTAGATCTCACAGTTGATGAATTAAATAATTATTTAAGTTTAGATTTTTAGGTTTCAAGACAAGGTAATTTAAAACTGAAGTGGAATTAATTGTGTATCAAATCAGCCTTGCAGGGCGTTGTGATGAGTCTCATAATGTGGCTATTGACTTGTGATCAGTTACTCTGAAAATAGCACCATTCATGTTTTTGGCCAGCTACTGACCATCATCTCATAATTTGACTGCATTACAAACTGTGTATTTTCAAACTATTTTTGGCAGGCGTGTTGCCAGCAAAAGCAAGAAATCAGGAGAGGTTAGCCAAACCTGTAGCCCCTTTGGTAAGAAAGACAAGAAGAAGAAGGACAAGTACCTGGCCAAGCATAGCTCGGGTAAGACAGTGAGATACTGTAGCATAAAAATCCAGCAATTCCACTGAGGGTTTTGTTTTTATTGTCACACTGATTTTACTATGCTATTTTTAAACAGTTTTTGACCAGCTTGATGTCATCTCCTATGAAGAGGTTGTACGGCTCCCGGCCTGTAATAGAAAAACTCTTATCCTCATTGGTACGGCTTGCTTCTGAAGCCCTGTTACCGTCCTCCAAGATGTCACACATCATTTTCTCTCTTTCTATGATCTATTATACTGACTGAAGGCAACAACCTTGTTTTTGTGTTGTTCTGAAGGTGCCCCTGGTGTAGGTCGGAGTCACATCAAGAGTTCGTTGTTACTAAAATATCCAGAAAAGTTTGCATATCCAGCCCCACGTAAGTCCTTCTCATTGTTTTTCCCCCTTTCTCTAAGTATACCCCATGTATGAAAGTCTAATTCTGCCACTAGGTCCACCTTGCCCCTAATTGTCATCTTGACACATTTTGAATATCTATCTTTGACATCTGCTGCTAAGTTATCTGTAAAAACAACACAATGACAGCAGGGCTGTACGTTTAGAGGACAATACAAATTAATTACGATAAATTGAATTACGATAAATTGAATGACCATGGTCAGGCAAATTTGCAGTAAAAAAGTAATCAAAAATGTATGATATAATGATACAGCTGATTATGATGATGGTGATAAAGAGTAAGGATAGCAAATGAGTTTAGGCAGTTAAGCATACATTTAGGAATAAAGTTATTTGGCTGCAAATGTGACTTTTTGCTATTTTTTTTTTTAAAACAGATACAACTCGACCCCCAAAGAAGGATGAGGAAAACGGGAAAGAGTACTTCTTCATCTCCAGTGATGAAATGACCAAATGTATCGTGCAGAATGAGCTACTGGAATATGGGAGCTTTCAGGGAAATATGTATGGCACCAAAATTGAAACCATCCACAAGATTCATGAACAAGGAAAGATTGCACTGCTTGATGTGGAACCTCAGGTATTATAATTTTTTTATTTTTTTAATCTGGCTTGTCAATCTCAATCAGGCAAAAATGACAGAGCGGGAGAAATTTTTGTTATACCTCAGCATACTGTATTACTGTATGTTCTCAACATATAGCTGCATGCAAAAGATACAGTACACCTGTGGGAATGACAGAATGTGTTTATTTTAAAGTACAATCTGTAACATTAAAATCAGCAAAGCCCTGCGGCAAGGAAACAATGAGGCTTTCTTCAAATTTTGATGCCGTGGTAATTATAAGTTATAAATGCAAAGGTTTGGACACCCTATTATTAAGTCTGCACTTGAGAACTTTGGCAAATATCACAGCTTGCAAATCTTTGTAGACAGGAAAAGTCTCTTAATTCTCATCAACTCTTCCTTGCAGATCACCTCATTGGCTGAGATACATTTAGAGTCTTAAATGCACATCATGTTTAAGATCTATTTATTTTCAAACATGGTTAAGTTTGGAGGCTACAGGCTTTTCCAAAAGCTTTGAATCACTGTCATGTGAGAGACCTCTTCACTTCAAGAATCACCAAAATATTGATTTTTCTCAGGGTACCCAATCATTTGCACACAACTGTATACCAAACATACCCCATGGGTTCTTCCTCTTCCTTGTAAGAATTTTGAGTGCAAATGAATAAAGGCAAATCTCAGTGATTATTTTTTCATTTATATATAATTTTAAACATTCAAATCACTCTTGGAACCTTTCAAACTTTAGTGCTATTGTATGATCATCATTTGAAATAGGCGTGTGAACATAAGCTGACATGTCTACATAAATTGAAATGCATTTTCTATGTTACACAGACATTGAAACTTCTGAGAACCCCTGACTTTGCCCCTCTTACAGTATTCATCGCACCAACAGATGTAAACCAGGTATGATCAATTTCCTGTCTCGGAAGTTACTGCAAGCCCTGAAAACACGATGTGACTTGATTTGTCTGTTTTGCATTCTTTAGTCAGACGCTGTGAAAGCCATCCAAAGACAGTCCGACTCAATCCTGGCCACCTACAAACACTTTTTCGATGTTGTTCTGGTGAACAATGATGTGGACGAGAGTGTAAAGGCAGTGGAAGAAGCCATTGAATCAGCCAGCTCCTCCCCGCAGTGGGTACCAGTCTCTTGGGTGTACTGAGATGCCCCTCCTGTACCATTCTCTACAATCACTTGTGTACTGTATGAAAAGACATCTGGTCCCATGCCATAAGCCATAACAAAACACTCCTCTGCAGCAGTTTTGGTGATCAAGGAGCTTTGTTTTAGGAGGAGTATTAACCAAACATATTCTGCTCATGAGAGTTCAAAGAGATTAAATAAAAATGTTTTAAGAATTTAAAGGGAGAAATATTTAGGGATGAAATATATATATATATATTATATGATCCAGTTGTCACATTGCAGCAATAGAACTTATTTCTTTATGTTTGTTGGGAAGACGGTTTTTGTTTGTTTCTTTGGTGTGTGTGTGTATTTTTTTTTTTTTAAATGAACACATATATGGAAGTGGCATTGCCAAAAAGAGCTATATATATATATATAATTTTCTTGTAGCAACTGTCAAGTCTAAATGCCATTTTTGCAGCCATACCTCACGTCTTCCCTCCTGGTGACTACACGTGTGTGCACCCCCATGCTGGAATGGCCCTCGAAAGATTAAACATTTCCCTTGTTATCTAAAATAGGACTCTGACCTGTCTCATTCTTCTTTTAGATTCCTACTTTAACCAAATCACGTGACAAACAAATCCTGTGTACAAACTCTTCATTGAGCTTTATGGGTGGCTTAAAACCTTGCGTTATGTGTGTATGAATGTTTGTTTTGTGCTAATAGTTACTATAATGGTTATATAGTTACTGCTCCCCTTAATAGTTTATAGTTACAGCTTCCAATATTTTATCGCAACTAATAGTAATGTAAAACCAACACGATCTATTAAGCATGTCATTATTTATAAGTGTAATGTTACTGATCTTTCATTAACTTTGACTGCATCACATGTTTAATCCATCTGGGTTTACACATTTGGTAAATACTTTCATCCACAGCAATGCACATAAGGGTAGAGTCCAGCACAAGGAAACAGCCCTCGCATGTCTGACAGCTTTTTGCAGAGGAACTGCAAGAGGAAGTGCATAAAAAAAAGAGATAAGTCACAGGTTCAAAAGCATGTGCATACAAAAGGAAGGTTGTTTTTCCCAGGGATAGTCCATGACCAACAATAGTTCAGTGTTTCCTCTAACATGGGCCCACAGAGGAGGTAACCTCTTGCCACACACTGGTGACACAAGCAGACTCTAAACAATCCTATGGACCCTTTCAAGAGAGTTCCATTATCAGCATCATAGTTGGCCCCACAAGGCTTCCGTTTTAACATTCCATATGTTATCTTAATGCAGAGGAAGTAGATTGGGAACCAAATAGAACATTCAAGCATTGTTTTTGTTTTTATTGTTGAAAGGGTCTATAGTAAAAGAGCTGAAAGGTAAATCAGCATTAGGTATGTCAAGTCGATGAATCTTGTCATGCTTGCTGCTGTGAGCATCAGTACTATTTAGCTGAAATATATGTGGGGAACCAGTTAAGAGCAATGAAAAGTATGCCCTGACTGAATATTGGGTATGATTTATTCTGAGTCATTTGAGGCAGTCTGACTTGCAAGTAGGGTAGTGGAGCAGTCAAGGTGTAGAACTACATCTCCATGGCTGTACAGCAGACTGACCACATAGGGCCTAATCTTCATGATGTTAAAATAGGAGTGCGATCGGTGGAGGTTACTTGCATGACCTCTAAATATGTAGCTGAAAATAAATTAATTATTTATTGTATGGGGGTCTTTCATCCACACCGAGATATCCATAAGATTGAGAGACCAAAACAAAGACTGTGATGGCTTTCCAGATGGAATAGGTACAGACTGGGTGCTATTTGCATAAGAAAAACATGAGAATGGAAGGTTCGACCCCTGAGGAACTCAGCCAATGGCACACTGAAGAACTCGCCTGAGACAGAACGTTCAATTCAGCAAAGAGTTCTCAAGATGAAGCAACATAATAGATTCACTGTTGGAATCTCCACATCTGCTAAGGAGTCCCTCTTCAGTTGAGTGTCAATTCTTAAAATCTGATGGATGAAATTAAACAGATTCTGGAAAAAAATCCAGCATGATATTTCACAAGTGTAGGAGAAATTTGTATATTTCACAAATGTAGAAAACATTTTGGACAGAAAAGGAAGAAGTGAGACCAGTCTCTGTGCGGTGAGACCTCTGAGAGTCATTTCCTCTCGCATGACAGCGAGAGCTAGCCTGACGAGCCAGATCCAGATCAAGAAGTAGGGTCTGGAAACTCACCATTGGCAGTGCTCAATCCGAGGGGCGGGATAAACGGTTGTCTTTCAAATTCCCTCTGCACGCAACAAGATAGTCCCATGCATTTTCCCACCATCAAACTTTTACCAACTTAAAAAAAGTTTAACACAAGTCGCGCTTTTTGCCAGGAGCAGCATCCATCTTCTTTGTTTTCAAGTAGCAGGGAATTCACATGGAACCGTCGCAACTCTGTTGTCATTATTTTAAGCCCGTCCACCGACTACCCTTGCTACCCCCCCCCCCATCCCAATCTCTAGGTATGTTGAAGGGTATGTGATGATGTGGGGTTATTTTAATTCCAAAGGCCAAGGGAACTTTATCAGGATGTATAGTACCCTGGATCCATGAAATAACTGGCCTTTAAAAATAAACATCTGCCTGGTTCTATGGAAATTTAACATAAATTTTCCTAATTTTTTTAATTAAGGCATTAAGATGCATTTTCAAAAGATTTTTTTATTCCTCTTTTTAGTCAACTTTAGCATGGGCCTGAAGACTTTTTATAGGCACTGTAATTGGGCTACAGGTTTTCTACAGGAACAGCATGCTTGAACAGACACTGCACTAGTTGTTTAAATCATTTTCAACAATAATATAATAACTACTGTACCCTTTTAACCATATTAACTATAATAACTATAATATTAAACGGTGGCAAAAAGTCAACATATCTGCTTTGAAATATTAACAGTGATAAATAGGAGTTAGTTTGCAAACATGGACTTGGATGATAAAATTACAAAGTGAATAAACTGGGCTACTACTAGCAGGGAATGACATGCTTGTTTATCTGTCCTTCACATGACCATTTATCATCATCACAATGAATGAACATTGTACAATATACGTGTAACTTTCAAAGAAGCAGAATCCTGCACACTGTTGTTTTTATTTACACACAATTTAGTTGAGGTTGAATCAGTATGGGGAACCAAGCAGAGGGCGAGTATATAAACAATACTTGATTACTTAAATCACAAGCAGCACAAATCAAAATGTAAGTTGAGATTTCATTTTACCAATTTTAGTAATATTGTGAATGCTAGGTCTGTAAATGAGGAAACATACGGATAAAGTGTTGAGTGATTGATTCCTAATGTAAATAACGTGAACTGACAATAATAACTGATAGAGAATATAGCAACTTTTTCAATGACAAGTTTTTGTTTTTTTTACAAAGTGCATTGTGCCCAAAGCCATTTGATTTCATAGGGAACATTGTATGGTTGGTCTTTACACCCATCTATTGGAGTTGATTTGAGAGTTTTGAGAGGAGAGCCTAATGTCTTCATGCCTTGAGCCCCAGTGAGCGTGCCGTGTTGAGGACATCATCACGGGTCAGGTAGCATCCACACAATTGCCTCAGGCCTGTAAACGACTCTCTTCCATGCAGAACCCGCCAGTTGTCAATAAAGATGACCTTGTGGGATGAGTTCATTTTGGAAGTAAATTTAGAATAAAATTAATTAAACTGACATCAACAGTAACTTAAGTGCAGCCTCTGACAGCATGAGGTTGGTAAGGCAAGAAGTTAAAACACATCATTTTTTAAGGCAGGAGAAAATAAGAGTTACTAATGAAAAGCTACACTGAATAACATTTTTTGGAGATTTAAAAGAAAGAATGCATATTTTGTGTCTACGTCACTTAGCTAAGAATGTAATTTTGTCTTCAGAAAATCAACCCTAGTAAGTTGATTTTAAGGCCAAATTACATTAAAGTTGGTAAGACTGATAGATTGAGAGACAAATGGCTGTACATCATGAGACCAGAAAAGGAATGGAAGCAAAGATTTCTCTGAACATATCTCTCTTTAATGCAACACATCATTGCATTCACATTTGGGTGTGCTACATTCGGGTTTACACCACTGCTTGGTTGATTTTCCCATTGTCATGTGTTCTTTAGCACGTGTAACAACCATAGTTTATTTGCACACCTATGAAGTAGGTCCAGTTTTTTGGCCGCATCACACTTTCGCCAAACTCGTTTAAATTAACTGTCACGTTGCATCCACGCTGTAAAATACCGACGTTCAGAACATAGCAACATTGTAGCATATGACAGAGGTGGTTTTTAGCAAGTTACATGGCAGTAGGCCAAATAAAATAGCAATGTTTCAAAGCTAAGGTTCATCAGAATCCTGGGATATGCCCACTTGACAACGGGAGAGATGGAACTAACGACTGGCCTTTGGCCATAGCAACCTCTGCTGGCGTGTCGGGACCGACCGTTTTACTACCTTGAATGTGTTTTTCTTTCTGTGAACCATACACCGTGTCGTCCATTATCCCTTACATATGCCTTGAAAGTATTTTTAGATGTTCGGAACACAATATGGCGACAACCAACCACATCTGTCTCCTTTAACATCTATGTTTAATACAATTTTATTCACCATAATACTAGAATTCATGTGTTATGATTTTCATAGTCATACATACTGTAGTTTGTCCCTAGGTTTCTTATTTATGCTTCTTATTATGTGTCCTTATTTAGTCTGAATTATGAATGGATACAGCTTGGTTAGCTTTGTTCTGTGTTCTTCCACATCTTCAACTGTTCATTCTGTTCCTGTACCATTTCTGAGTATATCTTTATATGGCTATGTCTTCAGAGATAAGGGGGGATATTATGTTTGTGCTGTGTGTCACCGTTCTACATGGGTGCACCCCCATGGGTCAGTAATTATCTGCTCTGTGTTGCCAGGTTGGCACTACTCAGGGTCTGATTCAGTGTGGTCCACGTAAAATGGGATGACCAACAGCATCTCCGGTCAACCTGGAGGGATACTTAAACCCAGACTATTTGCTTGTTCTCTCTCCCTTGATGTGCATCATTGTATATAAAACTGTTCCTGATTTTTGTACCATTGCCTGACTGGGTCTTCATTCATCTATGGCAGGGATTCCCAAACTGTGGTATGTCTCCCACCGGTGATATTTTTTTTTTATCTTAAGCCTATCTTTGTGTTTCATAATAATGTTGTCTTCCACACTGTTTTGTTTAGTGTGATAGCTCATAGACAAGTTGCACATTTTGATTTTGTTATATGTTATCATGTAGGGCGGCTAAAAAGCATGGTGCATGGAATGTGTCAATAGAATGCGTTTTTATGGGGCGGATGGTGCGGATACGCGAGCGAAGTGTAGTCTGGGGACCACTGGTGGTCCGCGAGAGATGTGGTAAAATATAATAAAAAAAAGACAATAAGCAAGGTGGTTCAGTGAGTAGGCCTATTATGTTATTATACTGTTGAAGTAGGACTATTTTTTTAGCTAGGTGGTCCCTGTGTTTGTTTTTATAGGTTAAGAGGTCATTGGTCTGAAAAAGTTTTAGAAACGTTTATGTTAAATACAAGTTGATAGTGTTGGATATGTCTGTCCATGATCAGGTGAAAGACTGAAAGCATGGACAATACAAACAATTTTGAAAAATTATACTTAAAAACATTCACGCCAACAATAATTAATCAAGAATACTGAAGAATATTCATGTTTTAAGTTACCTTGCTTAGTCTCTTGTTGTACTGAGAGTGGGACATGACATAGTCAATTTAGGTTTTGAGACTATCTGACAACATTTTTTTGTGCTAGGCTGCTAATAAGAAGCAAATCATAAGGATTTATTCAAATTAAATACATCTTGTACTGTAAAGAAAATACATAATCAAGCATTGCCTACATACACATTGAAAGTTTAACAGAAATAGTGAAGATGCAACTGTACCTTCCCAGGCTTCAGCTTCACCCACAGCTCATTCTCTGGATTTCTTAGCTCTGAGGTCAACGCACGATGCGCCCTGTACCAACGCTGAACCACATCTTGTGAGACTGTGTTGATCACTGCACGGTCATAATTATTATAGCTGCAGGAGAAAAAAGGGGGTTAAAGTTCCACTGTAAATCTGCCACTTTATACAGGTTTTAGCCAAACTATACTGATGTGCCATTTTTAGGAAATATCTTAATTAAGTCCTATTCTTCAAGCGCCTTCATGCTCAAAAAAACGTGGAAAACTATGCTTTAACAGGATATGACGGAATATCTACATACATTTTTACAGGGGGTCATATTCGTACAGGATTAATTTTACTCGAGGTATTTTTTCCAGACCATTTTACAGAATGTAAAAGTCGCCGTAATTTCTACTGACATTTTCCGTAGTAATTACTGACATGGCGGATTCGGACGGGACTAAAACCCCTGGTGATAATTACTTTACCCCACGTCCCCATGTGAAACTAATCCTGTCCAAATAGGGTTTCAGAATGAACTACTACACTGTTAGAACAGTCTTAGGCCGAATGCCATAGTGGCAATGTATTTACTTTACCTCAATGATTATTATACTATTTACAAAATGACATGAGCAGTATGGATGTAAATTGGAATGGATGTAAAGATATGTACAAAAAGGAGAGAAGCTTCCAGTAAGCCCACTGTGATGGATAACTATGAATACTGTGTCACTGTGAACATACCGAATCATGTAGACTTCATTGTTCCACGGGTAAACGTTCAGTACTGGACCGATGCCAATCATGTGGTTGCAATGATCACTGAGATTCTCTATGTACTCATGCTTTATGGGCACCTGTGAGAGGATCGCAAAGAGCTCAGGCGACCTCTGAAGAACTTGGTCTGCCGCATGGAAGCCGTCCACAAGCAGTGTCCTGCCACCAGTGCCCTCGTGTCTAAGACAGTGGAACACTTGGATCCTGTGACAACAAACAAAACACCCAAAGGATTATCAACAACAAAGAAACTGACTATATTATTTAAACTGATTGATGTTGCAGGATCACAACAATGTGTTTTCCTGTATTTTATAAATCTGGCATGAAGAGAAATCAGAACAATGCATTGCTGGTTGATGTTGGGATATATAATTATAATCAAATAAATAATATAATTCCTTTCAAGAACACTGCATGTACTCCCTACAATAAGGACGGTTGTAATCCAAAGTGTAAAATAATAAAATATTAAATTTAAATAAAATATTCCTAATACTGTGAATTCCATAGGAAAGTCCTCATTAATAATCTACAACAGGAAGAACTTATTTTCAAAATCTAATCTAGTAATCTACCTTGTTTGTGAGTCGAATTGGGTTAGTATCTGCCCAATGTGTAACAAATGCTAGAGACAGCAGATGAATTGGATGATCAGGATGTCAAGACTGAGCCAGATAGGAGAACTTACCCACAGGGCTCCTGAAAATATGCAGTATCAGTGTGGCGGTCTAATGCCAGTTTGGTATAGGCCGTGTCTCCTCGGGAATAGTCAGAGGTAAAACTCCACATCCTTCCATACATTGTCTCCCTGGGTAGTTACAAAATAATGCACAACGAGGCCTGGTATTACAACCATCAGTTTGATCAAAATACAGAACTACAAACTATCCATTTCACTCCAACATTCATATTCCTGACATCAAACATTCAGAAGTAATCTGGAAGGGTTGAAAGAGCATTTATCTAGCAAAAGTATCCTGTTATAACCCACTGATCGCAAGAGGACAAGCTGTTTTCACCATAACAGCTGAAGCACAGCAACCCTCGGCCATGGGGAACATTTTTCTTAATTGGCCTTCCAAGCACAGGTAACAAAATGGAGATGTTTTGCTAACAATTATCAATGCAGTATTAGTTTTTTTTAGCCAGACTATTTTAGTAAAAATCCAACTGAAGTAATTTATTCATTATCACAAGTTGCCATTAGTCTCAGTAATAGCAGCCATCTATCTCACACACATATTAATTAAACAGAACTCATAAGGAGCTGTTTCCAGTCCAGCCGGACACATCATTGTGGTTACATCTAACTTCAGTAGGTGAGCAGAAAACAAAGACCTAAAAAAGGATATATATATTGGTTGAGGTCAAGACAGCATGGGAAGGTTTTATTTCTGAAAATATTCAATACCATAACAATATGAAGTGTACTCTCATTTTAAGAGGAACAATAATGCAGTCAAAAACTTGACAAGGTCGCAGAACATATGACAAAACAATAATGATTCTAGTGCTTTTTCCCCCCCATCTTAGCTATTTTTTATATAGCTATTTTTTTTTTTAATCTATGTTGTCTCATATTTCAGCATCAGAATTATTAGAGGCCAAGCAGAGAAGCTGCAAAGGCATCTATTGTATTTTTACCTTTCCTTACTATGCATCTTTCTTCTGCCATGGGAGTCTATGGCAACCCATAGCACAGGTAAAAAGTTGTAAAATTTGGCACATTTATTCAGGACAGTCCCATTATTAATTTTTACCAAGTTTCATCTCTGCACCTGCACCAACAGGAAGTGACCTTATATATTTGCCAATCTTCGGTTGCTTGACAGGAAACAGGTGTGAGCATAGGGTGTGAGTGCTATGTGTCTGATGTAATAGCATTGAGTTGCCATGGTGGGCTGGTTGGTCCCCTCATTGCTGCTTGCTGTTATATTTATCAGTATTGTCTTATTCTCCTTCCACTCTTTACTCGGTCACATTTGTTTTGTCATGACAGATGGAGGGCTATCATTTGACAACAGATGGTGAATGGGTGGGGAAGGTTGTTACTCGAGTCAAGTAAGTCCTGATTTTCCGTATGTTGTAGAGTGCGAAACGGCATGACCGGGCGACTGAGGCAACATGATCTGAGAAGTTTAGTTGGTTGTCGAGAACAACTCCTAGATTTCTTGCAGTCCTGGTCGGTGAAACAGACAGGGAGTCAGATTTGATGTTGATGTCGTGGTGTATGGTAGGTTTAGCTGGGATGACCAGCAGTTCAGTCTTTGAGAGGTTCAGCTGGAGGTGGTGTGCCTTCATCCATGTAGCTATGTCTGAAAGGCAATCCGAGATCCGTGCTGAAACCAAGGGGTCATCAGGTGGAAAGGACAGATAGAGCTGTGTGTCGTCTGCATAGCAGTGGTATGAGAAGCCGTGCGAACGGATAATCTGTCCCAAGGAGGTGGTGTAGATAGCAAAGAGGAGGGGGCCCAGCACTGAGCCCTGGGGGACCCCTGTGGTGAGATGGTGAGGTGCAGATAGCTGACCAAGCCATGATACGTTAAACGAGCGTCCTGTGAGGTAGGATTCAAACCAGGAGAGAGCAGAACCGGAGATTCCCATGTCAGCGAGTATAGAGAGAAGGATACGGTGATTAACCGTGTCAAAGGCAGCCGATAAGTCAAGCAGAATGAGTACTGATGACCGAGCGGTCGCCCTGGCTTCTTTTAAGGCTTCTGTTACAGACAGCAGAGCCGTTTCGGTAGAGTGGCCGCTTTTGAACACAGACTGATTTGGATCCAGAAGGTTGTTCTGTGAAAGGAAGTCAGAGACCTGTTTGGAGACTGCTCGTTCAATGCCTTTGGATAGGAAAGGCAGTAGTGAGACAGGGCGGTAGTTCTCGACTTGAGCAGGATTGAGAGAAGCTTTCTTAAGTAACGGTGTTACCCGGGCCATTTTGAACGCTGTTGGAAATGTGCCGGAGGTTAGCGAGGCATTGATCACATGTGTGATAGCTGGAGCGATGGTCGGGCTGATGGACTGAAGTAGGCTCTTAGGTATAGGGTCCAGCGAGCATGTGGTAGGACGGCTGCATGTCAGGAGTCTGGATACTTCACTCTCGGAGAGAGGCGTGAATGCTGAAAAGGATGTTCCAGCAGTCCCTAGAGGTTGTAGGAGTGCGGTATCTGAGTCAGATGCGTTGAGTGGGCATGTAGAGAATTGACTGCTGATTGCCGCTACTTTGTTTGTAAAAAATGCTACCCAACTTCTGGTTCAGGCAATAGTCATCTCACGACTCGACTACTGCAATGCCCTCCTGACAGGTCACCCAGCCTGTGCAGTGAAACCACTTCAGATGATCCAGAACGCGGCGGCGCGCCTGGTCTACAACCAACCCAAAAGCGCACACGTTACCCCGCTGCTCATCCAGCTACAGCTAACAGCTAACCTGTCAACTTTTCCCGGGTTTATCGCGTATTTTAACTTTTTCCTCGCTGTCTTAGGAGGAGCTGCAGGGCCGTCGCAAGGGGATGCGAGGCCCTGTGCGAACTTGACAGATGCAAGGCCCTTTTCACTTACGTGCATGAAATCATGCGATAGCTTACTTTACACATAGCCAAGGCTACCGTCGGTGTATTTTAATAGTAGCCTAGTCTAATAAGCTACATAGCTTGCCTTTAAGAGGGGAAATTCAATTGTATAGCCTATAACATTAGCTGAGTCCCATATATGGCCATATGGTGTTTATCATAGGCTACATCACGAAACCAAATAGTGTAACAAAGGCGAACACTTTAACAGGGGGAATTAATTGGGCATGAATCATTGTGCTGAACGGTATTTGTCAATGAGCAGAAACACACACGACATTAAAACTATTGATAAGATGTACTGGTCTGTATCTATAGGCTAACATTGGACAAATAAATGACACTGACTCGCCATATCCTGACTCAGGAAAAAAAACATTTTCTTGTTTTGCCGCAAACTCAGCAATGAAATCATAGGCCAGTTTGCAGGTAGCCCAACATCTTTTTCATAGAAGGGAGAGCCCAGTCTCTCCTGTGACATGGAGGTGCGCAAATAGTTTTTAATAGCCTGTTCAACTTCGAAAAGCTTCGTTCACCCGATGCCAGTCACTGATCGCAATTTCAAAGTTCGGAAAGCTTCATCTTTTTAAGTTTTAAGTGCAGTGGCCCCTATCTGCCCCCTTTGGAATTATATCTCGAGCCTATTATAAGGTCCAGTGCGTTATGTCCTGGGATTCAGATGTGCTCAAAAAGAAAAGAAAAAACACTTTTTTATAGATGGTTATGAGGAGCAATGTGAGAGAGAAATTTGATGATCATTGATCGTTGTTTTGGGACGTTAAGCCTTTTCCATAGGCGTCAGTGAAGGAGATTGAAGAATGACCATATTTTTATACGAAAATATTTCTTAACTACAAAAACTCAGTGTCTAAAAACTCAGTGTCATTCAGACTCAACCCTCTTGTTGTTTTATTATCTTTTTCGTTGTCGTTTGAACGTTGGCAAGCCGGCATGTTGCGGTTGCAATTTAAGTGAAATTTCTACAGTAGGCCTACAACATGCTGTTAGGCTGGGCTACTGTCAATGTACTTGTACAGGTAAATGTTCAACAATTGCTGGTGTACAGGTTATATAATCAATTAGCTAAATCATTTGTCCAGCTGTTTAAACATTTTTTCGTGCTACATTCAAAAGCAAAAGGTGCTTTGATATATTTTTCGTTTGAACGTCGGCAAGCAGGCATGCTTTGGTTGCAATGAATGAGGATAATTGCTTTTTTTGCATTATTTTGAATATGACTCGCTCCAGTCTCAACAGCACGTACTTTTTCCACACGCTAAGTTCTAACACACATGGGCCTATCCCCTCTCGCTTTCTCTCTCTCCATCCCTGCACACGGTGCTTTCTTAAAGGAGCTGCACCATTTTACATCAATTGCATCTACATTTTCATATTAGAATGTTTTGTCAAGTGTAAGCTTAAACTACCGTGATCAATTTAAGTTCCCGTGCCCCCGCTGCGTCATGGAAGCAGTAAGTCAGTCGCATCAAAAATAGTAGTGGCACCCAAGTGACACCTTGTGGTTGTTTGTGTCAACTGCAGTTTATGCCATTTCTGCTGAGAAAATGGGGTGCGTGATTCATGAAGGAACCCGTCCAAACTTAACGGGGACCCACTGTACACTGGCTACCTATGGCGGCCCGCATCAAATTCAAGTCTCTAACGCTTGCCTACAAAGTAGTCTCCGGTTCTGTTCCCACCTACTTGAATGCCCTCATACAGACTTACACTACCTCCAGACCGCTGCGCTCCTCTGACGAACGACGTCTAGCTCTACCACCGGTACGCTCAAGCCAATCCAAACTTTTCTCATCTGTTGTTCCTCGTTGGTGGAACACACTGCCAGTTCCTACAAGGGCAGGGACATCCTTCTCCACTTTCAAAAAACTCCTGAAGACCCAGCTCGTTAGAGAACATCTACTCTCATAGCAACACTTACAACAAGTCTTACTGATCCTAGCACTCACCAGCCATTTTAAACTGACAAGTAACTGTTAAAAACAGCACTCACCGACGCACTTATTCTTACTGTACTCTAATGTTTTTTAAACTGTCCTAAAATTGTGAGAATTGTTCTAAAACTTACTGTTTACCATGTTGTTAGTCGCTTTGGTTAAAAAAGCGTCAGCCAAATGTAATGTAATGTAATGTAATGTAATGTAAATGGCTGATATATTCAGCAAACTTGTTGAAAAACTGGGAAAACTAATAACTGTAACGTTAAATGAATATCTCCTCAAAAAGTTTTAGGTGTGATTGACAGTTTTCTTTACCGCAATGGATTTGTGAATATTGCCCAAGACTGCTTTTCACTGAAGGCCTATGACCTCACACAGCCCAGTAAAAGCCATGGACCAGTTTGGAAAATACATTTACTGAAACATTCCAAAAGGGTGTAGGGCATTGAGATCCTTTGTGATTCTATTATATTAAAGTTTCATGATAATTGCTTTGGTTTTGTTTAAATTTGCTTAAATCATTCATCTGCTATAGCATTGTCTCATAAGTTAGGAGATTAGGGATGAATATTACCATTTCATCTGTCTAAGCAGACAAGGTCAACAGAGGCTTTTGACATGTAAGGGTAACAGGCCCATTCATATGACCGGTGATGCAGAAGTCAGACAGAAATGTGTGTTTGTGATACATTAGACATACAGTGTGTGTGTGTCCTATTAGACACAGTATGGTTCTTGGGTGCTGCTTATGATCATGGACACACCTCCACCTCCCTCAATAGAGAAGGGAGGATGAGTGCATTGTTCAAGCTATGATACCACCTAGTGGCCTGTGGGGAGGACAATACAATTTCTCTGATTCAGATTTTCAAAAGGGCAACTAGTAAAACTAGCAATATAAGAAAAAGGAAATCAGTTAGATAACATATCCCAAAACAGTTCAAATAAAGCAAAAAGTGCTCTGAGATATGGCTCACCTAATGAGACTGACTCTCTGTGTCACCAGTTCTGTGGCTTCAACAGTCGCTGGCACATCCTCCACGAAGGCAATGCCATAGAGCAAGAAGTTGTTGAGAAAAAGTTTCAGCTCTTGGTCACAGCTCATGAACTTCTCCCATCTGGCAGAGCGAGCATCAGCACGTGTGTAGCTGCTGGCATTCCATAGGTTACGTGGCTGCATGGCACTATGTTTCTGACCCTCATAGCTGTTCTGTACTAGCCAATCCAGTTTATATTGTGTAATGTGACCATCTGGCCCTGAAAGGGTCATTGAAATGAAGATCTAGTAACTATAGCAACCTTTTATATTTTTACTGCCATACAGGATAGATGATCAACATTTATAAAACATAAAAATGAAAGACAACATGTTTATCAGCCACCAGAAAGATAATATATTGTCTGCTGACGCTTGGAAAGGTTAAAGGGAGTTACTGTGTAACCACGTCACCATCAATTTGGTTATGGTGTCCTTAGTTAATGCGTACACAGCATTCCCTTGTGGATTTTATGACACTCAAAGTCTTCCCTGCCTTATCTCTGTTTTAGATATTAAACATACAATAGCTTGCAAAAGTTTGGACACCCCTGGTCAAAATGTATCTTACTGTGAAAAGCTAAGCGAGTAAAAGATGACCTCTAAAAGGCACAAAGTTATAGATGACATTTATTTAAAGACCCTGTTTAGTTTGCACATCACAGAAAAAAAGTGTCATTAACAACATAAACAAATATGAATGAATAAAAACAGTAAGGAATATTAAATTAGGTTTAAAAAAAAAGAAGAAAAAAAAAGACCAGAATACGTTGCTCTAAAATGCTGTCGGTATACGTTAGACCGGCACATCCGGGAACTTTGAATTGCTACATCTTGCTACTGTACATCTTGTGCTAATCTACTGCAGAAAGACGATTTTTTACAGCGTTTGTAGTTTCCTACCCTTTACACTCTGATTTTAGTTTAAAGGGGAACTATGCCGTTTTTAATTAATAATTTACCTTAACTGAACAGCTTCGGAGTAGAAATGGTTATGACTTTTTTTTTCGGGTTGAAAAAACTTGTGCAAGTAGGCTATGGAAGATCAAATCTAGCAAATAGGAAAGTTTAAGTGGATGACGTGAAAGAGAAAGTAAGACATTCGAAAGGCCAACGAAAGTTAAGGTTGCTTTTGATATAGTACAAAGTTGTCTTTGAAAGATTCTCTTATTGACGCATTATTTGGATTAACACTTGCTTGTACAAGGCGGAAATATTTAGGCGCAGAATAGACGTGCGCTTTCACGGGCCATTTTTGTACATACCGCAAAATACATAATTAGGCGCTCTTTATGCTTCCCCTCCCATCTCTTTACGGTAAACTCCCACTTTCTCCTTGATCCTCCCATGAATACATAGGCATGACACGGAAAAGCGCAATTTGCCATTTTCAGCTCTCGCAACAGGCAGTCTGCTCTTTTACCTCAGTGCGGCCTGTTTGTACATACATCGCCATGATTCTATGCACATGTTGCGAAACAAATATGCCTGATGTGGGCGCAAAAGCGTTAGTACATTTGGCCCAGAAAGTCTCGCAGCCTTGCAATGTAACAAATTGCTTTACTGCACTGCACACATACATGCCAGGCACCAGGTAGCAATGGAGTTTCTCAGACATTTGTCATGGCAGAGCTAGCGAAAAGAAGCAGAAAGCAAGTAACTGTATAGTTTCTCTTTAAATGATATATAAAATTCTGCCATCCAAGGAAGATATATCTAATATCTGAAGGCATGGCAAACGGTCCAAACTTAAACCATCTCTGTTGTAGCCTATAGGCCTCCACACGGCACGCGCATGCTAGTGATGCACAATATTGGATTTGTGCATCACTAGCATATTGGAATATATTGGAAATCATTTAAACTCGTCAGTTAAGGCAAACCATTTGTGTTACCATTGGAACGAAATACAACTTATTATGGTCTGAGCGTTGCATATTGTGCATCCCTAGACAGGAGAGCGACACAGTCCGCTTTTGATGTTCGATTACATTAGATCCCATCATTTCCAATACAACCCCTTTCGCCTTTTTTTTCGGCACCGCTCAATAAAATCCATTGTTTACTGAATGCTTGTCAAGATACTGAGTATTTTGAGATATTAAAGTGAACTTAAATTGGACCTTGGCTGAGAAAAGAGGGCTATTTCACAGCACAGCATCTAAATCTATTCTTATCTCACCTTAGGGACCCTTTGGAGAAACCAATAAGATCTCATTAGGGCTGGCATATTCTGATTTCAGAATTCAGATTTTTGCCTTTGGGGTAGCAGGACTTTTACTTTCTAGGGAGGGGTTATGCCGAGCAAGGTACGTATCGCATCATCAATATCCTCTTTATGGAATGGCCAAAAAATTATGAAGGCCAAAAAATTATGAAGAACGCGCCCATGTTTGTTGACAGCAGACAGCTGGCAAGTCACGATTGCTTTGAAATTTCAGAAGTAGGTTTACACGGTAGCGACATCTTGTAAAATGGGCTAATTACAGTATTTCAATTTGGAGAGTGCTAAGGAGCTGATTAGAGGAGCCCACTGCTGCCAATTGTTAAGATTTGAGTTGCTATTTATCATTTCTGCATTTCATTGTCTCTGTACTTGTACTCTGTACAATGACAAAGTTGAATCTAATCTAATCTGATCTAACAAATTTTTAAATTTGCATTACTGGACCTTTCCTTACGATGAGCATAAACAAGCAATACTGTAGGTCAGCGGACTTGGTAAGCGTTATCATGTAGCATGGTGCTCATTTTCTATTTTCAATCTAAATTGTACAAAACAAAAATAATACACTGATCTTGATTTAAAATGTTGGCTTTTAAAATGTTATGCTTTTAGGGAGATCGGTTCATCTTCTCACTATTCACAGTAACAGAAATATTGACCCAGGGGCACCCAAACTTTTTCATGCCAATGTATTGGCACAAGGTCAGAGAAGTTGTTCCTAAATACTGGAGTACAATCACAGCGGAGTGTCTCTGTGACCCATACTAGACATTTCAGTGTACTTTCATTAGTGTATCTGCAGATTTTAACAGTAAGCACATGCCAAAGTGTTTTGTACTTCCAATACATTTATAGTGTAACATATCTGGACTGTCTTATGGTCACTCTAGTAAGACTTTCAGTTAAGCCAGTGCCCACTGAGGCACTTTAGACTATTCAAGAGAGACACTAATAGAGTTGAACTCACATGTCAAGAAAAGATTTTCATTATCAACCCTTGTCTGGTCTGGACGTATACTGAGGTCAATACTGGCAGTGTCCAGGCTCCGTTGATTGGTCTTGCTGTTATAACACGATGCAGAGCGGCAGTGGTCCCTCAGCCACATGTAGTCAAACTGCATGACTAGTCCACCATATTTAAGCTCTGCCAAATTGAGTTGAATTACAGTTCATAACATTAGTTAAATAGTGACACAGTCAATTTAGCACAAATTCTGACATTATTAGTACTGACTACAGGATCAATAGCCGAGTTTCCAATCAAGCTTTCATGACAATTTGGCCTAAGAGAATGTGCATCTACATGCGTTTCCATCCACCGTGTTATACAAATCAAAAATGGGCGTTATACTAATCAAGAGAAGACTTTTGATCAGCTGTGAGATCAAAACATAAGGTCATCAGGGCAACGTTTATGGAAACACGTACGTAGAAATATGTAAACACGTGGGTAGAAATGCAACAAATTCCATCATTTTTAATCACAATATACCTTCTGTGAATAGAGAGTTAGTCCACGCTCCTCTAACTAATAGTGTTTTTATGAGCATTAGAAGATTAAATGCAAATTTCAAGTATATCCAGTCAGAACACATTTTAACCATTTCTTATTCAACTGGTTAAAATGTGCATTAAAATGCATTTCAATGGAAACCCAGCTACAGAATCTGTAAACAAAATCGGGCATTATAAAGGATAACAATCATATAAGAAAACACATCTACTTCATACCTATATGAACTTAACAATGAAAGGGGGAGATTAGATTGTATATGTAGTACAAGTGTACATGTGTCCAGTTTTATTGATGCTGAAATTTCTCAACTGTCACCAGCACAACCTGTCTGATGCAACGTGATTGCTTTGAAAGTACATACGGTGTATGGAAGGCTGACAGACCGAGATCAATTGTAGGGCGTGTTATTTTGGGGGCCTGGCTGTTTTGATTTCCAACTAACAATAATATGCAACATGTCTGACCTGGGATGTACTCACTACTCAACACAAGAAATACCATTTCAGGTTAAAAAATGGCATGCTAGAGATATAGGAGATAACATCACTGTTTAAATATTTGAAAATAAAAACTAAAATGATGATGATCCACTTCTGCACAACTGCCCTCTAGTCACTCACCCATTCTTACATTTCCATAGCACAAAGTATTAAATATATTCTTGTGCTTGTGCATTTCAGGAAATTAGCTCTGCCAATCTGTAAGAAGTTCATCAGTAATATTAATATCAGCATATCATGTGTTGCTGTCAAGTTGTTTAGTTGTAAGGCAGCATACACTTATCAGTCTGTCAGCAGAGTGTGCATGACCCTCTCTGCTGACTGTAGGCTCTGGGCTATTGATTTACACTTATGATGCCATGAAGTACGGTGTTCTCCCTATGTAGCATACTTTCACAACTTTGTGTGAAGAATGTGTGTGTGTGTGTGTGTGTGTGTATGGGGGGGGGGGGGGGGGGGGGGGCTACTAAGCAGCCTACTAAACTGAGCTGATCATTAAATCCAGCAGTGTTCTTCAGCTCTTACTTCTGAGCAGTGTTGTAGTACTCGAGACCAGTCTCAAGACCATTTTATGCTTACTTGGTCTCGTTGAAAGGAAAAATAATCGCTCTTGACTCGGTCTCCACCTACATTAGAAGGAGGCGGACTCATAATTTTAGAGCGAGACCACAAGATCTTTTTCCCCCCATTTTTTTTTTTATTGTGTATATTTCATGGTATATTCTAAAATATCCACCATTACAAATATTCTTATTTTAATAAAAGTTATAATACTGACTGGCGTTAATATATCCTATGGTGCTATGCAGCTTCAAAGGTTTTGAAAGATGCAATCTTTGTCCAAACAGCATGGCAGTTATTCTTGAGGGTTTAAGGAACCTGACCTACGGTTTTTGCCTAAACGGTCTTTCCAATATGCGCTTCTGGTTGTGATAATCGACGAGATAAGTGAGCAATCCGTATTTATTAAATTTGGTTACTTGAACCACCAGACATTCATTTCTCAAAGAAGTTTAAAGAAAAAGCACAGTGCAGCGTGCAAGTTTTACCACAAGCTGATAACAGAAACGTCTGGAACCACATCAGATTTTCATGAAAATCTACTCTTTTTTTTTGGTCGGTTTCGAAGCGATCTTGGCTCCTTAAAGACTCGGCCTCGACTCGGTCTTGCCTTCTCAAAGACTCGGTGTCGGTCTTGACTCTTTAAAGACTCTGTCTCGACATAATGCAGTCTTGTCCCCATCACTACTTCTGAGGGAGATTGAAGACCAAAATCTATTTGAAGTATTTAACTTGGCCAAAACACTCTTAAGACATGACCACTTCTAGAAACATCTGAAACTTTTACTAATACCCACGTCTCCTAGAGCAGTGTTTCTCAAAGTGTGGTCCGCAAGTTATCGGGTCATTTCCACAAGGTGTTTGGGTGCTCTGAAAATGAGAACCAAAATGATTTTTCAGACTTGTAAGGTCTGCTGTTCAGACCCTGAAGGAATTCATTTTCTGTTCATTGCTTTCAGTGTTTCTACTTATCTCAGTAAGGAAAATAAATCAAGAGCCTATGTTGAGTACAAATATGTCTTCTGAAGGCCTAAACAGAGCCCAGCCAAAAGGGGGACAGCAATGACCATGCAGGATCATCCGGACCAAACGTGACGATTTTGCTACATACTATTCCTATTGATGTACCAACATGCAAAATTTGAGCCTCCTACATGGTTTAGTTCGTGCGCTGTGGGCTTGTGAATTTTGACAAAAAAAAAAAAAAAGAGGCCGACACCCCCTCCCACTGTAAAACTGGCTGCATCTTGGAAAGTATTGATCTTACATAAAAGTAATTTTACAGTGTGTCTCCTGAGTAACATAGGTACACCTGGTAATTTTTTCAGAATTTTTTGAGACCTAAGTGCGTGGGCCCTGGTTGAATTGACGTGGAATGACCCTATCCCAAGTGGTCCACGAGCAGACGTGATAAAATATAATATACTGTAGATGAGTTGTTTGCAATATTGAAACAAGATGTATGTAAATCCAAACAGTTCTGCAACACTGCTTATGTAACCTATGCCAGTTTATCATATGAATCATCTGACACAATAAGCAAGGTGCAAAGACAATAAGCCAGGTGGTTCATTGAGTAGGCCTATTGTGTAATAAATATGCAGTTGAAGTAGGTCTACTCTATTTTTTTTAGCTAGGTGGTCCATGATTTTTTTTTATTGGTTAAGTGGTCCTTGGTCTGAAAAAAAATTAAGAAACACTCTCCTAGAGTATGCAGGCCTTAAGCGATGCGAAATCCTGCAGGGTGCCTGCATTTTTTTATGCTCCATCGCTGCCCCCTAAGAATTTTGCATTTCAGGCATCAATATATATATATTTCAGTTAAATCATGCCAATAAGAATTTTATGAAACATTTCTGCTGATTGCATATAAAGACTAGAAAATTCTACTGGATAAGTTACTTTGACAAAATGGTTTGTTTGACGAATGTCAACCCATCTTCTGAGTTAACCTACAACTTTTAGAACACCAAATTTAGCTGCTGGTGAAGGTTACATTTCCCAAGGGGATCTCTTTTCCCATAGCATCTGCTGTTCTGGTACCTGGACCCCAAACTCTGGCATCAATTTCACTATTTGTTTGGATGCTCTAGCAGACCATAGGCTGTTAACTCACCTAAACAATCGTCCCTGGCCTTCCAGGAGCAAAGGCTTGGGTGAGGAGTTGTGTGCAGCCAGCGGTTGCTGTTCAGAGTTTCACATGAACGTTGCAATCGAGCAGGTATTGTCACCTGAGCCTTCAACACAGAAAACCAAGGCAGGCGAATTCGTCGCAGCAACATATTCTGAAAAACAGAAAATGCATATTTAAATGAATGCGCTTTCTAATGCTACACGCCTCCATCCTACTGTAAAATATCTAATACGTCATGGCTAAGTCTACTTTGCTTAGCAATGGATGGCGCTACTTGATAACACTCGAAATAAATCTAGCAGCTAAAGCTAAATCACCGTGGCAGAACTCTACCTGTTAGAAGCTAGCCAACAAACTTGCAAACTGAATTGGACTAGGCTACTCTAGCTAATTCAGTTGGCAAGATTTACACATTGTAAACACTTACTGTCGGGTACTATCTTGGTTAATCGCAGCAACACAGCAATACTATAGATTCTAACGAGACCGCTTTCCGCGGTCTTTTATGTCATAAACGATGCGCAAATGAATGATTGAACAAATGAATCTCTCGCCAGAGAATGTCTAATAAGCTCTCGCTGACTGAAAAAGTTGGTGGGCGGCCGGTCAGCAAACGAGTGGACAAGTTCAAAGGAGTCAAGCCAGCACATATTATTCGACCGACTATGAGTCAACAGCGACACTTGCTGGGTAGAGATAGACCCGCCGCCATATTTTCATATCAAGAGACAAATCACTGAGGGAAAATGTAGCAGCCTAAGGGAGGGTGCCGAGTGTCATGTGCAAATGGAAGTCTGTTGGGGAGGGGAGTGAGAGGCCCTGAGCTTTGTTTAGATCTCCAAGTGCAGATGGAAAGAAATTGTTTTTGTGTCATGAGGTTTTGGGCATGATGGACAGCAGCCTCCAGCCAAAGGGGAGTGTCTTGTCTATGCCCATGAGCACTGTGTGGAGTGGGAGGGGTCAGCAGCACTTCTCTAGAGGCGTACTGATCTTGGAACAAATGTTTCGCTACATTTTGTCAGAAGTCAATGCAACCTGACGTTTCACTAAATTAAACATGTTGTGATGCTACATGGGTTGTAATAATAATAATACATTTATTAATTTATAGAAGACACCAAAGTGACTTAGAAAAAAAAGAGATCAAGGAATAAGAGACACCATATTCAGACAAACTGTTTTTACACACATTTTATGCTTCACTGCCAGTTTACTCTCATTCTTATGATAAACACAACTGTCAGAAGTCATGAAGGAGAGACAAGTACATCAAATTGGTCCTGTCGGGCACACTCAAGCATAATCGTCTAAACGGCAGACATGGCATAATCTAAAAAAAATCTAATGTCTATTCACTCTGCCCCTAATCTTGGGAAAAATCTCACTCCAAGATGAGCTCATAATTTAAGAGCCCTGAGGATTGAATATTCGAAGACTGTTGAAAAATGAGAAAATGATTGCCAGTTATTTACAATAAGGGCAGCAATAGTCTCCGAGTTGGGGACCCCCCCCCCCCCCTCCCTTGTTACTAGCACCTATTGTGAATTGTAAAGAGGTAAAATACTCTGTTCATCCATTCTATGTCATCTCTAACTCCAGAGCCGAGTTCAGTAATTTGTGCCGCCTACTGCTTGTCTGTAGCGTTCATAGCCTATAGGAAGACTACTTTATTATATACTATATTTATTTTAATAATGTGTTTTCATTAATTTTTCATCTGAACATGGATGGATAATTGGCTGTTCAGACACTGTTGAAAGATGCTGCATGCAGTCAGCACCAAACATCAGGCAAAATGATTGATAAAATAAATGCCAATTGTGTATAAAGGAAACAACCATCTCTGAAATTGTCAAGTTGAACAATTGTATATTTCAGGTGTTGAATCAATGTTAAATTCAAATTTTGGGTGACCTAGACAGATTTCTTTACACTAGGCCACGCTCTGTTTAATGACATCACGTAACTGCTGTATGCTGCTGAGGTCACAAAGCCACAAATGTGACATCATACAGTACCTTACTGAAGAAGTCCATTTCAGTTAAGTTTTAGCTCATTAGGCTACATTGCAAGCTACCAGAACTGGTTAGCCTACAGCCTATGATAAAATGGGATGATATTTCAAACGAAAAGGTATGTGGAAAAACTTTCAAGAGCTAGCTTTTTAATTAAATATAATTAATGTACTTACTATGGGCTATTTAGTAACCATAACCAGACCAAAATCCATATCAGTTCAGTTAAATTAAGCAACATAGCATAAGTAAGAGTGGGGTTAGTAATGGATATACCCACGACTGTGGCTTGGCTGTAGGCACTAGTGCCGCAGGTAAAAGTCATTGGTAGGCCTATATCCACTACCAACGCCACCACCATGAGTGCCATATTGCTTTTACAACTTTTCCATTTACAGCTAATCGAGTTTGAAGACATTAAATTGGGTTTTCTATAGTTAATTTGGATTTCGTTCATCCTCCACCCCCAAAAATAGTTCCAATCTCATAGTCTTAGCATCTCCTGTTGCTAAGTAATGCAACACTTGAAGCAGAAATAGAATGAAAAAACATTCTTACCTAGACTTTGATGAATAAGGAGTTTTCAATTCATGGCCTCAAAGCTACCGTGAACCAGAAACACAGTTGTTTCCTTCTTTCATACGCAAATCTCAGACTTTGAAAAGACCACTACAAAACGGACGAATCAGAACAAAGACAGACTGTAACGTGAATACAAACTGTGACACAAACCATCCCTCTATCACCGACCCCCTCCACAAGTTAGTTAATGCTTTGAGTTGGAGATAGAGGTAGAAGTTGCAGGAGCCTATTGTGAACAGTCTTTGGCAGCAAGGTAGCCAATCAGCGTACAGCTCACTTAATTATTCATGTACGTGGATAGGCCTATATGCTAAAAGGGGCCATTTAATTCTGGGTTATTTGGCTTGTAAATTAGCATCTGGCCGTTTGACAGACCAAAGTTGCATTCCCTCTGATCTCATTAGAGGACAAGGTAAAATACTCTGTTCATCCATTCTATGCCATCTCTAACTCCAGAACCAGGTTCAGTCATATGTACAGTCTATTGCTTGTTTATAGCTTACTTAGCCTATAGGAAGTCTACTTTATTATGGAATAAGAAATAATATATATATATATATATATATATATATATTTCATCTGAACATGGATAATTAGCTATTCAGACACTGTTGAAAGTTGCTACATGCATTCAGCGCCAAACATTGGGCAAAATGATTGATAAGAAAATGAATGCCAATTGTGTACAATAAGGGCAGCAACCATCTCCGAAATTGGCAGTTGAACTATTGTTGATTCTGGAACTTGCGCCCTCTTGGTGCTCTGAGTGCAGCATTTGACACCATCGACCATAACATCCTATTAAAACGCTTGGAGGATGAAGTTGGTCTCCAGGGTTCTGTTTTGCAATGGTTCTCTTCTTATCTTAGTGATAGATCATTTTCAGTTAGTTTAGGCAATTTCTCCTCTTCCTCTGCCCCTATAAAGTGTGGTGTTCCTCAGGGGTTCCATTTTGGGCCCTCTTTTATTCTCTCTTTATATGTTACCCCTTGGCTCAATTTTTAAAAAGTATAACATTCAGTATCACTGCTAATGCAGATGACACTCAGTTTTACCTGCCTGTTAACACTAATGGCATTTGTTCTTTGGAGAATGTTTTTAACTGTCTCAGTGACGTTAAATGCTGGATGGCAAGACATTTTCTTCAACTGAATGAAAGTAAAACTGATATAATTATTTTTGGCCCTCCAAATGATGTTTCTATCTTGAAAAATGCACTAGGACCTCTCTCTGCAAACTGCCACAGTGAAGTCAAGAATCTTGGGGTTTTCTTTGACTCCTCTTTAAATTTTAATAAGCAAGTAAATAGTGTGGTCAAAGGCAGCTTTTTCCAGTTAAGAACTATTGCAAAACTGAAGCCCTTTCTGTCCTCCAATCTTGAAACTCTCACACATGCTTTCATAACATCTAGACTAGATTATTGTAATGCATTATATGCAGGCCTGACCCACTCCACTCTCAACAGACTTCAGCTAGTTCAAAATGCAGCAGCTAGATTATTAAGTGGCTCTAAGAAACGTGAGCATATAACTCCTGTGTTTGCTAAGCTGCACTGGTTACCTGTGGAGCACAGAGTTAATTTAACAATTTTACTTTTTGTCTTCAAAGCCCTCAGTGATTTGGCACCTAGTTACATAGGTGACCTACTAATTCCGTACAGCACTCCAAGTGTTCAAGATCCAAGATCACTTAGGTCTTCATCTCAGAATCTTCTCTATATCCCCAAAACACGCCTTAAAACTAAGGGTGATAGAGCCTTCTCTGTTGTTGCCCCCCAACTCTGGAATAGTCTACCTGTACATATTATGTCCTCTCCAACCATTGACTGCTTTAAGTCTAACTTAAAGACTTTCATTTTCTCCCAAGCTTTTAATCTACCTTAATACCCCCCCCCCCCCCCCCCCCCACACACACACACACACACACACACACTCTTTATTCTTCTCACTCTTTATTTTATTTTTGTCCAATTTGTTTATTATTTCAATTATTTATTTATTTTCCCCCCATGTTATGTTATTATTGTTGTTGAGCATTGTCATTGTTTTATGTTTGTTTGTTAGCACTTTGGTTCAACTCAGTTGTTTTTAAATGTGCTATAGAAATAAAGTTGACTTGACTTGACTTATATTTCAGGTGTTAAATCAATGTTAAATTCCAATCTTGGGTGACCTAGACAGATTTCCTTTACACAAGGCCACACCCTGTTTAATGACATCATGTAACGGCTGATGTCACAAAGCCACAAATGTGACATCAGTGCCTTACTGAAGAAGTCCATTTCAGTTCAGTTTCAGTTCATTAGGCTACAATGCAAGCGACCAGAGCTGGTTAGCCTACAGCCTATGATAAAATGGGATGATATTTCAAACGAAAAGGTATGTGGAACAACTTTCAGGAGCGAGCTTTTTAATTAAATACAATTAATGTACCTACTATAGGGTATTTAGTAACCATAACCAGACCAAAATCTATTCTGTTAATTTAAGCAATAAAGCATCTAGCCATGTTTTTATCAGACCACATTTGCAAACCGACCGGATTTAACTGGTCTAATTACAAACTAAACCGGTCAAACAGACTTAACCGTTGTATAATTCATACCAAAATGCGAGCAACCAGTACTGATTGGCAGTTGTGAGGTAAAACGGTATGTGGAACAACTTTCAATATCTATCTTTTCAATTGAGTTCCGACAAGTCATGGAATTTTGAAAAAGTCCATTTAGGACAAAGACAGTCAGGGGATGTGATACTGTTTTGAACTAAGTCAGGGAATTTCAGGGCATTTTGTGCATTGTTAAAAATGTTGTAATATGGATGTTTTTTTGTACATTAAAGGTCATCAAAATTCAGCTTTTTAGTTCATGAAAGTTCCCAATTTCATAATGGGTTAATTAACTATAATTTATTCTATTACTAGGTTGCTAGGCTGTTGCTGTGAAACATTATGTGGGTTGCGTTAGAGTGTTCCTACAGTTGTAGAGGGTTGCCATGGAGAGTACTAGAGTGCAGCTGTGGTTGTCAAGGCGGTCACTACCTGTGGTCATTGTGGTGGATATAGGGCAACAGCCTGGACAAAGGGCATAATATGTCCTTGACATTACCATATTAAAATTAATTTGAAGATTTAACAACAATCTATTTGCCTTTAAAAGTCGTGCATATTGCTTTGAAGGCAGTAGATGCTGCATGTTTCAAATAAGGAATCTATTGTCTTTCAGAAGATAATGGATTCTAATGAGGATGCAACTGCACCGGAGAAGAGAAGCATCACATCTAATAATGGTTAGATTTCCGAATGTGTCCCTTTCCATTATAACTTTACAATTCACCTGTTACAATAATAAAATGTGTTGATCATCTGTTATGTTATTCAGCTTCTCCATCTGCAGTTCAGCCAGCCTCCACAGAGCCCACAGCAGCAGAGGCTCACATGGGAGTCCATCAGCACTTACTTTCCACCTCCAGGATCCAGATGCAGATGATGCCATTTTATGAGTACATTATGGATCTCAGTGAGGAGTAAGTTACTCTCCTTATGTGCCCACAATACATTTCCCATTGGCATATACTGTACCATTTTAGATAGCCATAGCATTAATGCCATTATTTAATTTATTTCACATACATACTTTTTTGTATGTGACTATATCAACCCCAAGATCTTGCTCTAACAGGTGCTTTACAACCACAGTAACACAGTTAATAATCAAATTGAATGTTTTTCTCTGAAGGGAATGGGAATCATTTGCTGATGCTATGAACAACCCTGTAAGTATCATTTGTCTTAACTGTTGTGTTTTTTTCCCTGATCTGAAGTGTTGAGACAAAATGAAATGTTTTCTCCCCATTCAAAACAGGTGACAAAGGCACAGTTTCTCACAGTGTGCGTGACCGTAGCGAAACATTTTACTTTGAGTGCACTAAACATCATCATCATGCCAAGCCTTGCAAGAAGGCTAGGAGAGGACCCAGAATTGTTGAAGGCACCAGACGAGGGCCATGGCTCTGCAAACATCATCGGCACCAGTCCAAAAAACCCATCTATCATTTACATTGAGGATGATCTGGATGTCATGGAAGTTAATAAGGGGGTATTGACCAAGGTCATTCATAAAGCAGGTAGCAGGTCATCTCTAAGATCCTGTGATGAGCCACCCATGAGCTCACACAGTTCTTCTGGAAAGAGGTATGTTGTGCCAATGCCAATGGCCTGGCAGATTGACAGAGGTGATAGCCGTACCTACAATGAATTTTTGTATTTTTGCTTGTGCTTTTGGGCTGTATAGGCTGTGTAAATAAAACCTTTGAGGCTGTAGGGCATGTTATGAGCTAACTACCAACTATTGTGATCTTTTGAAGGTCCAGCACCTCCCTGCAGACTACTTTAGTACCCCAGCATGGCATCACAAAGGAACTTATCCTGCACAATGTCCAGAGGAGTCTTACTAAATTGAATGAAGCTGGCTTGACTGCAGCTTCAGAAGAATGGATTGACACCATCGTGACAGAAGTCACACATACAATAGCTTCAACCTTTACCGAGACCAGGCCAGATCTGCAAAACTCATCAAGACGTGCACTTTCACTTCAAAAGACCAAGAGCATTGAACTGATGAAAAATATTTCTTTGAAGTTGAAATCATATATGGCTCAACAACATAAGCCCTCAAAAACCCAGGCTTCTTCTCTTGTGGAAGACAATTCCATACTGGTCTCAACTACTGCAGAGGCAATGACTACCATCATACATGAAATGGAAACATGTTTGGATGGAAATGAAAAGAACCATCCTGCTAAAAAACTACTAACGACCATGAAGAGGGCTGTTAAAATTCTGGCTTGCCAAAGTGTTTCTTCGAACCATATTCCTGCTCTTGATACTGATGACCTTGGTGAGCTCAACGTTTGTGAGGGAGAAAAGCTTGGCCAGAATTCAGGCCAATGTTCAAGTATTGCATTGGAGAGGCTCTCTAGTGACCAATTCTGCACAAAGGCAAAGAAGGCTATCAGTGATGTTCTCACTGAAAAGGTCAAAGCTGTGCATTCCACGTCCTCAACTGGACCTTGCTTTTCATCTGGGTATGTTCTTGAGAGTAACATCAATATGGAAGACGAGGATCTTTTCTCTAGCCACTCTCCTCATTCAGTTTACTCTGTTGGTTCCATGATTGTCGATGCATTTGTGGAGGAGATTACATCTATAGTAGAATCCACTGAATGTGCAAGAGAATCATTTCTAAATGAGGAAACAGCAAGTGAAACCCCATCTGGCGAGCCCTCGGTGGTACCAGATGCACCCAAGAATCAGACTGTTGAAGCGGCAAAAGGGCTTTACGACAAAGTCCAACTAAAGTTAAAGGAGTTTTTCAAGAACCCACTGATTCTGTGGCGCAAAGGCATGTCAACCCCTGATATCGAAACAATAGAGGCCATGCAGGTTATGGATGTTTTTTCTGCTCAGCACTCAGGTGTGCAACCAACCAGTACTTGCAGTGAGCAGTTGCTGCCCCGTACCAGGCCACTGCTTAGAAAAGTACATAGTGATGGCACACATAGTGTGGCTTTAGGTGAGTTTTATTTGACCCAGACTCAACTTGATGAATGCACAAGAGATGCCTTGAAAGGGGTCCTTACCACCCTCTTGTCGAAGGAGGCTGAGGAACCATGTGTACCTTCCAGTGCCCCTGCTGACACATTTGTGGAAAAAGTAATTTTCCAACTGGACGATTTGATCTCTTCAAGCTCTTCAATGACCTTAGAGAGCAGCAGTGATCACTCCAGCAAGTATTCATTTGAGAATGTCACAAGGACTTACGATTCAACAGGCAGAGAGTCCTCTTCTTTGGCATGTCTTCAGAAACTGTCTTGTGAAGTTTTTCAAACAAATGCTCTTATGGCAGTAAGCGAAGCCGTACTTAAAACAGTCAGAAGCCATAATTCTAAAGGCACACTGGATCAACCTTATTTGCCAGAAAGGGTTCAGGTGAGCTCCTTCTTTTTCCTTCCAGTGGAAACAGAGACGTCTGACACTGACACAGACACACCTAATGTAGATGTAGAGTCTGCTGCATCAATCATGGTAAATCAGATTTTGACTGACCTGCAGGGATGTGTCGAGTCTATGCATTCAATGAAGGTGGAATGTGACAAGCCACATAAGGAGAATTTCTTCACTAAAGCTTCAAAATTGTATCACAATCTGCTTAACAAAATGGAAGATTTTTTTACTCAAATATCTTTCAAGGGAATAGGCTTGGTCAAACAACTAGTAAAAGAACCTACAAAAGAGCAAAATTGCAACAGTGAGTTTGAGCATCCCACTTCAGAAGAGCGCAACATCCAGCCACTGGTTGATCTCAAGGACGCCACCAAAGAAGTTCTGAGTAGGGTTTTGACATTATACAAAGACGAGATGGTGGGTGAAAATGCAGAGTGTGATACATCACATGCTGTCTCAACTGAAGACAAAAATATAATAATGCAGCTTGAAGCTTATTTTGCCCCACCTGAGTCACCTATTCAAAGACTTGGTAATGAGGATTACACTGATGAAACAGTCCCTTCACATACAAAGCTTAGCCAGAAACTCTCAGAAGATGAGTTTCAAAGTAAAGCCACCAAGCTTGTGAGCGATGTTTTACTGCTCACTATCAGGAAATCAACAGACTCTCTTGATTCACACAAAGTGGCTGGTGCTTTCATTTCCAAGGCAGACCCACAAATGGAGGTTCAGAATGCTGCTTCTGATTTAGTCACAGAAGTGACTAATGTGGTGCAGAAACTTCTGGATTCCACAGACACCCCTGATATTCCAGCAAGCCCATGCTCTTACATGAAAAAATGCATTGATAAGGATATAGAACCTTCTGAAATCATCTCTCAAACAACTGAAGATGCTGATGTGAAAATCTGGTCCAAAACTTGCAAAACATTCCAGAGCTTCAGGAGAAAACTAAAAAATGTGTTTGCCAAGTACCACCTCGCACACTCCAAAGTTGAGGACAAAGACAAAGAAGCCATTAGCAAGGTGCTTGGTTTTATTCTGGAGGAACTTGCGCAATCTGTTGATTTGGATTATTCAGAGGAACAGATAACAGACAACGTTGAAGAGGAGGATGACCAGTTAATGAAAGAGCCACAAAAGTCAAATTCTTACTCATCCACTGCTTCCAAAAGCAAATTATCAAAATTGAGGTCTGAGGTCTTATCTGGTGCAGTACTCAGCCTTAGTGAGACACCTGCTGAAGCACCTCCTCTGCGACATGTTTATAGTGACATGAATGATATGGATGAAAATGAGTCCTCTCCTATCAATCGTGATTCAATTATCAACATTGTTAACACCATCTCTGCTGAGCTGGTACAGAATGACTCTCTCTCACCCGCTCAGGATCTTACCTCAGTGGGGGAAAGGCTGGAGAGATTGCTATGTAATGATAGACTCAGCTCACTCTCCCACAATCTTTGTAATCTGATTCACCATCTTTACATCAAGGACCAAAAAGGAATGATGGCCACAAAGTCTGTCTCTGATTCTCTTCTTTTGAACTTAGGACAGAGTGGCAAATTCCCCAAAAATGATATTGTCAGACAGTTTGTTCAGATATATGCTGAGGAGACGGTGAAGCATTTTTTCCTTCCTTGCTTCAACATTCCATCACCTTGGAAAATGGATGTTGGAGGAGTTTTCCAACATGCTTCATCCTCTGCATCTTGCCTCAGTTTTCTACATTCTTTGTCTGAAATAGTACCCCAAAGTGCCTCGAGATCTCCTTCACAAATACTGCAGAGCACTTTACAAGATCTTCCTACAGTCATGGCAAGGAATGTGATTAACCTGCTAGCCCCGACTCTGCAAACAACAGGGGAATTAGAGGCCCAAACAGACCAGCAGCCATTACCTGATAATATGTGTCTTTTTAGCAGACCTTCTTCAGGTGATCCGACACAGATTTCAGCGACCAAGGATATTGGTATGGGTTTCTCTTATTCCTCTCTGAACCCAGTGGATTCCACCTCAGAGGATTACACCAACCTGGTCTCTATATTAGTCATTAGACTACTTTCTAAGTTGAAGGATCAAGAGTCACTCGCTGACGATATGTTGGACATATCTAGAGTGCTAATTGACAGGATAATCACAGAAATTGATGCTGCCTTGGGCATCGCAAAAAGTAAGGCATGTCCACATGATGTGAGAATCAGAAAAGTCTTCAAAACCATTTACAATGATCTCCTGCATGAGTTTGGCGGTAAGGAGATTCTTCTGAAGGCGATGATGTCAGAGGATCCTTGCTTTGAGACGTGTCTGGTCACCTCCCTAACACGTGAGTTCATGCAAACCACTGATATGCCAAATCCAAAGGAAGAGAAGACCAAGAAGTGGACACTTGGGTTCCTACCAAAAATCTCCAAAATCAAAACCTTTCTTGGTCTGAAGGTAAAATACCTTTAATTGACACAGCCTACTACAATTACTGTTTTGTTCAAATTTTAGACAATTACCATTATGTCACTTCATTGTATATGCTTATCTATCAGAAATCAAAGTCAGGCAATAATGGAGAGGCGCAGTCCACTAACATGGATCAGAACTTGGATCCGATCTCTGCTCATGCTGTTCCAAGTAAGACATTGGTGTCATTGTTGATAGCAATTACTAATTTTGCATACAAAATTACAAAAACTACAGGATGACTAAAATGATCATAACTTTTGTATTTCATAGCTGTCCTATGTGCAGGCTGCCTACCATGTGTTGCACCAGTTGCCTCGAGTGGCACGACTACATCTGCTTCACCAGAGAAGAAACCTCGCAGGGGCTTTTTCTCCAGAATCATTTCCAGTTTATCCAGAAAATCCCCAAAGATATGCCCAGAGACACTTCATTAAAATTCCAAAAAACATAGTTTGCATTGCATTGTATTGCTTAAATATGTATGTGGACTAATTGGTGTCACATATGCTGTTCACCACAAGCAGGGGCTCAATGTTACATCCAAGTAGTGTATAGCTCTCCAAATGTGTTTCACTGTTCAGTCCTGTTCAGACTAAGTCATGATAAGCTATTGGCGCTGCGCAGCACAAGTTGTGATATTTATCCTACTCTGTGTAACTGTAGGTAATGTCATGTATGAGAACTAGTATTGTTAGGCAATACGTGTCAAGTTCAAGACAGCTGATATGTTTCAAAAAAGTGCGGTTTCGGGCAGGGTGATACAGGATTCGTTTGGACGATCGGCCAACACTATGCAAAACATGTACGTTTAAACCAAAAAGCGTCTCCATGTGGATGGCCCTTAGTGCAGACATGCTGATAGCTTTGATTAGGCCTATCGGTTGTCGTTGAAAAAAATGTTCAGCAGCAAGGAACAATTTAAAGGCTAGAGTATCACCAGGGCTGCCAATTCACAATTGACAAATATTTAGCCTAGACCTACCTCACGCCACACAACGTTTTTCACATCAACTTTTCATGCTTCTAGTCCATGGGCCAGATGAGATGTCAGTACCACTCAAGGTGGCAAAGGTTGCTTATACTTTTTGAAAAGATACATGTCTGTAGTTTGCATTTTTGTATGATAACCCTTCTGGAGTCACAGCTAAATTAGCGTTATCAGCTGTTAAAGATACCCTCCCCCATTGAAAAAACACATTTTTGACACAGGTGCCTATCTTGCTATTGGCCTTTGTTAAAGACATATTTGCATATTTGATTTTATAATGTATGCTTGTTTGTGTGAGGCCAAAACTGGTGCATGAACATAACTTCTTGTCCATGAAGGGTTGAGACCAGACCATAATTGTGAAATTGAAATGAAATATGGACTATTGCAATCAATAATATGTTGAAATTAATAAAAAGGAATCCATTTCTATGAAAAATCTGTCAGCTATGTGTGTGTGTCAAGTTATAGCCTAGGCCTACCGTGCGCATACTGCGCAAAAGCATCACTCGCGCCTAGGTTATTTAATTGTATCGCCTTGGGATGTGCCAACTTTTTATGAGATAGAGAGACCCCCTTAAAGGGACACCAGGCAAGCTTGATGCTTTTTCTTTACGACACTCCCCCTCGCCCGGTCTGAAGCTCTTTTCCTTTTCTTTGCATCTTCCGTCAAGGGTTTTCGCTGCTTCTTCGCCGGCTCTGCCATTATACACACGTTTGCAACAATCGCTAGAGTTTCGTTAGTCTGCCTCTGTGCTGTATGCAGGATGTAAACTGATCCTGCTTCGGTCGGCGGGTAGGATACACCGAACTTGCAAGTGGGATATTCTTCTTACAGGCAGTAGGGGCGGGGGAGAAAGTCTTCATTCGCCCTGTAATGAGTCATTTAACCATATACCAACTTACTAAGATGATTAATTAACACGAAAACGTTGCCTGGTGCCCCTTAAAGACAAAAAGATCATTCGAGCCTTGCTTACCTTGCAGTAACAATGAATGTCAACATTCTTCTCACCACTGATAATGTGATTTGGACTTGAGACTGTATTTTGCCAGTGTTCCATTTTCTTTCATTTTGGACACCTTATACATTGAGTGACAGAACACCCTGATTCGTTATACTATATTTACATATTTGGTATTGTTGGATTCAGAACAACCCTACCTTTCCCATAAGCCATCATATGTCTTTCTATGATAATCCCTGGTAAAACAGCTACAAAGTAAATGAAAACATTCTGCATAGATATTCATTTTTTGCATGTCTGCTTATTTTAGGTGTATGTTCACATATCTCTATTCATTCCATACATCAAGATATTCACATCCAGTCTTTTCTAGAAGGTAAAGCAACTTCCTGACTATAAACATGCCAAGTTTCAACGTTCTCAGAGCTTGTGTGATTGATCTGCACTAATTTATATGCCTTAACTCCAATACAGACAGGCTATATTTTAGTCCTTTTTTGGTTTTGGGGTGTATAACAATATCTGTTAATTTAACAATCTTAGCAGTAAAATATTTTTAGCCAAGAATCCATTTCATATATGGGAGACCTTAGAGATTAGGAAAACATTGTTGGGTTTAGTTCTACCTCCGGTAGGGGTATCTCAAAAACTAAAGCCCTTTCTGACCATTTGTCACTAGCCTATTACTGATTATCATGCTTTGACCTGAAAGAAAATGCCTAGCTAAGACCCAACTTGCTCGCTCCATAGAATAAAACTTACCCTTAATACTTACCCTTCAAAGATGTCTTCGTTTTTTGTTAATAAAGCCATATAATGCATCCTTCTTTTGTATTTGTTTTTGGGTTTTGCAGAGAGGTTTGTTTTTTAGCCTACTTTATTTGGTCTACAGCGAGCTGTTAGGTTGGGGGGGAAACATATTGTAATAAGCCTAGAATGTGAGGTCAGACTGTTGTGACTAGAGAAATACTCTACAGAAAAAGTAGCCCAGATGTATAAACAGTAATCTTTATTTAACACAATTCATGCAGCTACCAAACATGTCAGACTGGGATTCATGAAATCTTAAAACCAAATGCGATCAACCTGGGCGAACAACACACCACTATGAAGCCTACTACACAGAAGACACTGCAATAAAGAGACCATACAAAAGAGATCACACACACAATAAATGGGTAAAAGCTATAGCCCACACCACCCCCATAGGGCACTGCACAGGTTCACACTGCACTTTAAGATTCATACCAAAGACGCCATCAGACTACAACATAAGGCTTTAGATCACCACAACCCTCCCACCCAATCATGAAACGGATACTGCCAGGTTTAAAATAAGTTACACACACACACACACACACACACAAAGTCAATAAACACTTAACTCTCCCGGGATACGAGACCCTCCCCCGGGGTCTAAGCTTTGGCGCTGGTTGGCACAGGGAGAAAGCAGACGCCAGTCCAGCGCTCGTGAGGCCTCCGAACAATAGCGGAACCGGAGCACCTCTTTCTGAGAAGCAGCAACGCCTACGCACTCCTATGCCCGGCCTTATCTACAGGTTAGCCCGCTAAACTATCTTCGCCGCCGGCAGCCCTAAATAGCATACGAACGGCACCCACCCCCAAACCTTGAGTGCAGCTCGGCGTTAGCAACCACACGCCACTTCCCAGATTCACTCACCCTTTCTGTGCTCTTCTTTTTATGACTATGCCTCTCCTTCAACTCGACGATAATCACTGCTCCAAAGTTCCTGCTCCTTCACGCTCATCAGTGGTCAGGTGCGAGCAATCAATTAACTCAACCCACTCTTCCCTCAGCTCCCTCCCCCCACATACGTCAGTCATAACGCTACATTCATCCAACGTCATTTCATTACACTCCCCCCACCCATAAAACAGACTCGTCCTCGAGTCGAATTCAAAACATTTCATAGTCCAGGGACCACACTGGTACCCTCCTTGAACGTCCTTGGCATGAGTCTTTGGATAGCGATGCACCTTGCTGGGTCTCCCCAGTCATTTCAGAATGGCTAGTCATGGGTGTTCGCATGGTCCCAGTGTGTGAAGATTCCTGACCACCTTGATTCTGTGTGGCCGGAGCCGGCCGGTGTCTTTGCCCTTGTGATCCTACTGAGGCGGCGCAGCTTCCTGGCACACTGCTTGCTCCCCTTGTAGGTGTGACTGGGGGCACCTCGGATCTGGCCGCTGGCACTACCACCTCGCTCTCTCGACCCGCTGTAGAAGCTAAGGTCTGCAGCCAGGTCTCTTTAGGTGGGACGCCAGCTGTCCGTAGGCTCTCTGCACCCTCTTGGTTGGTAACCTCTGTTACAGAAGACAGACATGGTTTAAGTCGGTTGAAGTGCACCACTATTTCTGTCCCCCCCTCAACAGGCACCAGTCTATACAGAACTTCTGTTATTCTCTCTGTGACTTTATAAGGCCCCTTAAACCTTCGTTGTAATTTTGGACAGAGCCCCCTTTTCCTAACTTTCCCCCGGACCCACACCAATTCTCCCTCAGAATAGTATTGGAAATGTGCTCTGAAGTCATATTCTTCCTTCTGCTTCCCAGAGGCTCTGAGCTGATGGCCCTTTACCGCCTCTACCACTGTAGACAAGGTCTCCAACAATCTAGCCACATACTCTGAAGCAGAAGAAAATCCTTCCCCATTAGCAAGGTTAAGCATAACATCCACGGGAAGGACTATCTCTTTTCCAAAAACAACTTTATAGGGTGTAAAACCAGTACTGGAGTGCACGCTACTTCTATAGGCCATCATCACATAAGGCAACAGGATATCCCAGTTAGCTTGGTTATCATCTACAAATAGAGACAACATGGATGCCAGTGTCCTGTTAAACCTTTCAACCATTCCATCAGATTGAGGATGATAAGGTGATGTCCTGGTCTTATGAATGTTCAGCAACTGGCACACTTCTTTAAATAACCTGGATTCAAAATTTCGGCCCTGATCAGTATGGATTATCCTGGGGGCTCCAAAGCGGCACACCCACTGTTCAACCAACAACTTGGCCACCGTCTCAGCTTCCTGATTAGGAAGAGGGAATGCCTCCGTCCATTTGGAAAAGTAATCCCCAATAACTATAATGTATTTGTTTCCTTTGGGGGTTTCGGGGAGAGGTCCCAAAATGTCCAACGCCACCCGCTCATATGGGCTTGATGCTACAACCGATTGGAGTGGAGCCCGCCATTGTTTCCCCACATCTTTTCTGGACCCACAATCCACACATTCACGACACCATCGCTTTACATCTCTAAACCAGCCCAGCCAATAGAAACGGTCTTTCACTTTTGCTTGTAGTTTCTGTATTCCCAAGTGTCCACCCGTAATATCATTATGCAACTGTCTTAAAATTTCTGACACCATTACAGTAGGAATAACTACCTGGACCTGGTTTGCGGCATCCGAGTTCGATGGAGGAAACCTCACCAACCGGGAGCCCTGCATTTGTAACTGGGACCATACCAGTGCATACTTTTGTAAATCATCCGGTGGTTGCAAACAAGTCACTCCCTCTTTTTTTAGAGCAATGATCTTTTGTAACTCGGCATCTTCCCGCTGCGCCAGAGCCAACTCATCCCCTTCCCACCCTGGAGTTACATTAAGAGGCACATTTTGCACTGCAGCTATTACAGGCGCCCCCCATGTCTGTGGGGCTGGTTCCAGGGGCACTAGAGTTGACAGGTAAGCAGGCAGCCTAGAAAGGGCGTCAGCATTGGCATGCCCTCGTCCAGGGCGATGAACAATTTTATACTGAAAGCTTGCTAGCTGCTCTACCCACCTGGCTAACTGTCCCTCCAACCCCTGGAAATTATGCAGCCACCTCAAGGAATTATGATCTGTTCGCAGGACAAATTCCTTACCCAACAGATAATGTTTAAAATGCCTGATGAACGTGACCATACTTAACAACTCCTTCTTGGTTGTGGCATATTTTCTTTCCTGCTTAGTAAGGGCTCTGCTGGCATATGCTATAACATGTTCACACCCCCCCTCTTCTTGTGACAATACAGCCCCGATACCCGCATCGCTAGCATCCGTATCTAAAATGAATGTTTTGGAGGGATCAGGGTATATAAGAACAGGTGCAGACATTAAACTCAATTTGAGCTGTTCAAAGGCTGTTTGGCATGCGTCTGTCCATTTAAAACGCCTGCCTTTCTCAGTGAGTTGGTGCAGGGGGCGAGCAATCTCAGCAAACCCCTTCACAAACCTCCGATAGTACGAGGCTAACCCCACAAAGCTCCTGACCTCTGTCTGATTTTTGGGCACCGGCCACTGACGCACCGCCTCTACTTTTGCAGGATCAGCCTTCACCCCCTTTGATGAAATTATATGTCCCAAATACTGCACCTGAGTGGCAAACAAGTTACACTTACTGGGCTTGACTTTAAGGTTAGCCTGGCGTAGTTTTGTTAAAACTTCGTCCAGGCGGCCTAAATGTTCCTGAAATGTCCGTCCAAATATTATGATATCGTCCAGGTACACCAGACAGGTGGTCCACTGAAGATCTGCCAGCACCAGATCCATCAGTCGCTGAAATGTACTAGGACTATTGCAAAGACCAAAACTGAGGACATTGAATTCAAACAGGCCTTGCCGAGTGATAAAAGCAGTTTTATGTTTATCCCTAGGATCCAGCTCCACTTGCCAGTAACCACTGGCTAAATCAAGCGTGGAGAACCAGCAAGCTTTATTCAGACTGTCAAGGGCATCATCAATGCGTGGCAACGGATACGCGTCTTTCCTGGTTACATCGTTTAACTTCCGATAATCCACACAAAAACGGAGGCCGCCGTCACGCTTACGTACCAGAACTACTGGAGCTGCCCACGGACTATGAGAAGGCTGAATTATGTTATTTGCCAACATTTGCTTTACATGGTCAGACACCTCATGTTGTAAATGAAGGGGAACACGACGGGGTGGCAACTTCACAGGCTTTGCATCCCCTGTATCGATCTGGTGCAGTGTCAGGTGAGTTCTCCCCAAATCCCCCTCCCCCTCACTAAACACAGACATATTTCTTTGTAACAGCTCACGGATATCAGTTAAATTAGATGGAGTAAAATTCTTCTGATGTAATCCAAAATGAGCAATAAGCTTGTCAACAGACCAAGGCTCCTTTGGGCCATTCTCATCCTCCCCCATGCCCAAATGTTCAGCCTTACAGCTCACCTCAATGTCAGTATGTAATGTTCCCAGCCTCATACCCTCCTTCAATGTAAGGGGATCTTTAGTAACATTAATCACTCGTATCGGCAGTCTACCCCTCTCCACTCTACAGACCACCCGAGCGATCATTACATCACATTGGTTTGATAGTGTGTCTGATGGTTCCAACATACCCTCACAGCTGGTCATGAAGGAATTATCCACCTTTCCCGCAATGATTGCCTCACTACGTGGGGGAATTACAGTGTCTTCCAAGACGATCACAGTCCGGGGTTTATCAATATCTGCCGGAATAATCAGGGGAAACATTTTACCCATTATACAGCACTCCTTTTTACCAAAGTCCACAATGACACCATATTTATTCAAGAAGTCAAAACCCAAAAGAATATCCTGGGAAGGCACATCAGCTACCAAAAACTCAGCGATTAATGCCAAAGCGTCAAACTGGCAGACTGTCTGCCATTTTCCCAAAATCCCCATCAACCCTCCATTCGCTGCAGACACGTCACCATGATGTCCAGATAGTTCTGTTCCCCCCTCAGTGATCTCAAGCCAAAGTTGTTTTGGTATGACTGATAATGCTGCCCCACTATCTACCAAGAGAAGGGAGTCTGACGCACCTATTTTGGCTCTGATGTATCCGGAGCCACCCTGGTTGCTTGCAGAGGCCGCATATGTACCAACTCGCCGGGGGGCAGGCAGTGGGCCTACGGTGCCTGCCCCCTGTAGTTTCCCTGCAAATATGGGCAGTCTCGTTTTATGTGTCTGGTACACCCACACTCCCAACAACCACCCCCCGCCCCTCTGACTCGATCTGCGGACCCTTGTGAACCACTGTTCCTGGGCTCTCGTCCAGGCTCCCTGGAAAATTGAGTGGGAGTAGGGTTTGCCATAGACTGTTGCATATTACTCACTGTTACACGGAGAGATTTTACTTCCTGCCTTAATTCCTCCACCATTCCTAGCATCATTTGCATTTGTTCATCACTTTTGGGTTTATGCTCCACCACCACCCCCCTTACTTTTGAATCAGGCATCAGATGGGTTTGCTCCATATTCCTAAGAAGCTCTAATTCAGAAGCAAGATCAATTGCATCTTCTAGGGTATCAGGTTTTGCTCTACGCAGGCTGATACGGAAGTCACCAGTTGCAAAATGTGTAAGAAACTGATCTCTTGCCAACATATCGCGAGTGCAGCTATCAGCTGTGGGGTAAGCTTTAATGGCGAGACGCCGTAGGGCATTTCCGAATTCTCTTGCGGTCTCATTATGCATACGTCGGCGAGCTGTAAATGTAGCCCTACTCCAATCACTACTATCACAGGGCTCGAAACATCTAGCCATAGCAGCTTTTAGCAGCGCATAGTTTCCTTTGGCATCACCAGACAAACCACTATAAATATCTCTTGCACGCCCAGAGAGTAGAAGAGACATAAATTTAAGTTTTAAGGGTTCATCCCAATTATTTACATCAGCAGCCAGATCAAATTGCTCTGACCAATCGGACCACTCCCGACCTACACCAGTAAACGTCTCTGGCATAAACACTGGCCGCGCAGTAGCTCTTGATGGTTCCACACCCCTTGCGCGGTCAACAGCTTGAGGACCAACATTATCCTCTCCATCTGACATTTTTGCAACAGTATCTAGGTTTTATAGGGTTCACAGAAACTAAGCAAATCCCACCGCTGCCACCAGTGTAATAAGCCTAGAATGTGAGGTCAGACTGTTGTGACTAGAGAAATACTCTACAGAAAAAGTAGCCCAGATGTATAAACAGTAATCTTTATTTAACACAATTCATGCAGCTACCAAACATGTCAGACTGGGATTCATGAAATCTTAAAACCAAATGCGATCAACCTGGGCGAACAACACACCACTATGAAGCCTACTACACAGAAGACACTGCAATAAAGAGACCATACAAAAGAGATCACACACACAATAAATGGGTAAAAGCTATAGCCCACACCACCCCCATAGGGCACTGCACAGGTTCACACTGCACTTTAAGATTCATACCAAAGACGCCATCAGACTACAACATAAGGCTTTAGATCACCACAACCCTCCCACCCAATCATGAAACGGATACTGCCAGGTTTAAAATAAGTTACACACACACACACACACACACACACACAAAGTCAATAAACACTTAACTCTCCCGGGATACGAGACCCTCCCCCGGGGTCTAAGCTTTGGCGCTGGTTGGCACAGGGAGAAAGCAGACGCCAGTCCAGCGCTCGTGAGGCCTCCGAACAATAGCGGAACCGGAGCACCTCTTTCTGAGAAGCAGCAACGCCTACGCACTCCTATGCCCGGCCTTATCTACAGGTTAGCCCGCTAAACTATCTTCGCCGCCGGCAGCCCTAAATAGCATACGAACGGCACCCACCCCCAAACCTTGAGTGCAGCTCGGCGTTAGCAACCACACGCCACTTCCCAGATTCACTCACCCTTTCTGTGCTCTTCTTTTTATGACTATGCCTCTCCTTCAACTCGACGATAATCACTGCTCCAAAGTTCCTGCTCCTTCACGCTCATCAGTGGTCAGGTGCGAGCAATCAATTAACTCAACCCACTCTTCCCTCAGCTCCCTCCCCCCACATACGTCAGTCATAACGCTACATTCATCCAACGTCATTTCATTACAATATCGACAACGCAACAAACAATTATAGCGCTGTCTATGGTCCTGAAATAACAGCACTTATATTTGTCGTCGTTATTTGTGCCGTGGTGAACTAAAAATGAAAATGTAGATTTGATATAGTTTCATCTAATCATCTGTTTTCATCTAGGCTTAATCATCATTTGGTTTCATCTAATGGTAGAGGCTAATCAGCAATCAGCATATTTGTTTTAAAAGGAAAATTATCGAAATTAGCCATTTATTTCCACTGAGTAGACTAAGCTAAGTAGGCTCAGAGCCCGTTTACCCTTATTAGACATTCTCTGATAGGCTACATGTTGGTGAGAACAAGGAAAGCAATGCGTAATTGAGTGATTATGCCAGATGTAGCCTACTGGCCCCTGCAGGTAACACCCGAATTTGTTAAACATCAGTTGTTTCTGTATTCAGTCAGGGATGCTAGTATAGAGTTTTGAGAAAGTACTGTGGTCCCATTATAGGCCCAATTTCATTCCATAATGTACCCAATTAGACAGGTCTGGATTGCAGACAGGCCATTTTAGCATCTGGACTCTTCCTCTTTGTAGAAATACTGTTTCAATATGTCAATAATTCAATTTGGCATTGTATTCCTGAAATATGCAAAGTCTATAGAAAGAAAATATATAGTCTGGATGACAGTATATGTTGCTTAAAACCTGTGTACATCATTCAGAATTGATTCTGCCTTGCCAGATGTGCAAAATGCCCATGCAGGCACTAATGCACCTCCACACCATCATGGATGCTGGGTTTTGAACTGAGTATTATAAACAAGTTGGATAGTTGAATAGTCCTTCCCCTCTTTAGCCCAAAGGAGTCCATGATTTCCAAAAATAATTGGAAATTTTGATCGGTCCAACCATAGGACCCTTTTCCACTTTACCTTAGTCCATTTAAAATGAGCTCAGGCTCAGATAAGATGGTAGCATTTCTGTATCATGTCTAAATAAAATGTATTCTTTGCATGGTAGAGTTTACACTAGCATTTGTGAATGGAGCATTAAACTGTGCACATAGACAATGGTTATCAGAAGTTTTCCTGAGCCCATAGTATGATTTTCTTTACAGATAAAGATCTGGTTTTAATGCAGTGCCATCTGAGGTCCGAAAGACCATGGCGATCCAATTTTTTTCAGCCCTGTTGTTTTGAAGGTTCCTCTGGATTCTCTGAATATTTTAGTGATGTTATGTACTGTAGATGACGGAATCCTCAAATCCTTCACAATTTATAACATTATTACAACATTATACTTATCCATTCATGGTTCGAGTTCACCTAATTAGTTGTGAAATGTTCCACCTTTTATCATTACACAAATTTTCCAGCCTTTTGTTGCCCCCATCCCAACATTTTTGAGACGTGTTGCTGACATCAAATTCAAAATGTGTTTATATTTTCCTTGAAATAGTCAAATGTTGTCTTCGAACTATTCTCAATTACATAGGGTTGAAATGATTTATAAATCATAGCATTATTCTTTTATTCACATTTTACAAAGCGTCCAAACGTTTTCGGAATTTGGGTTGTATTATCTTGTAGCCTAAACAAAATACTATCTCAATTATTTAATGAGACTGGCTTCTCAGTACAGCCAATCTGCATTCACAACTCAGTAAATAGAATTCCCATGTAGCAAGGTTTCCTTGGTTAAATCTTTGCCAGTGAATAGTAACAAAGCGCAGGTCAGACAACATTAACTTGATGGGATACAGGCCCATCAGCTGTAGCAGCCTTGTTAAATGTGCTGTATTTTTACAGCCGCCTCCTATACAGGAGACAGTTTAAGTCTGCCACGAGGGACCTGAGTACATGTATAAATAATTCAATAAATAAACACATTTATATAAATAAATAATGATGCACAAGTTCGAAGTGTCGTGTGACACACCAAGGAGGGAAAAGTAGAGGGGAGGCCATCATGGAGATTGTTCCCACAGTTCAAAGACTAGTCAGAATGTGATGGCAGAATAAAAGGGAAAATATGGTTGGGTAGGCTTCAATTGACTTTCAAAAAATGGCCAATTAAACAACCTGCTCACATTAAACATCACCCATGGATGTTCTTGAGATTACCACAGGCACAACACACCAGGGCTGCTAAGGAGTGAGTTTCACATCTATGGCAAGCAATAAAAAAGGCCACACCATCATATACAGTGTTTTTTTTTTAAGGTAGATGAGCTAGTGGGGTCAGATTTTATAAACGCACACCCACAACAGTGATTTGCTGAACAACATATGATGGTCACTTCAATAGACATGTACAAATGGCAAAACATAAGAATAAATTAACAGAAATCTGTACACAAAACAACTGTACCAAATTTATCTTTGGGCAAACATAAACAATGACTTTTAAAAGCAAGTGATTTGAAAATAAATGTAATGAATAAATCATATGGAATAAATCTAAATTAATAAATAAATAATCCCCAGGGCTCTCTTAAAAATAAAACAAATACTTTTAGTTTTAGTATGATGAAAATATTTGTGTTTACATTATTCATTCATTTACTAAGACAAAAAGGTAGGTCACGTAAGATCATCAACTTCACAACTTTTATACTTCGAAATTGTGAAAAATGTCCAAGGCAATTAAACATCTTAAATAATGCCAGTTTCATACAGAAATTGGCTGGTGATCATTATAGATGTTTGGGCAAGTCCAAGCCTTACTTGATTGGAATCAGAGTAGTGCTATGGAGACAAAGCCCAGATAAGTGTCAGATCAAGCTACACCTGGTTGGTGAAGTTCAGAAAAATATGTATTCTAATGTTTGTCAACTTGGTGTCGTGTCTGCATGCTAGTCATAATGCAGTCCTGATCTGTAAGCAAGCATGTGTATAAAGTATGCCTTGTTTGTCCTTTGTGTGTTTGTGTCTGTATGGATGCATGCTAAGAATTCTAGAATTCTCATCTTAGTCCCATTCCAACAGCTGAACTGCTCCATATGAATTCAGGGCCTCCTCTGTCTGTCATGCCAGGGCACAAGGAGAGGCTGAGCCGGCCATCATTGTTGCTGATCTTCCCATGGCTGTTCCTGCCTCCAATGTGACTAAGGTAGTCACCCCTCTCATCTGGGTAGCTTGAGCCAAAGTTGCTGACGTTTTCTGGCTCCAGATCGTTGAAGACTGAGTCGCAAAGCTGCTGCCTCTTTATCTGCTTCACCCTCTTCCGTCGGTGCAAAATCACAGCGCAGACAGCAAGGCCAAAGGCCATCATGCCCAGGATGACTGAAGTGGCCAGGGCAGCTGGGGAGAGTCCAGAGGATGAGGGACTTCGCCAGTAGGCCCTCTCAAAGCTTGGTCGCACAGGGAACTCGCAGCTTGGACCCATGAAACCAGGGGGACACTGGCAGACAGGGCCACTAAAATGAGTGTAACATGTGCCTCCATTCTGGCACTGATGCACCAGGCAAGCATCAGCACGGACGCTGCAGTTCTTGCCAGAGTAACCCAGTGTGCATCTACATACATAATCATTGACACCATCGACGCATGTGCCAGCATTTTGGCAGGGAGCTTGGGCACAGTCATCCACATTGATGTTACAGTCAGGTCCAGTGAAGCCTGGACGGCACCGGCAGAGGACACTCTGGCCCAAATCCACACAGTCACCCCCTGGAAGAAGGTAAAGACACAATAAATACACATTTGCCATAGTAAAATAACTAGTAAGGCCATCTATAAAGGCAAATTCAATTACAGAATTATTTAGAAAAAATAATTAAGAGTTAAGATTGAATTAAGAGTTAATTAATTAAGAGTTAATCAAGAGTTGAACCAAAATTCACAAATACAAAATTCAGTCATAAAGACAACATTTTACTTCACAAACTCACCATTAGAACAAGGCTTGTGGCTGCAACGATCAAGTCTCTTCTCACAGTTAGAGCCGGTGTAGCCTGGGAGGCACTGGCAATTATAGCCTCCTGTCAGCTTTTCTATACAGGTGCCACCATTAAAGCAAGGGTCATCGGCGCAGGTCATGGCAATGATCTCACAGTTTTTACCATAGAAGCCCTGGGGGCAGGTGCACGAGTAGTCATTCTCCAGATCCTACATGGGGAAAAAAACATTTGTTGTTATACTGTTGCATGAACATTTCATGAATATTAGTAGAAATAGGAATGAAAACAAAATGGCTCTAAATTTAGCTCAATCGTAATCATAGAGTTCAACATAATCTCTAAGGCGGGGATCATATTGGCCAGCGGCAAGCGTAACGCAACGCTCAGACCATAATAAGTTCTATCTCGTTCCTATGGTAACACAAACGGTTTGCCTTAACTGACAATTGAATATGCTCACGTTGCAGTTTGAAAGTTGAACCAAGTTCAACGCTAGTGTTACACTAGCATTGCCACCGTTCCACCTGCTGCCGAACCATAGAGAACAATAGGAAACCTGCCGCTTGCCGCTGGTCAATGTGATCCCTGCCTAAGTTATGGCTGTAATGTTATGAGGGTTAAGAATAAATTAGGTTAAAGAACTTGACGCACGTTACAGCTGCCTCCATTCTTGCATGGGTTGCAGTCACACTCGTTGATCTCGAGTTCACAGTCGGTGCCACCAAACCCTGGCCGGCACGTGCACGTGTAACTGCCCTGGCCGGTGTTGGTGCAGCTGGCCCCGTTGGCGCACGGCTTGTGGTTTGTGCAGTAGTTGAGGTCCTGGTTGCAGAACAGGCCTCCCCAGCCTTCCTTGCAGATGCACTGCCAGGGCTGGGAGCAGGTTCCATGGAGGCAGCCTGGGTAGCGGACGCACTCAGTGCAGTGGGGCCCCTGCCACCCCAAGCGGCACTTGCACTCCCCAGGGGACTCACAGTAGCCGTGGGCCTCGCTGCAGTCCGAGGAGCAGATGGCTGTGGTGGAGAGGGGTGGGGGGGGGGGGGGGGTGGTGACAAATAGCAGAGGAGAGCTGGAGTTACAAAGGGAATTCCAATATTTCTGTCTCGCTTACTCACACACACACTTCTCCCCGCCATACCCCCTGCCTCCGCAGATCAATAGCTGCGTTAAGTGTGCGAGCAGCAGCTGGTGAGCCCACAGAGGTAACTAATGCAGGCCTTTGTCTGCAGCCTCCGCCTCTACTCCAACATGTGTCTCTTAGGACTGATGTCTGCTCCTTCTATTGTCCCTCCCAGACAAAGGGAACTGGGTGAGGAGGAAGGCAGTTGAGACTCACACACGCGCATGCACACACACACACACACACACACACATGCACACACGCATACACACACACACACACACACATACACATAAGCACACATATAAAGAGAGAGATAAAGATATCCTATGTTTCATGGAAATACTTCTAATGTTTGTCATAAACATTTCATATTTATATTTGTATGTCTGAATGGTGTATTTGATCATGTTAATGATAACATGTCAAAATAACTGAAGAAAAGCAAGTCACAGACAACACACACACACACACACCACACACACACACATACATATAACAAAAATGCCTTGGAATTCTCGAATGTAGGCTACTTAAATCCTTTGGAATTAATACTACACTTGAAACATTGTTGGTCAACCCATTTCAGCTGAATGTCTCTCATTAACTGTGCAAGCATTGTTCTGTCAAGTCAGTTATCAGGAGCCTTTTATGCACCCATAGAATCAGCTTGCTTTATTACTCAGTTCATGGACATTTGTCTGAAAAGCCCTGGTCCTCCAGAAAACATGAGTGTTGTTACTTACTTGAAATACAATCAGACGTAAGTAGGCTTAACAATTGCAAGTGGATACAGACGACAACACACATACGCGCGCGCCCACACACACACACACACACAAACTTACGCTCAGAGCAGTACTGGCCTTTCCATCCTTCCAAACAGTCCCTGGATCCGTTTTCATCACACGTATAATGGCCTAAAGTATCATCACGAGGTCTGCAATAATCAGAGCAATCTTCGCCGTGGTAGTTTTCATCACAGGAAACGTGGTAGGAATATCGCATCTCACTCTGCTCTCCATAGTGAATATCTTGAGACCAACTCTCGCCGATTGCTAATCTCCTTCTTGTGGCTAAACGGCTGATAAGATTATTCTGATTTTCTGTTAAAAAGATAAAAGAAGAAATGCAAATGAAGCACTGTGAATCGAACTTTAAAAACGCAATGCGCTTCTTACTTTGTAATAAAAGAAAGCCTACAAGGAACTCAACAACGAATATCCTACAATGAACTATAGTCCTACCTGTGTGGTCTGTAGTAGATTCGGCGTTCCATGCTTCAATTATGAGAGAAAATGTTCCCTGGATGAAAGAAGATGAATACAGTCAACACAGGGTATACTTTATCGTTTGTATAGGCTACTGTTAGTAAAACTGGGTGGCCCGTTTAAAGAAACAAAATGACATTTACCGGCCACTTGAAATGGAAAGGTACTCGTATGGGCACACTGTTCGCGATTGAGCTCTGATCAGCATGTAGAATATTTGTTTGTCCTGTTCCAAACGTACACGGTGGTTCAGCAGATATAACATCCTCGGCATGTTTCAAGCAAATTCGGAAAAAGATATTACATTCCCTTGACCGTCTACAATAACGTCGTGTTGTGGTGAATGAATGGATTTTCAGCTCAAACAACCCGGATGATGTTACCTGTAAAGTTCAGAGATAGATCAGTGGATGTATCAAACATTAAGGTCTCGTGAAATCTTGCATATGAATTGTAGCCTAAACTATGAAACTTGACTTTTACTTACAATCTGAACCAGCGATACAGCCAAAAGACATCTGAGATAATCCATTCTGTAGGCTGTAAGCCCTGTCCTGCAAATTAAAAACTGGGGACAAAGTATCCGATGGTTCCGGGGAACTGATATTTTATATTACTGATACATACGTAGAACCTAAAGCAACGAATTTTTTTAAAAAAGAAATCCCCAAAATTGTAGTGGCGTCGGCCACTTTGGTATAAATAAAAGATTAACGGGGAAAGTGTACTCGTGCTCACTACGTCTTCACCTCTGTGCGCCGGTCTGGAGACTGGTTAAATACGGCAGATGCAGTGCATCTGGCCATGCGTCGGTGGGCGGGACAGCGACAGGTGGAGGGGCCATATGGAGCACATTCTTGACATTAAGCATCATGTTCTTTGTTGTCCATCTCAAGCTATTGAACAAGCCTACACACGCACGCGCCCCCACAGCAGGCACACAGGCGCACACACACACACACACACACACACACCATATCATAAATATAGCATATTTGTTCATCACTTAGGATAAGTCAAAATAGAATGATTAAGTGAACTGTATGTCTGTTGTAGTTCTGCCTCCAGTATGATTTCTGGAATTATTATTATTATTATTAATAATAATAATAATAATAGATCTCTTTTGAGGACTATAAATGGTTTCCTTACAGTGGTTCAGGTCTTGACTTTGCGCAAAAATGCATCAGCTAAATATTTTGTCAACTTTAGTTGTGTGAGCTATTTCTTGTTGGACAGTTATCAACTCCAACTCTCATATTTAGATAATAAACAAATGTAAAACAAACATGAGTCCTACTAGTGAACTTTCTTTTACCTATTACTTTTGTTGGCAGTGTAAGCCTTTTTGCACAAAAGTTAACTGGCCACCTTCTAACTAGCTTATAAATCTATCTAACGTAGATGTTTTGTTATGGCAAATGTCCCTTTATCTTGCTTCATATACGTCTTGCTACTTTAGTTTGACTGTGGACTGTGGGGGGTTGTTGTTGCTGAGTCAGGGAAATCATGGTAATCTGCTTTGTTCAGCCCAAGGCCAACAGCTGTATGATAACTCATATACATGGTAAGCTATTGTCTGCCTGAAACTGACTTTTACGTATCACTTATATAAAACAGAAAATCAGACTGTGTGAAATAAAAAAACTGTTATCTGGTCTAACATTTGACAGTGCAAAACCTTTGTTGATCTTCAGACTCCTGTGCTATAAACACGAGAGAGAGAGACACACACTCACGCACACCCACCTACCCACACACACACACACACACACACACACACACGCACACACTCAGACACACACACACACACTCAGACACACAGTTGTCTGTGTGTGTTCAGGGCAACATGTGGTGTGTGGAAGCTGCAGGCTCGCGTCTTTCATGTAGGCTATTGTTATTGTAATCACTGAAGTGTGCCACCAGAGTCCAAGGGCTCCACCCCACCCCACCCCACCCCACCCTCCGATCGAATCACAATTGTTATGTAGAAAGGGATCCTTCCCCATGTGTTTTTGTATATAGAGATATGCATCCTCACTACATGGTTTGTTGATGCCAATGTTCTGGTAGAGATTCTCTTGCAATTTATCAGATGTCTATGCCCACAGACACTCCTGCAACTTGTTTTCTTTTTTCCTCTCTTGGTCTGTCTTGCCTCTAGTGTACCATATCATTTTTGTTGTGTGACATTACTTATTCTTGAAATCTGCATAGAGCATTTTGTTTTTTTTTTCCTTTGGAGAAAACTTTCATCTTTTTATTTATAGTGAGTGACAGTGTCCTATAGGTATGTATTGATCTGTGGCCATACTGGGCTGGCAGATGGACAGTATTTCTGATTTGTCACAGGGAGCCGAGGGGTCCCTGTGGGGGTGACCGTGCATATTGCAGGGCATGGGAACCAGTGACCACCTTCATTATGCATCAGTCTGCGAGGCTTATGTGTGCAGCAGCACACACCCCCACACACAGATGTACGCACGCACGCACGCTTATGACTTACTATTCAAAAGAGACAATAACAAAGACTTCACACAAACCGGAAAACTAGACAAAGTGATCTGGCAAAATTACAAGCTAATTGGAGTAGGTTTATAGGAACTAAAACAATAGCGATGTCAGCAGAGGTGTTTGCTGTTTTAACACATGTATAGAATCTTTTCATTTGTCCCTGCACTATCAATTGAGGACAGAGTAGCACAATATGAAAACTCACAGGAGACATAAAATTCCACAACTTCATAAACCAAGGTGAGTAAAAATGCACTGAGAAAGTGACATCCTTCATTAAAAGAAGTGCTCCTTTTCATTATTTTCAACTGCATGCTTTTGTCCTTCTCTTTGTCCAGTGTTTTCCCCTCACAGTGCTCCGGCCTGTGCTCACAGATTGCACAGTGGGACTGATGAGGGTGCTTACAGCAATAAAACACACAAAGAGGCAGCAGACAAAGCATTGTTGGTGGATCCCCATTGATGTACAAAATAGTTGTTTCTAGCTGACCTGCTATTCTGTCATTATATGATTGCATTTTTACACTCTACATTCATTTTCATTCATCCAGATTTACAACCTATATTCATTTTGAAAACAGTATGGTGTTGACACAGCATACCTAATAAGTGATTAGGTAAGAATGGTTATGAGGAAGTTTTGTGAGCCATGTTATTTCGATTACTTCTGTTAGTGTAGGAAAATGTAAACATTCTTGTGTATTTCAGTGGGGGCAGACAGATTTCGCTACTCTCCACCAGATGCATATCCTTGCTCTTAGAGAGAACAGCTGCCATCTAATCTGATCATGCACAGCTAATAATGCTTTCCTGTGGCATGTCATGGGCTAGGCAGGACGAGGGATGTGAGGTGGGGGAAGGAGGGTCCTCTTGGGAGCAGCAGTCCAGACTGGGAGAAGGGCTGACACTCGGTATGAATGGACCCAGGATAGGGGGACGGGGTTAGAGGTGAGATAGTCCCTGAGGGCTAACTCCCCCTGGATGAACAGCCTGTGATACAAACCTGGGTGTGCCTGTTGGCAGCTGAAAGCAACAACACAGTCATTGTACCAGTGGAGACTTGCTTACACCACAAAGACTATTATGGGGAATATTTACAACAATACAACAAAAATTTAGAAAGCCATTCCCTCTATACTTACAATTGTGTTGATGTCAACAGCACTAGCCAGCCCTCAGTTGCCAGATAATACCTTTAAAGCTTCTTGGAAATTTACAAGAGACAACATAGCTACAATACACTGTTGGGGTTGAAGTTTTGTACCATCATAAAGCTACTATTAGTTGAAGGAAATATAATAATATTATATTGGATTCAGAATGGCTAATTCAAAGATTCTATACAGTGAAATGAAGGATAATGGGACTAATGGAACACTGGTACTTTTGTGTCACATAATAATAATAATAATATAAGTTTATTTTATATAGCACCTTTCTCAAACCCAAGGTCGGTTTACACAGTAGAAGGTCGCTTTACACATACATACATAACAGTAGAAGGGAAAACACAAAAAACAAATAAACAAAAACAATACAACAAAGACCAGCTATGTGTATAGAGCTATGTGTTGGGTGTGGAGGAGAAGTGATCATTAAACAATAAAGTGGACCTGAAACACAATCACCCACATCTGGGTTTTGATAGGTTGATTTTCTTTCTGTAAGAGAAAAACAACCAACAATATAGAATTAACAAAAATGATTACTAAGACACACACTCATGGTCATATTTGGTAACAAAAATCTTTCACACCTAGCTCAATTCCTAAAGCGTGCAAACCCTTGATTGGATTGTAAACATTGAATGTTGAGTCTTGTATTTTCGGGATTCTTTGTCGCTGATGCCATGACACTGCATTGCTTTGTACGTTACAACCAAGAACAAGCGTTATCCCATATCCCCTTATATGAGTCTCTTTAAAAGAAGAGCCTGTTAGAGCATGGAAGTGGTGACATTGCATTGCCCATATTAAAGATAGCTCAAAAGTCAAGTCAAGTCAAGTCAAGTCAAGTCAGTTTTATTTTTAAAGCGCGTTTAACATGCACATAGTGCAACCCAAAGCGCTCCACAAACAAGACACATAACAACAAGGCAAAAGATGTCGGATGGAGCGGCGTAGTCGCCAGCGTGCCCATGACATCAAGACATGACAAATACATTTAAAAAATAACAAATACAAAAAATGCCGGACGGAGCGGCGTAGTCGCCAGCGTACCCGTGACACCAAGATATACAAGACAGACAACAAAACAAATAAACAAATAAAAAGTAAAAAAAAGAAAATATATTTAAAAAGGGGGAAAAGTGATGTTAAAATTAGTCCAATTTCCAAACCAAAAAAAAGTAATTGATCACGAGCGGCACTCCACTTCAGTTATAGTGATTGAACTCATTATTTGCCAATATTACATATCCTTGGAAGAGACTGAGCTTTAAACTTACTGCATGTATTACCAAGGAAGATGTATGGTTTTATAATGGAACAATCAGTGTTTAAAAATGGCATCATAATTTTCAACTTTTGTGTAACTTCTCAAATGTTAGGGAAAATGGACATTGTACTGTATATTTTGAACTAATTAATAATTATACAAAAGCAAATTATATATGAAACGCATGGGTTTCATTGGGTCTCAACGATGTGAAAGACATGAGTCTTTAAAATGATACTTAAAGTGTATTTTCACAATGGTGCAATGATGATCATTTTGTACAACTTGAAACAAAGAAGTGGATATTTGTTTTCTGACCATCCACCAAGACAGCAATTCCAGATAAAAAACTGCTGAGGGAGATTATCAAACAATCAGAGATATTCAGATTCAGAACAGTCAGAGATTCTCCAAATATTGCCCAGACAGTGTGTGGACTTGTGAATGGAGCTGCTTAGCTTATTTATCTTGGAGCAAGACTAGCAAAACGTATGCAAAATGCAAATAGTATGCACAATCTTTGTCAGTTGGTCTTAGGCAGATTTAAGTCATCATGCATTAAGTCATCATGCATGTAAGCATCACACTGATTCATATGTGCTAAGTATGGCTAATTAATGGCATCTACCTGCCCAGGGACTACGGGCGGAAACTAGCAATTTGCTACAACCTGGCACAAGACATCTTATTATGTTTTTTGTGCACTGTCCCTGTTCAAATAAATAAATAAAAATGTCAAAAATGGTATCATAACCTAGAAATTAATCCACAGGCAAAGACAAAGATCACCTCTTCTTTTGGCTCATCTGACCACCTCTGAGTGCAGCGTAGATTCTCTAAAATATGTCTCTGTCTAAGTTAAATATCCTGCTGACCGATTAAACTGATTCAGATATTCCACGAACAGACGCGGGTGGCCTCTTGCGTGTGGATAACAGAGGGTTAGTTCTAGCTTTAGCTGCAAATGGAATGGTTGAATTCCTTTCCACAAAGATACAAAGAGTCTGCTGAGTTAGCTTTGATAGGAAAATGATACAGAGAAATTTAGCCTTCAAACAAATTTACAGATGCAGTATGGAAAATGTGAGAGCTTCATAAAACAATGTAACACCCTGCTGCAAAAGGTCATCATAAACTTGACCCATATGCTGAGAAACAACTGTCAGTCTGCTGCAAATCTGCCAGCTAAACATCTAAACACCTGTAAATCTATTCACATATATTTTTTTTTTTTTTTTTTTTTCAAATTAATACAATGTTTTACAACAAGGACCACAAATACACTATTAAATAAATATTAAATAAAACATCACAGAGCTAAGAATAAACAACACAATTTGTAAATACAGATTTGTGGTTTTAACTTGCTCCTAATATCATTGTTTTTTTTTTTTTTTATAGACACTTTAGATCCTTTGAAAACAGTTTAAATACAACATTTGTTTGTGCATTGGCTGCAATTTTCATGTTGAAAGACAATGCCTAAAGGCAAACTACTTCAGAAAGAGACACAGAGGTCAGAAAAACATGGCAAGATGATCTTGGCATGAAATGAGACAAGACTGTCAATTTGCCGATTTGACCCCCTATAAACCCCCTACAACCATGCAAACATTTTCCTTGTACAAGCGGTTTCTAAAAAGACACTGTGTAGTAACAGAATGTAACAGATTTCCAAATCTTCTTTTTATTTATTTATTTATTTATTTTTTTAATTATATGTCAACACGTCATTAGCAACCCGTCACAACAATGTCAGACGGGCATTTTGACCACTGTGTTGCTTCACCGCTTCTTTCAGCAACAGTCTGTCTGTCACTTTTTGGGAACCAGTTGCTGGACCAGTTGTTGGAGTTTTCAGAATGAAATGTCCCATTCTTACCTGATATAGCTGCTTGACAGTCTGGGGTCTTTCTAATTGTGCTTTTGTGTAATTGTGTGTTTCATGATGCACCAACACTGAATGCAGTTTGATTCTGTTTTCCTCAAATATTCTACGTCTCCCCTGAAAAAGATGTTGTCTGGATAAAAGCATATTTTGCGCAAAACCTGTATATTTCAGCATTATTTGTGCATGTGCAAGCTGCCCATGCCATATAGGAACGAATCCACCCACATACGCTGGCTTTTCAACTGCACTAATAACAAGTTGGATGGTGCCTCTTCTCTTTAGCCCAGGCAGACCCGAAATCCATCATTTCCAAAAAGAATGACACATTTTGATGGGTCTAACTGTCTAATAATACAGTTGTCCACTTTGCCTCAGTCCATCATTAATGAGCTCAGCCCTAGATAGGACAGCGGCATTTCTGGTTCATGTCTAAATATGGCTTCTTTAACCAGCATTTGTGGATGGAGCATCAAACTGTGTCCAATGTGTTCTGACACTCCGTATGAGTTTTCCTGAGCCCATGCAATGATTTTCTAATGATAGCCTAATTAGTTGTGAAATGTTCCTCCTCTTTAGCATTGCACACTTTTTTCAGCCTTTTGTTGCCCCAGCTTGAGATGTTGCTGGCATTAAATTCAAAATGAGTCTACATTTTTGGAAATGGGATTGTAATAATAGTGACAGTATGTAAGATGAGAGAGAGAGTGGAGGGCAGAAACAAAAGGTTTGTTGTTGCATCATTCACCCAACAGATGGCAATACAGAGACCTATCTAGAGGGAATGTCTGAATTCTGCTATCTTTGTATGTTGATCAGGCTGATACAACCAAAATACAACTCAAAACAGACTCATCAGACAGACCAGTATTATGCTGGATAATGGCAAGAAATTATTTTCCTCCTATACTCTTAAAATATTATGCAAATAAATTGTCTCCCACCATGTTATTTTCTTTTTTACCTTTTTGGATTGTTTTACCTTATTTTTACTGAAACATAAACTGTTCTCACCTAGAACCATTTCTGACATATGATTGTATTGTTGAGGCTCTATAATCTTTCTTTCATGACTTTGTCTTAAGCCTGAAGTGCGTATTCTGTCTTTGTTTAGCCTACTTCTGTTTGCGTGCCAGCTTGACGACTCAACGATATTAAAATAATTATACTGATATTCCATTTCTTTAATCAATGTTATCGTCCACAATTCCAATCCAATACAGCAATTTTTTTCTCACAGTAGTCAAACTGTCCATTCAGTGTGTTTGCACTCAAACAAAAATCTGGTGTTTGTACAGTCCTGGGGCGCGTTCCCCAAAACCATAGTTGCTAACCTGTAAACAATTTCAGCCAGTCACAGAAAGTATATGTCATTTCATTGGTCGTTGAGCTCCAAAACCAGCAAACTTTTGTCACAATAAAAGAGTGAGGTTTAGGTTAAAAGGTAAAAAAAACATGGGCATGACAGGCAAACCTAACAGAAATAATTCAAGCTGTTGATGGCATTGGAAAATAATTAATAAACTTTATGACCATTGATAGGGCACATTTGTAGAAAAATCATACACTTTTTCGATTATGTCTTATATACTGTATATGATTTGACAAAGCTTCTTCTATATACACTTGACACTTAGTTATACACACTTATCAGAAAATATGTATAGAAAATATACACTTGGATAATGACAGATAGTTATCTTAAGTGAATCTGAGCTGTGAGGAGGACTAAATTGATGTCAAAAAATAAATGTAATCAACTGATCAGATGTCAACAACTTAAATAAAAGTAAACATACAGTTTATCACACTCTGTAATACACTTTACCACTCATACAGAATGGTTACATGCCGCGTCCTGGTCCAGGTTTGTGTTTCCTGCAACACCTCTTCCTTCTTGAGCAGACCAGCCGAACACTCTCAGCTTTCTTATATAAACAGTACCTCCAGCGGCCCACCAAAGGCCAAAGGTGAGCCTCCCACTGCTGTATTTCACCTAGACACTATTGTTCTCCATAGACACTTTATTCTACCATGCAAAACTGTTTCCTTTCCGGGGCATTTAGTGGTGCCAATAAATTTGTTGCAGCTATTTGCTTTGACAAAGATTATTGTTTAGCTGCCAGGGGATTCAGGTAAAGTGCAAATGCAAAAGACACGAGGGTCCTCTGCAAAACTTTAATTTGTGATCTGGAAGACGTGATTGTGAAAAACGCATCAGCTTAATTGACATTCTGCATAAAGTCTATTAAAGTCTATAAAACCTTACTTAGACTGAGAAAGTGTTGTTTTACTCAAGTGCAATTTTGTAGAGTAAATAAGACTTTACTGGATTTTGCCACACTGTACTAAACATTATATGCCAGATATTTAGATTAAGCGTTGCTGTTTTTGTTATTTAACAATAACTCACAGCATCACCATTGTTCTAAGTTATTTGTGTATGAACCTGAGAACCCTCTGTATTTGTTGAGTAGCCTCCAGGAATTCTCCAACACCTTGCAGCATGTGTCACATACACAGAAAAGTGTTTACCACCAACTGCTGACGTTAAGCAGGAAGGGAAGGAAAGGGAGGTACAAAAAGTCTTTCTGTAGAAAAAGCAAAGAAGTTTGGGACAAATTCCCAACATGTATTATGTCAAGCAGAACAAAAATAATATAGGGCAGTCTCCAAAAGGCATTATTAATATTCTGACATTTGTAAGTGGGTTTAATCAATCAGCTTACAGTGGCACTACAGGAAAGAACTTTTTAAGGCCTTGCATGCAGCATCTCTCCAACAGAATTGCATACTATTAATGCTTGTCCCTTGTAGATTTAAATTAATTTCAAGCTATCATGCCAAACTATTTACATTGCAAAGGTCTTCAAAGCCATTCCAAGAGTACCACTTCAGATTTGCTGAGGAACAGGCATGCACCATTAAGCCAATTTTACAGTTTACCTTTATGCCACTTCCATATTTGTAATGCCAGCAAAGCTGTTGGGTGTGACCGTTTGTATTTATAGTTTTGCAGTTGTTGTTATGGTTAGTTGGACAGGTTTGAGTAGAGAGGTTGAGACCTGGATGTGTTTATATAAATAAACCCAGCCGTGAATGCAGTTTAGATACAGCCACTGCTCCTGCCTGTTTGTCCTACCTATTATTCAGAGACCCAGACTAGTTTACATTATGGGAAACAAATTTCCTTATCTCCATGGATGTTTATCTTAGTGACATCATGGCCTATGTCATGACTGCAAATATGTACAGAGGAGTTTTTTTTTATAATTATTCTTTCATCACCTAAACAGCAGACTGTAAATTCACCCATGGCTCAGCAAGTAAAAATCCCTGGATGCATGATTCACCCGGTTTCATCGGTAAAATATGTCATAGAATAGGAAAAACACAGTTAGAGTTTCAGGAAACAAGGAAATTCATTCTATTTTAATCTAGCAGGATGAATCTCCCTCAGACACTCAGCTGACAGATTTATATCAAGCCCCAGAGAGTAGCTGTTTGGGAAATGTGCCATGTCTGACGCAAAACACCCATTTTTGTATGGTGCTATTTCATGAGGGGATTAAGGATACTGCTGCATGGCTCAGTGCATGTATTCAGATGCATCACCCATCTCTCCTTCACTTTCAAAGATGTGGCTTTTTCAACAAATATGTTATATTTGGTGATAAAATAAGGTTGATTTCACATTGTTTGTATACTGTTAGAACTAAGATAAAAAAAAAAACCTCTCAACAAAATATTGGTCTCTCTCTCTTTCTCTCTCTCTCTCCCTCTGTGTGTGTTTGTGTGTGTGTGTGTGTGTGTGTGTGTGTGTGTGTGTGTGTGTGTGTGTGTTTGTGTGTGTGTGTGTGTGTGTGTGTGTGTGTGTGTGTGTGTGTGTGTGTTTGTACAGTGTGCCTTACTCTTACAATGAGGTAGAGGCTAAACGCTCTCCAAGGCAATCAAACTAACTGAAGGAAGAACATGCAGGAGTGGGAGTAAGCACACAAACAAAGGACGCTGCCTCACATGGTTCCTAAAATAAACATTAGACAGGTGATTAACAGCAATCTGTTTTTTTCCAACCATACTGTTCTTTAATTAGAGGAAGTATAGAAAAAACAAATTCCTGGGAATTTTTCCAAGAGCATTCATATCTTCCTAGAGCTCAGATTTATTATTGAGATTACTTTAGGTAGGAAAGCACCTACAGTAACAATGTTAAGGTTTCAAAGTGTATAACTGTTAGTGTTATAGATTGTGTAGTATACTGTATCCAGACCCACTTCTAGTAATGGGTCAAGTTTCAAAAATGTTTATGTCAGTAATGTCTGAACAGGAGCCATCTTTTTAATCCAAATTATTCATAATGTAAATGTTGTCCACAGCGATTTTTTACACAGATCTCTATTTCTCGAGGTCACCGAGTACTGTTGGTACAAAAAAATCACCGTTAAAATCATGCCTCCAGAGTGTAGCACTGTAGCCTTGACTGCTCTTGTGTAGCACTATAATGTAGCCTGACTGCTGTAGTTGTTGGCTGCAGCAACTCAAGCTTGGTAGATTTTTTTTTCTAGCTGACAATACTTGTGATCATGAGAAACAGAGATCTGTGTGAAAAATCACAGTTTTCCCTTAACAATGGTGTTAGCAGTTTTGACCATTTGGCCAATTTTGTTAGATGGATCAGTTTGTATTTATGGAATCATATCCAAACTTGAGTAGTTTCACACAAAATGTCAGCTTTCCCAGAAATATAGCAATGGGTAAGAGTGCCTTCTTTTTGGAGGACTTACATAGACAGCATGAGGTCCATTAGAACACAAGGATATCAAGAGAGAGCAATTTTAGTATAATTGTATATCTTAAGGTGCTAAACCAGAGACTTTCTAATGAGGAGACACAGCACTCAAGAATCTCCCATAGAAATGTATGGGGTTAGTTTGTAACGCAAACATGGCAGTCTTCTACACATATTCCGCCCCTTCTGCCGCCAAAAGTTGGCATGTGAATACATTGTGCCAATCATGTGGTATGTTGTGAATACATCATGCCAATCATGTGTTGTGATCTCACAGCTGGAGCGAGTTGGTATGTCGTGATTTGTGAAGCATTGCGCACGCGCAGTTGTACCTGAAATAGATGTCCGATAAGTGCCCAAAAAGTGTTGCAATATGGCCGCCAAGTGGAGGGACTTGCTTAAAAGGACTTTGGCTAAACTACAAGGTAACAGGTAGATTTGGTTAATACAGTGCCCTCCAAAGATGCCATATGTGTGCAGGGATTGGGAACCAATTTTGTCTGCATCCTATTTTTTAACTGTACATACAATTTTAGCCATGATCAAAGCAATACAACAAGTTTCCAAAACATTATTTTTTATTTTTTTACTTACAAATTGAAACATAAATTACAAAACTGATGGAATTGTCATTAACTGAACTTGCAACCTTAACTTGAATTTGCCCCAGCAGTTCATCATTCTTTGAATTGTAAAACAGACAATGCCCATCGTATGAAAAAAAAGGAAATACTTTACTAACCCAAAGTAATATAACATAAATATACAGTATTGCAAAGTATGCATGTGTGCAAATATAGGTTTATGACAGGAAGACTATGTAATCACTTTTGACTTAGAAGAACTATAAAGAAATATATTTCATCTTCATTTTTAACTTAGCCCTTAGTCTTCAGCTTTTGTACAATTATTTGGCTTGTTTTACAAACACATTGCATCTATCATCCTATGTAATACTGAGATAACCATATTATCTCCTCAATAGAACTCCCACAAAAAATACTGCACCATAATAGGCAGCTAAAGGGATGCTTATGTGTGACCACGTCGATGACGATATCTGTGTCTATGGTGGGGCCACATCGTTGACACCCATGAAGATACAGTCAGTGCCATGCGAATCACCACCAGTCCGAGACAGGACACCTCGCTGGTCACCGGGATCTCAGAGAAAAGGGCGTGGTCCCGAGGCACATGCATCGGGCTCTCGCTGTTCTCCAGGTCGCAAACTATTCCCAGGATCACCTGCCGCTGCGTCTGTTGCATCATCCCCCTCATGTTTAGTACGGTCGAGATGTGCCTCCTCCTGTGAAAGAAGAGTGATTAGGAGAGTAGATGTTAAGAAGTTATGACATGTAAAAATAACATATAAACCAGACACTAATATACAACCTATTTGGGCTATGGTATCCTCGCTAACACCAGACCTAATTCTCAATTAAAAATTGGTCTGGAAATCGTTTGTTGACTTCTGATTTTCAAGGAGTGTAACCACTGGTAAAATTAGCTTTGATTAGCTCCCATGTAGCAAAAATCAAAGTTTGCCATCTTAACGTACTGAAGATCACAAAACCCTCTGACAAAAGTGTGTAGGGCAAAGCGTCTGCATTTCTGACTTCTTTGTCACTGCAAGAGTTTAACAAGTGTCATTATTCAAAATCCCCATGTTATTTTCCCATAGGAAGTACCCAGATCTCCTTATATGGGCAAAGATGGCAGCTTTGTGCTAGTGCCAACTGCCATCCTGGGTTCTCTCAGGCTAGGGCTATAGGCTTTTTATGTAAAAATTGTGATACAGAAATTGTTCTGAGATGATTCATAGTAAGAGTTGGTGCTCTTTAATTCATATAAATGTGGCTTCCTTGAAGCAGAATTATAAAATGATCTTAACTGACATCACTTCTTTTCTTGGACTTCTAAGACGGATGAAAATTGCAGAACATTTTCAAGAGAAGATTTTAAATCAGCTCGGTTATGCTGCAAAGCATCATACTGTTTGCAAAAAATAAGAGATGTTTTTCTTGAGTGACTTAACATGTGTCCTGAAGCTGGGGCCCTCATTCTTTGATCTTATGTGAGGCACCAGCCAGTCTCCCGTTGGGATGGCAGGAACAGGAAGTCCTTGGCGGCTATTTCCTGACAGCCGCATTGAATTGTGCGTCAGCAGGAGATTTGCCACTCAGCTAATGACCTATTCTCCTGAATTCCACTCTATCACTTATAAATACATAAACACGTTGCCTGTAAATACCCCCTGGACCATCATTTTTGTCTATAAAACACATCTGCCTAAAAATAATGGCAACGGGACTACGTGACAGCACTTGGCCTTTCATTATCACCATGCATATCTATGCCCACAAACTGGTGCCCTCGCTGCCCTGGGAAGGATGGGAATAAAGCTAAAATAACATATGCTAGCTAAACTATTTTGGACATCCCGACCTTGAAGAAACCTCTGGAATTTGCCAAAACAAGTTTGTCTTTCAAGTTGCATCCTCCTTAAAATGCCTGTTTGGGGCAATATATCATTTGCAAAATTCTTTGTTGTCTTTAGTGGCCATAGAAATGCGTAGGTTTGCATATCAGTAATCTTGATCTCTCACAATGTATTGCCATGACAAGCATATTGTATAATACGATTAATAAAACATGAACACAGGATTACTGTAGTCTGGAGAAAAACACTGAGGGCCAGATGTAGGTAGATTCGGAACGCACCGTTATCTGCGCCATGCCTAAACCTGCAGAAAGCGCACGCTGAGCTTCTTCAGTTTACGTGGTATTTATCAAACCTGCCGTTCATCGGATAATCAGTGCCTTTCTCCGCCCCCTACTGCAATTTGCGAACATTCACAACTGAACGGCTTAGCCTACTTCAATCACAAGTGCAGTTGAATAAAGTTAAGTGATGACAAGATTAAAAGGAATCAAAAGTTTAGCGATCATGAAATAATACAATACTTGATAAGACGTCAGCAAGCAGGGAGATAATGGAGAGCAGTAGTTCTACTCAAACTACTTATGCACGAAGGCTATAGAAGATTGGTCAAATATAGCAAGTAGAAAAGTTTGAGTAGATGACGTGAAAGTGAAAGTAAGACATTCAAAAGGCCAGTGAAAGTTAAGGTTGCTTTTGATAGGCTATAGTACAAAGAAGCAAAAATGGTGCTCTGAATAGAGATTCTGTTGTCTTTGAAGGTGTCTCTTATACTCCTTCTCCGCAGTCTGCGGTTTTACCCAAGTGCGGCCTGTTTTTACATACGATGGCATGTTTTTACGCGAACGTTGCGAAGAAAATACGCCTCAAGTGGGCGCAAAAGCGACAGCACATCTGCCCAAGAGTAACCTAACCACCCCCATCACTTTTGGCTTAAACCAGAATATCATAGAATAGAATTATCATGTGACACAATATCAAGTATTTGATATGTCAGTAATCTGTGTGATGTGTACGATACCACTTGGATTTGAGGCAAGGATTATATTTTCCTTGGATTATTTGAGCAGTGTACATTCCACTCTATATATATATATATATATATATGTGTGTGTGTGTGCGACCGTGGGAATTGACAGGAAGTGATCTGAGGAGGAGAGAGGTGGTGGGATTGGAAATGACAATGGGGTAGACCTAGCCTGGCGGGCCATCCTATATCATTGAAATCCGACCCATTCACCTCGCTTAATCCAAGGGGCGGGCAGAGAATTGTCTTTCAAACTGCCTAGGCAATAGGCCAGCCCTACGACCATATCCGTATCTGGTCGGCAAAACGGCAAATACATCCTTCTTCGAAAGGAATGACTTAAGTGCATTGTGTTGCTCAACTTTCAAAGAAAAGCACAAGTCCAACTCCTCCAAAGTTGACGCCAACGCCGATTCAAACAACCGGTCTTTGTTCGCCATATCCACCTTCCTTGTTGTTCACCGTCGTAGGACTATCATCATCCTGTTAAGCCCGCCTTAAGACTCTAACAAAATAGAGCGTTGTGATTTGATGACGTCCACGGCGTCAGCCAATAGAAATTCCTATGGTTTGATACTAGACGTACAGGCTGAGCAAATTAATTTGCCGCCGCTAGGGTGCGTCTAGATTTCTAGGCTAGGGTAGACCAGCTCTACAACATTTTACTAATATTTACTACTCCAGTGAATATAGCGACAGTTCTAACAGTGATGCATCGTATTGAGGCTAAATCTCACCGTATATCTGGAAACTCCTTCACCAGTACTCCAACTTCCATTTGTATTGACGGAATGTCCTCAAGAAGAATAATATCCGCCAAATGTGCAATGACACTGTCAAGCCATGAGCAATCAGATTCCTGTGGAATGGGGAGAAAATATTTGAGTATTCCAATAACAATAAAAAAATATATACTCCTACTACTAATATATCTCTTTAAAAAAGTGTTACAGCAAAGCTCTTTAAAAAAGGTGATACAGCAAAGGCACTTGAGTACTAACCAGGTCTTTGAAAAGTGCTTTTATTTGCTTGGCCTCGTCCTGAAGTCTGTAAGCCACCCTTTTCCTCATTTTGAGCGATGTGCAGATTATGCGGCCTCTCATGATTGCACGGACATACTCAATCAAGACACGCCTATGTACCTCATTCACTAGGACCTGTCAATCAGACAAAAAGGATTTTAAAATATGATCAAAATGACATAACTGTAACTGTAATACAAATAACAAGAACAAGTAACAAGGACAAGAAAAAAAAAAAAAATGATACTTACTTGATATGGAGGACAGTCCATTCTACGGAACTTCTTAAAGTGTTGTTTGATGGTAATCTCAATGTTTTCATATGCCTCAGTGTTATTCAGCCATTTTCGCTTTACCAGCTTGTCAAAGAAGGGCTGTATAAAAAACAAAATGTTTGAGTGTTTCATGAGAGGCGATAATATTTCTCATTACTAATACAACTATTATTAGTATTATTATTATTAGTAGTAGCCAGAGACAACACGAGGCAGTTTGCCCTTACAAATAAGTGTTGGTTGCCCATCAAAGCATCCCAACCCTTTTTTGTCTTTTGTGGTATTTACCTGGCATGGATAATTATCAAGTTGCACAAATATGTGTGTGTGTGTGTGTGTGTGTGTTATTTTTCATTTGTACTCATATACTGACATATCTCTGTATTTCTCTGAAAAGTGGTTTACAAAAAAATTGCATAAATAGTTCTCTGGCAGCTTTTAAATTAGTCATCCAAAACTGAATTAAATTGATTAAACAGCTTTCGTAAGGAATGAGAGAGCATTGTTTTGAATTATTAAACAGATTTTATAATAATGTTGTCACTAAGGCAATTGTAAACAACTTCATCTTTTGATGGACCACATCTTGGGATCTGAGCAGTGGTGGACTATTCAAGAGCAACTGGCATGTTGTCAGAGTATGACTCAGCAATAGCCAAATTATTGGAAGTGGGAAGTACACAAAGTGTCTAGCTTATTGTGTGTTAACGTCCTCATTCAGGAAGCCTGGATCCCTCGTTAGAGAAAACCAGTACAGACAAGTTATTGTCAAAGAGCTGGCAAAGACAGTTCACTTTCTGTATTACGGTATGCGAAGCTGACAAAAGGTCAATATCTGTTTGTTGCACGACTGCATGTTTTTTTGAAAGTATACAATACATACCATTCACCAATCACAGCCCAGCATGTTCTTCGCTTAGTTCAGACATGAGCTCATTTACATAACGTCCCGGAAATACTAGGAGGGGAGTAGTGTAAGAGCCGCCTAAGTTTGAGGTTCCAAATGTCCAGTTATGTTGTTCAGATATACAGCCCAACGGCTTGATATCCGCAGAACATGAGAACTTACACCTATGTCTGAAAGCAGCTAATGATCTGACTGATTTATGATCCACTGAACTTATGTTGTTTGTTGAACTTCATAATAGGGTTCTAAGCCATGTTCAATTCCAGATATTTTGTCTGCCTCGCTCAAGCCTCCTAATTTTGTATCTATGATTATCAGCCATTATTGAAGTATGCTGTAATTGTCACATGATTTCTCCTTGTTATATTATGTATATATGTAGGCCTATATATATACATTTCTTTTGGATTTTATATGCACAATAGTTTGGTTAATAAATGCTCGCCTTATGAAAAGTAAGAAAGAAGTAAAAATAACACAGATCCTACCTAGATGTATAGAAATGATTAATTTATCAGTTTCAAAAATCAAAAATTCATATTTCACACTCATCGCTGAAACTGAAATTCATTTTGACATTTGACTTTTCGTCAGTTACATGTTATTCTCTATTATTTACCTCCCCACACCCAACAACAAAATTGTTTCTTTAGGTTCAGAGCAACTTTGTCAGCCTTTAGGTAGAGAGATGAGAACTATTTGTCCTCTCAACTGCTAGAATACAAGGTCCAGCAACAGCTGGCCAGCTATGCGTTTAAGCAGTAAACACATGCAATGATTTCCCCCCCCCCCCCCTATACTGCACAGCTATAGTCTATTTGATTTTTTGTCTGGGAAGGACATGACTAAGATATTCACCATCTGCATCAGGGAAACTAAGGGAAATTACATTGCATTCAGGAGTTATGTAATCTGGCATACGCCAGTGGCTATATGTACAAACCGGATGAAATAGGTCTTGGGAGGACAAACCCCGGAACAACACCCTGACATACTAGAGCAGCAGGGAATGTATTACCACTAACAAGGGTAAACTAAGAATGGTTTATGCATGTGAATAAATCTCTCACCCTGATGTTATCGAACAGTTTGTCGGTAAGAACTTTGGTTGACTGGTTGACAATGGTCTCAAGAGAGGAGTGAGCATGTTCCAAAGAGTCTGTACTCCCCAGGGAATCACACTGCCGGCAACGCTCCACAAAGTTCCTGTGAAATCAACAAGGTACATATGTCACACATACTAGAGGCACAAGTACACACACAGTGGTAGGCTTATTATATAGCCTATTCTATACACAAAGGTAAGTTTGTTGTTCTGCACATACAAACAGAACAAGCAAAAACATGCACACAGAACATTATATAACACATATACCCACATATATATGTTCTTAATATATATTCTTAACATCTCACATTTACAAAAAACTTTTATTTATGTGCCTCTTAAAATGTGTTTACCTGAAGGGAGGTATGCAATTGACAAGAGCGATTGTCTTGGAGATATAACCATCCCCTTTGTCCCCAAAATCAGCCTGTGTCTCATGGAACAGCTCAACCTTTCTTTTAAAACTGCAATTAAAGCGATAACTGTTACTACCAACATCAGAACCATTTTTTACAGCATTATCATCTGTTCAATAAACTTTATTCACCACCTTACCTCTGCAGGAAGTCTGCCAGGCCACTAAGAGTGCAGCGAGCTACTCGAGCTCCAAGCTGTTCATTAATAGCTGTTGATCTGTCGATGTCTACTTTCAATCGCTAAAAACACAGAAAGACATTATGCATAAACTCTAAATAAAAGTCTTTCTTGTCATTAAGACCACCCTCTTCATGTCAGGTGTGTGAGTTACTGACCTGTATAACAGAACGTGCGAGGTTGGACTGGTACTCTTCAATGTGCATGGATTGGGCCCATCTCCTCTCCTCATCTTCTAGTACTTGTGAGAGTTCTATGCTTACATTGTCCTACACACACACACACACACACACACACACACATGCAAATACAAACACATTCTTATTTTGATGTCTAAGTGGGGACCTTGGCTTCCATTGTACAGTAACTAAGGATTATTAAATTATACCTATACCAGAACCATGCCTAACCATAAACACTAGTAAATAAATGTTTTAGCACTATTGTTTTTTTTTATCATAAACAACACTACATCTCAGAAGAATTAAGGACCAGAATTATGCCCCTTTTTATAGGTTTTACTAACTTAGTGGGTGCTTTGGGTCCTGACATCAATCAATTTATTGTTTATAGCGCAGTCTCATCACACAACATGGTCTCAGTACGCTTTACACATTTTAAAAGAAAATGAGACTTAACATACAACCAACAGGTAAAATAATGAAAAAAACATACACACATAACACTCATTACCTTAACAGTATTGATGCAGTCCTGTTCCAGTCTGTCAATACACTTTGGTGGTAATAGTGGCTCCAGCTGGGTACAGTCAAGGGTTGCCATATTGCTAACTGGTCCGAGAACATCCCTGCATCACAGACCATGAATCAGTGTCATGCATTACAAACTCCCTCTCAGACTATAACAAAATAATGCATTGTTTTGGCTTAGTGGTAAAAGACATCATGAACACATCTAGACCTTAAAGATAGTTAAACAAAATTGTAATTTGTCAATCATAAAATGTTATCTGAAACAAATTAAGCCTTACCAACACACAAAAAAATACTTTGAATGTGTGATCCATACAGACTAACATGAAGGAAAATGGCCTCATCCCTTGCAGCTAAATATAATTTCAAGAGAATTTAACAGAAGTTCTATCAGCATCACCAGTTGTGTTGTCACTGAACCTTTAGGCGGGGATCACATCAGCCAGCGGCAAGCGGCAGCGCCAAACGTAACGCAATGTTCAGACCATAATAAGTTCTATCTCGTTCCTAAGCAACACAAACGATTTGTCAATTGAATACGCGCGTGTTGCACTTTGAAAGTTGAACCAAGTTCAACGCTCAGTTTGTTCAACGCTAGCGTTATGCCAGCGTTGCCACCGTTCCAATGCCGAACCATAGAGAGAACAATAGGAAACCTGCCGCTTGCCACTGGCTAATGTGGTCCCCGCCTTAGAAACACTGAAACAATACCTGCTGTAGATATTGTAGATCCAGTCCAGCAGTGCATACGTGTCCGTTATCTGGAGTGGGCCACTTGTAACTGTCTTGAGGCGTTGAGCCACAGCCCTGTGGTAGCTGTGCACATACACTTGAAAAGCCCTGAAGTCCTCTGGGTAAATGGCCACCACATTCCGACACGCTGCGTCCAGGTCCTCCAGCACACGTCCACTCAGGCGCTCCAGGAACGAGGCCAACTGGCCGGCTGAGATGCCCCCTGGCTGTGGCAGCGACCAGTCTGCAGCCTCTCCCACAGCCTCCTCCCAGCGTTTCATGAGACTGCGAGGCCGGCAGGAGGGTTGGGGGGAGTCACTGGGGGTGGGGTACATCAACAGCCCCTCGTGGATGCCCTCATCGTTGTTGCTGGGAAGAGATCGGGTCTTTTCCCGCTGGGCCCGGGCGGAGTCGGCCGCCTCCTCTTGCTGGATGACCAGCACCACCAGGCCCAGCTGCGGGCCAGCGCAGGGCTGCCGGAGCGACTCCCGCACCACGTCCCACATCTCCTGCAGCAGGGCCTCGTAAAGAAGCTCCACGTCTTTAGCCTTGCGCCGGCCCGCATCCCAGACACAGGAGGTGGGCATTGTCTCAGGAGGGTTTCCTGTGGACATTGCACTGGACCTACGTGAGGTTGATGGTGCCATGTTGGGTGGATGGTGATCGAGTTCACACTCACGCTCAAGCTCCTGAATGTGGGTATCAGCTAGCAGTAGACTCCTTTGATTGACAAGCCGCAGGATCTCTAAGACTGAGACAAAAAGAGAACAAGGAGAGTGTTAGTCTATTTTGATACAGTGATGTTACAATGTATTTACCTGACTCTCGCCAAATGAATTTCGTTCCGCCTAGCTCCACTCATCCATCTGGAACCGATCCATTGGAATGGTGTTTCAGAAGGCTGGGCCTAATCAAAAAATGCTTGCATATGATTGAATAAGCCACTTGTCCGTCATCTATTGACGTGCTACTTCAACCACTCACATCGAAGCCAACCCGTGACGCTAATAACAGTCTCACAGTCGTTTCTACGCTACGTCACATCTATGAAACTCCTGCCCTGCGTCCTGATTGGATCTACCATACAATCTCGTGCTGAAATCACTCTCAATGGAAGAGGTCCCAGATGGATGTGAGTGAAGCTAGGCAGAGCTAAGCGGAACGAAATTCATCTGGTGAAAGTCAGGTTAACAATGTATGGCCAACAGCTATAAAAACATCATTAACCCTCATGTCTGTACCGGAGAGAGGTTCTTTCGGTTTGACCTCTGGTGGCTCCTCCACCGTCTCTTCCTCGGCCTCCTGGGAAATGCGGTCCACCATTGACTCCCTCCGAAGCTTGCCAAGACTAACTATGCGCAGGAAGGATGGGCGTCTGCGGGCATCATCATCTGTCTCAAGATTATAGTCTCCACCATAGAGGCTCTCTCGGCAGGTGGACTCTTTGCGTAGGCTTGCCAAACTGGAGCATGACGCCCAAAGGGTTTACACGTAAAAGTGGTGGAGAAAAAGACATTGTTAGCAATACTCTGAGAAGTAGATTAGACTCCACAAATAACCTTACCTGTGCTGTTTTACTGCATTAACAGAAAAACAACAGGTTATCTCCAACACTGTAATATACACTAGGAGCACATCATTCAATATTCACTCAAGCTTAACACAGTTGATCCTGTCAATACAATATGTAAAATATTTGCACAACTATGGACTGAAAGAGAAATATCTCCTCTCACAAATTAACATATTATATAAAACTTGCGTACGCCCGGGAACACACCCACACAGACACACACCTGTAGCGCAGTAAGGTCATAATCTCTTCTGAACTCCTCCGACTATTTCTCCTCTTCTCAGACGGTAGAGTTGAGCTGCGTTGGGAAGGTGCATTGCTTCCCCACTTGCTGCGAGCTGTATTACGCAGCTCCTTTCCCAGTTTTCCCAGTGTCTTCAGAGGTGAGGAGCTGTATAATTTGACTAAGGTTCCCCTGAGAGGCTGACTGCTCCTAGAACCTCTTTGATTGGTTCCATTCTCCTCTGCCTCGCTGTCGAAGGAACAATGTTGCTGGGACCTCTCTAACGCCAAAGCTTCCTCTGGAAAGTATTGGCACTGCTGGTCCACTTCCTCAAATGGATTTAGATTGCAGCTTGGCATGGTTAGCTCCCCTTTGTTGTGGCAACCCTTTGACCGCCCTGGCAGCTTCTTCAGAAAGGGCATTCTGGCTTGGAGGTCTTTCTTAAACTGAAAGACAAAAATAGATACATTATGTGCTTGAACTTCCTTATTTAAACAACAAAGAACAACATGGAAGAACTTTGGCCACCGTTGTAAACAACTTCACCACCTCTGTATGAGCCACCAGTACAGCGGAGGCAGGTAAAGTAGCTTTACATGTTTGTGAGTGCATGTAACCATCAGTGGGATCCATGATGAGAGTTAATCAATGAAAAGAAAGAAAAGGTACAGTGTGGAGCAAGCTGAATATGATTAAACAACAAGCTTGACACAACCAATGTAATCAGTGCCATGATATGTGTTAGTTTGAGCATTGCACAATGAACAAAATCTGTTGCCCAATGTTTTAGGAAAGTGCTTTTCTAAGATACCATTCTAATATGGAAAATACTTCCATCACTTGATAGATCTATACATCAAAATAACACTGTTTCACATCAGCAACATCAGTAGGCCTATAGTTCAACTCGTTGTGCACGTTGATCATGAATACAGTGCCCTCCACATTTATCCTGGTGAAGATGAGTAAAAATTATTTTTTGTTGTTTTATCTAGTTTCACAATGAAAACAATGAGGAGGAATCCAACCATGAAGAAGAACAAAACAATATTCAAAAATACACATGCTACAATTATTGGCAACACTAGAAAATCATATAAACAAAATATAACAGAAACAACATAGCTTAATTTCTTAATTTATATATTAAACTTTTTTAAGGTAATCAGAGTGTTTATAATCTTTCAAGCATTAATTCATGATTTCCTGTTTCATTGAGGTGTAAAAATAACCTCAGAGTCAGTATATTTTCAACATGGGAAAGACAAGATAATACACCGTTGAAATAATGGGCAAGTCAGGAAATGGGCATAAAAAACTGGTGCTTGCCTGAAAATACCCATATTAAGAAGTTCCAATACGACAATTCACCATGGAACTCTTACAAACTTGCCTGGAAAAAGACCCATGTCTATCTGGCCCTATACACACAAAGTGAGGAGGATGGTAAGGGGGGTGGGGGAACAGAATATTTGAGGTTTGGCAGAAATAGAAGACTGACTATACTGAAAAAAAAAAACATACCTAGGGGTCACATATCATCATAAATACCTGGGCATTCTGATCTGATTTGAATTCCATACAAAACCAGTGCAGGGTGATCTTAAGAGGAGAATGCACCTAAGAGGAGAAGACCTAAGAATCTGGATGATGTAAGATAATCTGTGAAGAGAAATGCTCTCAAATCCCCTGCCTATTCCCCAACTTTATGAGATGCTATATGAGACGTCTAAGGATATTGTATTATGCTGATATGGCAATGGGAGTGGGAAGGAATTTTTAGAATTAAAAGACAGGATTTAAAAATAGGGGTGCCAATAATTGTGACATGTGTATTTTTTTGTTAAAAATACTTATTTCTTCTTTTTTTTTCCCCTTCTCAGAATAAATTTGCTCCTCTTAACATTGCTTGTCACATTCAGCAATCATCTTCTTATACCACTGCCCATTCCTGAGTACACTGTAAAAAAAAACACACACAAAAAAAAAAACGTCTCTAGGCAACCCAGGCTCCGAAGACAGGAGACAAAGTTGGGGCAGCCTGTCCCCCAAACCAAAATAAAACCATGCGTGGAGTTTCTGTGGAAATACTGAAGGGAGGGGTGAGGGGTGGGTTTCTGGCGTGTTTGGTTTGGTCCTTGGTTAAAATATAAGGTACATTGTTTTTGACAAAACAAAAGTGTCTGCTAATAAATATAAACACAAACGCGACCTCCTGCGCAATCTCTGCGCAATCTCTCCTGCACTACCATTAAGGTTGGATCTTTTCTCATTGTTTCCATTGTGAAACTAGCATAAAACTCTAAAAGATTATAAAAGATTATTGCCAATAAATGTGTCATAGTCATTAATCCAGTGGTAGTTTTGTTTTTCAATGACAGACATCTTTACCCAAAATCATAATTTTGACAAGTAGTTTACAAAGGTGCTCAGGTCAAACTAAAGCCTTTCCTGAAAAAAAAAACAATCATCTGATTGATCGGATGAACTGCTGTGAAATGATTTGTGTTGTCTTGACACCTTAAATCCATACAGTAATTTCTTCTGAATTACAACTATCTACTTTCTGCTATTTTCTTAAGGTGCCGTTTTGCATGACAGTCATATGACATTTATTTTTTCACTTTAAAATAACTATCACTGAACATTTCACATTGAATGAAAATTCATTTGACAGATCTTTGAGGTCTATAGGTGGATGAATAAAGTGCTTAATCAATGACCCCCCCCATGAGTCTTGGGATATGATTTTTTTTCTCATTTGAGTCCAAGCTGCTTGATTTCTACTGTGATCACAGTTGAAACATGTGAATTAAAAAATGTAATATAATATAATATAAGTGGCACTTAATTAACAACATTCTGCTATTTCAAGGCTATTGTCTAATTCTGTTGTACGTTCCAAAGTTACACAACAAATCACAAATAGAATAGATTCTGTGGGCAGTCAGTGGTTTGTCTGTTTGATTCATTCAAGCTATTTGTTAGAAAACATCTCTGGCATGTTATCTCATTTCCAATGTCTTAAGAACAAAGAACACATGTGTAGACAGTGAGCAATATCAGTAGGATAAAATCATAGCCTACCTCTAAAACCTTGATGCGCTTTGTAGTCCAGCTTCTCAGGGTAATGCTATCTGCTGCCGGTATTTAAGTATGGATAGTTCATGTTCCTCCTTGGTCTGAGATCCCCAGACGGTCTGCCAGGTCTTGTGTATTCTGCCACAGATGATGCTATTTCCTGAGGAAACAGTCTAAACCTCCCACTATAAACAATTGTGCAGACACTGTGCGCATGCGGACATGACACATGATAAAAAATCATTGGTTTTCATTGTCTTTTTACAGGATGGGCAAATATAGTCTTAGTCAGAAGTCTGAATCCCAAGGCCTTATATGATTCACATTTTAAAGTTGTATTGTAAAACTCATTTAGAGTTAATGGATGGCAGTTTTATACAATCACTGCATCACAAAAATATGAATATGTTTGTTTTGCACAACAAAGATGAAAGTATTTTGCTTTCATTGCTTTATGTTTCCATATGTTCTCAAAATAAGTTCAGTTAGTTTTGTTATTATTTAGTCAAAAAGATGGCTATAGCTGTGACAGTTAATATTGTCCAATATTGTCATCTTTGCATCTGGGACCTCACAGCTGTTAAGGTTGTACTTTTCTACCCTCTAGAGGTAATATGGAACCACAACACCACTGGGGTAAACTGTGCTGGACTTGCTGGACCACTTACTGGGAGGTGTTTTAGGCAAATAGTTTTGGATTTGTCTTCCATGTTACTCACACGGCACTAGGCTGCGGTCTTGGTCCATGCAACAAAGCAAACAAAATGCTCTAATGTAAAGCTCAGGGTTCCCATTCTAAGTCAAATGTAGGCCTAAAATCCATGACTTTTCCTTGACAATTTTTTTTTTTTAATTAACTTACTTAATGAATACAATATAATTTTAAGCACATTGGTTCAACTCAGTTGTTTTTAAATGTGCTATAGAAATAAAGTTGACTTGACTTGACTTGACTACTGACCAATGATTTAAGAGCACCCGTGCAGTGTTCAAGAATCTTTTACTTTTTTAGAAGAATAAATAGGCATTGAATGAACACAGTTGGGATACTCAAGCAAGCAATAAAGCTAATAACACATGTCTGCATGGAAACACATTTGTATTAATGTATTTTGCCAAGTAAACTTACTGCTACAATAAAATTTCCTGATATTCCATGACTTTGCTAGCCGGATGAGCTATGACTTTACCCCAAAATGTATAAAATTCCTTGACTTTCCATGTCTGGAATAGACTTTCTAAAATTCCAGAAATTCCATGACCCGTGGAAATTAACCTGAAAGCTCTACATGGCATCGATTAGGCCTAGCCAAAAGAAAGAGACATTTTTATCAGCTTCAGTTTATGCCAATCTTAAAAAAGTTCTACCTTGTGAAAATCCCAACTGCTCAAATGCAGGCTATTGGCCTTACAATACACAAAAATGCATCCTACTGTCAACGTCATTACACTCCACCATTCTGTACATCTGTATTTTTTGTGTCACTGATTTGTTTAGATGCCATTGTTTTGATGATGGGATTCCTGAATGAAGACTGGGTGATTATTTTTAGTGCCTGACGTCGTCAAACTCAATTCTAGTCAGAATTTGAACTTTCCGACCTCAAATATTGTGGGCGGGGCTAAATTCGGCTGACATCCAGGCTAGTCAACAGTTGCTTTTAAGGGTAGCCTAGGCCAGGGGTTCCCAAACCTTTCCACAACAAGGCCCCCCAAATACCACTTGGCCAAGGACCCCCTTGATGTTTTATTAAACCCATCGACAATACTACGGCAAATGTAAAAATACATTAAGCTAATCTAATAATTATTTTAGCCACAACCACTTCGCGAGCATACAGTGTGTAAAAAATTTATTTGGGGCTTTCTGCTATATGAGCCATCCCTCTACTATTATTCCCAGTCATTATCATGGGAAATATGTTCAGATATGCGTCACATTATTATAATGGCATTGTATAACAACCCTCATTGTATATTTTAAATGTTTCAGATGTATTTATTTCTTGCTTTTATTTTTCCCTCCAACTTGCTGAGGCCCCCCTGGCACCCCCTCGTGGCCCCCACTTTGAAAACCACTGGCCTAGGCCTATTTGATCAAAGTTTCTATGAAAGTCCTTTATTCTGAAGTGTATACTAAATGTGTATTCAGAAAGAGCAATTTTGAATAATTAAAGATGATTTCTCACTGTCAGTCAGTCAGTCAGTAAGATACTACCTATGCATCATTCTGATCAATCAGTATATCATTATGGGTATTTTACTGTTGATTCATTTTTAAAATCTCTATATTTTTTGTTAACAGCTTTCTATTAGTATTCTATAGAAGGATTTGCTAATTATCCTACATAAACATATTGCGCCTGTACCCATGGGGCAATGTTTACGCGCGATGTCATAGAATTGTCTGCACGGCAGATTGGCTTTCTCGGATTGGTTTAGTTGGCACATTTCAAATTTCCCGGCGCGCTTTCAGCTTGTGCAACAGAACACTTTCAAGGAAGGGGCAGTTCGGGCTGTATATTTGACTCGCCTGTCTTCGGTTTTGGTTAATTAAAAAAGGCAAAGATGCATGTGATCAAGCGAGGTAGGTGCCAGCGCTTACATGGCATTAGGCTTATTGTAAAACCAATAATGTTGTGTTTGTTGGCAGGCGCGCGCGCGGGCTATTTGCTAGTTAACGACAGTGTTAACATCAGACATTGTTATTACTAACAAGTTCTTGTGATTATATCTGATATCTGTTCTCTCTGCTATCATTAGCATTGCAACGCAGCGTGCATTTTTTAATTTTTTAATTTTTTAATTATTATTGTATAACATGACTGCAATATGTTAAATACGTATCTTATGACAATTTCAAATACTGGCAAGGCCCTTTTTTTCTGATACCAGCAACGGCGGCGGGACTTTAACGCGTGATGTAAACAGTGTTGCCAGATGCCAGCAAGGTTTTCCAGCCCAAAACCTCGTCAAAAACCGCGAGAATGCACAAAAAACCGCCCAAATTAGCTTTTGCTTGTTTCTCATTTAAACACATTGAAATCATTAACAAGCTTTAAAATGACCCATTTTTCGACTTAGCCTATCCAATTTCAGAAACAATATTCAATCAAATTAACGCAAAAGTAGGCTACACGGACGTCAGACTATTATTCTATAAGCTTATGTTAGGGAAAATAATGCGATAGGCTAAACATAGACTATTAATCTGTCTGTTTAGTGTCAATAGACGCTTGGAACAAAAGCATTCAGTAGGCTAGCCTAACATAAAAACATTGAGTGGATATATGAACATACAAAATAGCCTAATGCACAACATTTCAATTATTTATAATAGCAACATGACACATGCATATTCATGTATAACATTAGATGAAAATCGCATTGATTATAGAACAGGGGTGTCGACTCTTTGCAGAGGCAGTGCGTTCATAACTGGTGGGCCAACTGTAGGCTACACAAAAAATATTTTCATAGGCCTACCCCAAATGTAGGCTAAAGGCTTGAGTTAAACTTGAGTCTGACACCTGTGATTTAGAACAATTAATTAATAGCCTACCTAGGCGCTATATATTCCCTGAGACAGGCAGTTAGGCCTAGAGTTTTCATGAAAATCGCGCTGAATAGGCTATTTAGGACAGTGCGCTCTTTGCAGAAGCAGTGCGTCCATGCATGGCAACTACACGCAAAAAATATTTCCATACGCCAGATATAGGCTAAAGGCAAACTTGAGTTTGACACCTGTAATTTAGAACAATTAGTAGGCCTACCTGACAGGCAGTTAATCCTAGTTTTCATGAAAGTCGCGTTGAACGAACAGGGGTGTCAGTGCGCTCTTTGCAGAAGCAGAACGTTCACGCATGGGCCATCTCTACACAAAAAACATAGGCCTATGGCCCTAGGCCCTTCGTGAAAATCGCTTTGAGCAATTGTTATTAGGCCTAAAAATAATTAAAAAGTTCTAGTAGGCCTAGGCTTTGTCAAACTTCCTCAACAACTGTCGGGCTGGACGGAACGTGGGCCGTAGTCCTATGTCAAGCCATTCGCGCAAGACCTGCGCACATCCATCAACCCTGAAAGAAGGGGTAAGTCCATCCTGTCTCGTAGGTAATCTTTCAGCAGTGTGCACACTCATGAAGAGATTGACTGTAATGACAAAATGCTCTTTGCCCACTTTGGCATATTGACATTGTCAGTCAGCTAGCTAAGTTTGAAAACCCCGCGAGCTGTGTGTTTGAATGGCGGTCTGCGCCAGAGTAGGGGAGAACCGGACTGAAACACTTTTTAATTAAACGTAATTTACAAAGACATCGTAAAACACTGAAAGCTAATATTTTGTCACAAGCAAACTACATCGGTCCTCTGTCAAATACAGTTGCATTTTCAGCTGTGAACAAAACCATTCAGGATTTATTTAAGGAGAAATCGAACATGCGTTTTGTTTCATTCGTCCCTCCAGACCGGGATAAATGAAACGACATGGGGGACGAAAGAAACATACAGCTTAAACTTCCCACAACTTCAATATGTGACAACATCATGAATGGTACTTGAAATATGTGTTAATTTGGATAAATTACTGCTGGGCGTTACTGTCTGCTGTGAATATCTAACAACTAATTGCGGTCATTGTGAAGCGCATATCTCGCGGTTATGGAAATACCATGCACTATGCCATTTATATGGCTAGAATGCATGTTTCGATACATAAGGTGACGTGAGCTGAGAGTGTCTGTTGTGAGTTTAGGGGGGCACGTCAGCCAGAGGGTGTGTGAGTGAGTGAGTGAGTGAGTGAGAGACTGCTGCCTGCTGACCAGAGACGGTCGCTGGAAGAAGGGTCTGAAGTGCCTTTGTTTCGGCTACAAAAACCCGCCGAACTGATCCGAAACCAGCCCAATTTTTATACACCCGCCCAAACCCATTTTTGCCCGCAAAATAGATTGCAAAACCGCCCAATTGGGCGGGAAACCGCCCAATCTGGCAATCCTGGATGTAAACAGTGTTTGGCGGAAATGTATTCAAAGATTGTTAAGGCGGAGCAAGATGTTTCATCAGGAGCCACTTCCGGGAACCCGGATCGCACGAGGGGGGGTCAAAATCCCCCTTTATGCAGAGCAGAGGCAGCGACTGCTCCATTGAAGTCTATGGGCATAGCTCAGAATTTCACCACATATGCTAAGGTCTTGGTTCTATAGACTTAGGAATGTGAATTTTGGGCACGTTTTCATGATCCTCAAACCCTTCTGAACATTTCAGGTACATTTTTAGCATTTTTGAGCATTCCAGTCTGGAGAAAATCAACCTTATATCAGGTGTGCGCCGGTTATTTATGCAGCTGCTGTTGGCCGGTTGCAACATAGACTGTATATATAGAACTGGACAGTGTGCCGTCTGTTAAGAGTGATGCGACCGCTAGTCCAGAGCCCCCTGGTGGCTGGCTGCAGTACAATGTGTAACTCCGCCCATCCCCATGTATTTCAATGGCCAAGTAGCCAACTTTCCGTGTCACTTTTCTCACCTAAAACTATTTTTGTATCAACAACTTTTTATTCGAAAAAATAGTTTTTAAGATGCTTCAATACACACAATTTTTCTTTTCTCGCTGAAATTATTTTTTTTAATGTTATATTAACAAATCTAAAAAGGGCGTGTTTACACCTATGATTGACAGCTGGCTGGCTGCAGACACGACGCTTTGTCCATTATGTTTTACCGTCTAGGCTGCAGACACTACCACGCCATCGCTCACTTATTTTAATGACACCTGATTTCGACACATAATCTAACCTAAATAAGTGTTGCTGTTATTATCATTAGGCTATATCTTATCACAGTCTGACTAAATACATATTGATAGTCATACATTGTGTAGTTGTTTGTAAGAGACATCGTTGTTAGTTGTTACAGATGCTTTGTGAAAAAAGATATGTGCTGTTCTTTCGAAGATGCTAAGTATATTAGCTCATAGCATGCTACATCATGCTAGCATTAGCCAGTTGATAGGTAAAGTAAAAGGGCTCTGCTATATTGATCCGAAGTGACGTTAGCCATAGTCCCCATAATTTACAGTCCTACTTGTTTCAAATGGTTTAACGTAACCAGTGATTGCCGCCATCATCGTTGCAACTTCATTTGAATACACTTTGTCTCTGGAGAAGGCGATGTTAAGTTTCATTAACGTTAACTCTTGCTTAGTTTTGCGAATGGCAATAAACGCCACCTAGCCTGCTAGGTCGACAACCTCGGTATGCCCATTTATGAATCAGCCCGACAAATAACTTTACTTGTGTTTTAGTGAACACATTATTGGACCATAGCTTAACGTGAGGTAGGATTCAAAGTTACAAATGGACAATTTGCTTAGTATGCTCATAACAGCGGTATCTGAAAATGCTGAGTTAAGGTATCGTTGTTACCTGCGATTGCACTGCTGGAGAAGCATTTTGCATTGGTATGATTTGATCAGGTATTCCCAGCATAGACGTACCCCATTTCAAAATAATACGTCTAAATTGAAAACTGTGACAACTCATTGATAGGCTCTCTCAATATGTCTGTAATCGTATGCCTCTACCACAGGCTTGCTAGTCTTTCACCAGAGAGGGTGCTCCATTATAAATATAAAATGTAATGCTGCAGCCTTCATGTCAGCTGTAAAAATATGAGAACATGGACCTACTACATCAGGATACTCTGTAAACATTTTACACATAATCAGGAAGCTACTTTGCTGTTCAGTGTGTGATGTGTTTAAAGTGGTACTACGTTTAATGAAACATTTTTATTCTTTGTTTCAAGTGCATAAGAAAATACCACATTATGATGATGATGGTTATGGTTACCCTTAACAAATACAAAACAATATAATACTTAAAACAGGGATCAATCAATAGCCTAATGAAATAAACAATGAGGGGGGAAAGCAATAATAAATAATAATGCCCATTCAATCAATAATATCAAAAACATGGTAAGACTACATTAAAGAGAATATCAATAATAAAAAATGTAAAATTAATCAACAGCCTATAATGAAAATAAAACAGTACTACTGCATACAAACCATAATGTATAAGAAGAGCTTAAAAGACCAAAAACTATCACAAGAACGAAGAGCACTGGGCAACTCATTCCACCAACATGGAACCACTGAGGAAAAGAGTCTTGAATTTGACCTAGCGTTTAAGACTGAAGCTCATCAGAAGACCGCAGTGGGCGGTTGGGGATGTATATCTTGATCATTGAATTAAAATAACAAGGAGCAGATCCAGTCAGTGTCCTATAGGCCAAAGTGAGAGATTTAAATTTAATTCTGGCTACTGTAGGGAGCCAATGGAGAGTAACTAGGAGAGGAGTTATGATGTGTCCTCTTTGGCTGATTGAAGACCAGTCATGTTACAGCATTCTGAATGATATATCACACAAAAGAAATTAAAAAAAAAACATTCAATATTGATTTAGTATCAACAAATAATTATTATTTTAGTAACGTCTACATCTTTGTGTAGGCTACAGTTAAATACTAAGCAATGGCCTCTGACTTAAATACCAAGGCAGTTAAATGACCGTGGTATGGTATAGTCTACGTGATACACAGGACTACACAGTAAACCCATTTAAAAAGCATCATCATCTCAGTATACCCATTTAAAATAGGCAAGGACACGTATTTAATAACATTTGGGGTTGCTCACAGTATACCCACCACTACAACTAACTAACTAGACTACACCACTGGTTAAATGGCGCATTGCAATTTACAATTTGTGTGAGTTCAGGGGCATACAGAAAGTTGAAGTTTGGGTGACATCAATAAAGAAAATAGAAACAAAGGGATGTGTACAGACTCAAGTATGAATGAGGTCACATTAACAGAAGGTTCAGAGCAGCGGCAGACTTTTCTTGGTGCCACGCAAGTTATTGAAAGTCATGTGTTTTCAGAACGTAGTGGTGCTGTGCCATGTCCCATGTATAAGGGGCTTCATGTTGATCCAGTGACGGTGGGTGATGAGGTCAGGGAGATGGATGTCAGGGGACTTGGAGAAAGGGGGAGGACATGCTACCTCACACCACTCCAGCCAAACCACTTCACGTAGGCATTCCCTTGCTTGCAGACTAATGTAGATCATGGAGACCACCTTGCCGCCACCTCCAGTACATTCAGCCATCACCCATATCTAACCTGCAAAAAGGAAAGTTACAATAAAGTTAGTCAGACAATTTTACAACATTACAAAGCATCTAATCAGGCACTCAACACCACTAGTAATACCAATTAATTAAATATGTGTGTGCAATAAACTTTACAGCCTACCTAATGTTAACTATACATTTAAATATGCGGTGTGAATGTTATTAACTTGCGTCAGCTTGAAAAATAACGTTATCAGTATGACTGATCATGGACGTTAGATGACAAACTAAGGTCTTTCTCAAATGTTCACCGATATCCCTGGGAAGTGACTGGTTCTTGGCGTAGAGTTTAATGCAGGCGTTTCATTTATCGATCATTCACTTATGCGGTCTACAACTACCGACCTACCGATCTATTTTTTTTACAGTCTATGCTACCGACCTACCATCACAGAAGTAGCTCTAACAGGTGTCTGTCGTTAACGTTAGAAAAAATGCAACGCTGGCAAACTGGCTAGTAGCTACATTAACATGACGGGTTGATGAGGTCCATGCTTCACATTACGTTAACGTTAACTTGCGTTGCTTTATCACATCATACCGTTGCTTTATCACATCATATACTGTACTGACTGTCTAGTGTTATTAATCCCCATGTACGGTCAATGGTTACTCCATGTTGAGATGGCATACATTAAGATTGAGATATTTGATATTTGAAAACAGCAACAACTAATAAAACCAAGTATATCATGCATCGACTGTTACGGGAGCTGTGGGCTAATCTTCACTTCAACGACTAACTTAGCCTCCCGTTAACGGTAACGTTAATGTATCTGCTAACGTTAGCATCTAATTCGCTGTCCGTATTTCTGTTGTTAGCTCATTAGTATTCACCATACTAAATTGTCACAGTCTATAATCAACATAATAAGCTCTCTTAGACGTATTTAAGAACACCAATAGACAAAAAAAACTTTTCAATTGATACGCAACACTTACCAGACAAGAACAAACCGATTGTTGTTTGTACTGTTTAGCTAACTCACAGCCGCAAAATTCATCCAGCCAGCTAGCCTTCTGCGCCGAGTCGACCTGCGTTGTGGAAAGGAGAAGGGGGCGGGTTTCACTTGACAAGGGGCGTGTTTAACTCGCTGAGTGGCAACTGAGTGGGCGTGCCTGACCGCGACTCCTCTTCACTGCGCATGCTTCAACTTTTGCTGCGCAGCCGCACTTCAAATTGGCTCCAAATTTTCCAAGATGGCGTCGCCTCGGCGGCTTCAATTCCATAGAACACTGTAGAATGCAGGCACACTGTCCAGTTCTATACAGTCTATGGGTTGCAACGTACGCTCGTCAATACGTCATCGACACGCCTCTTTATGCAGACAGGATTCGATCCCCATTTCGCGCCCATAGACATGAACTACGACGAAGTATCTTGCTCCTCCTTAACAATCTTTGATGTATTCCTATTGGCCTAGATCTGCAAAACGTTACATTGGCTAGTTCTCTGGCGCATTCAGAGTTCGTGGCGCGCTTTTGCTTGATTTGGCGCTTTGTTCTACAAGTTAACTTCAGGGATAGTCAATCACTTGCTGTTGGGTTGTCTGGCTGGCTTGTCTTTAATCGGGATTTGCTCTTTGAAATAAAAAGGCAAAGATGCATGTAATTAAGCGAGGTAGGTGCAAGAATTTACAAGGCTAGTAATGTTAGCTGGTTGTGTGGTTGTAACCAGCATTTAGTTTCATATGGCTAATGTGTTATTTATCTGCTGTTTACCGGTTCACTAACTTGTCACTAATTACTTAATTGTATGTGTCTAGTTTCCTGTATTTGCATGGATTAGGTGGTCGTTAGTTTCCTTAAAAACTGTTCAGTGTTTTATTTGGGTAGCTACTTCTGTTGATAATCATCAAAAGTCTAACATTTAATTAACTTGGGAACAATGTGTCGCACTCCGTAAAACATACCCAATCCCAACATTAACGTTATCTTGCGAACTTTTCTGCCAGTTTGCACCCCCATCAATGCGAAGAATTAACGTTAAGTTAGGTGGTTAACATGGGCTGTCTGGTGGGAAACGACAAACATATTCTGTTGATGATTAACATTTAGCCAGTAACTTAAGTTTAAAGTAGGTTGTATGGCCAGCTAACGTTGTGTCAACATTAATGTTCGTTAGCTCTCACTTCTCGCCTATGTGTGGGAAAGCTTTACCACCAAAATTTAGATTCCGAAGCCCCTCACGCCTTTGAGAAACAAAGCTTTATGATCTGTTGTCCCTCCAAGACTAGCCGAACAATTGACCTAGTTTACTGGATAGTGATAGTTAAACTAGCTAGCAGTCCAATCTATACTAACTGACCAATTTATGAGTTACAAAAATATTTTATGAAATCCAGTACTAGCCTTTACTTGGCTTTACCCAGCACTTCAGCTGATCTTGGCGCCAAATACTGTGTTCATTTTATAGCAAGCTAATGATGCATCACTCAAAGTTTGCCGTGAAGGGACGAAGGATCGATGTTTTCTAAAACTTGTTAGATTTATATAGAATATTCAGCAATGTGGTGCAGACGACGTGGGTTTGATGTTATTGCATCGTTTTCTTTCTGAAGACGAACCTTCACAAGCTAATAAGCTAACATTGAGCAAAGTTACCCGTCTTCCTGTTGGTTTTATTGTACTTCCGAAGTCATGACCCCCAAATGGGTAAATGTTATAACGTTATATAAGGATGGTTAACGTTAATACATGTGGTATCTATGCATATGAAATATGTTGTATCTGTGCTAGTTTGCAAGGACTCGACAAAAATGTCCCCTACGTTGTTGTATTAAGTTGCTTCACACTAGCAGGATATGACATCAGCCATGACCCATTTCCAGTGTGAGCATGTCATTTGGTGACCTATTATTATTTAATTATCAAGGGGTATGTTTATTAACCCATTTAAGTTCGTTCCTGTACAGAGAAATAAGCAAATGAAAGAGTGTGGTTCCAAAACGCCATTACCACAATTTTAATGAATTTTTATAAATACTTTTTACCTTTTGTTTTCCAAGTAATTTCAGTAGAACTGTAATTGGATATTGTTATTTGATTTTTATATTCACTCAATCAAAACAACACAACTGCAATTTGATTGATATGACCGGAAATACACAACTAAATAGCCTGACTTTTTAATGTTTTTAAAAACGGAGCTATAGCGTTTTGGAACCAAAATCTTCAATATACTGTGCATAAGCCTAGATGGGCAAATGGTGGTAGCTCTCAAAATTGGAACCAAAGACTATAGATCACCTTAGAATCAAAGGCTGCTACATGAAACATGGCTCATGAATTGCACCTAGTCCCTGCAAACACTGACTGCGATATAACTCCAAATGTTGTGCTATGAATGTTGACATGGTTGGCCTAAATAAAGCTTGACTCTTGTCTACTTTGTTTGATATGAGGCCTTGTGGATCAGTTGCATTTGACCTTTTTTCAATGAGATGTACTGATAACTAATCATTTGTTTTTTTTGTTTTAGATGGACGTCAGGAGCGCATCATGTTTGACAAAATTACATCTCGTATTCAGAAGCTCTGTTATGGACTCAACTCTGATTTTGTGGATCCTGTAAGTGAAAAGTGTTGCATGGATTGTTAAGATGTACAAGTAAAAATGCATGAGTAACAAACATTTAAGCCTTTGGTGGTCTGCAATTGCTACATCTTTATTTTGTTTAATTCTTTTAGACTCAAATTACTATGAAAGTAATACAGGGACTTTATAGTGGGGTTACTACTATTGAGTTGGACACCTTAGCTGCAGAAATTGCTGCTACCCTCACAACCAAGCACCCAGACTATGCCATCTTGGCCGCTCGAATTGCTGTGTCCAATTTGCACAAGGAGACAAAGAAGGTCTTCAGTGGTAAGTTTGAGTTTTTTTTTTTTTTTTGTCTTATATACAATATAAATATATAAAAAAAAGAGCTAGGATAAATGTTTCATTCTGTACTTTGTCTCTTGCAGATGTAATGGAGGATTTGTTCAATTATGTGAATCCACGGAATGGACGTCATTCACCAATGATCTCAAAGGAGACGCTTGACATTGTTATGGCTAATAAAGATGTAAGGTTTCAATTTTAATGAATGTGTTAGGATGCAAACTTTTTTTTTTTTTATTGGATCAGACCATTGTTAGTTTGTAAGTGTTATAGTTAATGCAAGGAGAAACAAGTGTAATATCATGCCGGTTTTGGATAATTTCAAAACTATGGGTACAAAGTTAATTTGTGAGTGAACCATTAGCCAGGTTTGTGCTTTATGTAACCAATAATCACATACTCCGGGCTTAAAGTGTTCAGGCACCGTGCCTGAATTCAGGTGAAAATAGTCAATGGGACGGCAGCATATATGATCATAAATGTCTGATAACTTCAGGCACAGACATTTTTATTGCTTTAAGCCCTGCATACTATCACAATCCAAGTTTATTACTGCGCAAACATGGGTAAACTAATTAACATGAGTCACTTATTCACAGGTTCTATAGTAGCAATGATGTATGCATACCAAATCATCTGCAATCATTGCAATTATACTTAAAAATGTAATATTTGGTTGTTAGGCTAAAGCAGTGTTTGTCAAAGTGTGGTCCCAGGACCACTGGTGGTCCGCAAGCTATCCCAAGTGATCCGCAAGCAGACGTGATAAAATATAATATAGATTTTTTTCAATATTGAACCAACTTGCGTGTAAATCCAAACAGTTCTGCAACACTGCCTATGTAACCTATGTCAGTTTAAACCATGTGAATCATCTGACACAATAAGCCACTTTAAAGGGAAATGTTGTAACGTTTTGTTAAAACCAAGTGAAACCGAAGGCCTATTGTGTAACATGCTGTTAAAGTAGGTATTTTTTTTAATTTTTTTTTTATTATTATTATTGGTCTGAAAAAGTTAGCTAAAGAGTTTTATGGGGCCGTTTTATGTTTTAAATTATTTTTTAGTTAATGAATGAATTAATTTGTATTTATTTTAAACAGCGTCTTAACTCTGCCATCATTTATGACCGAGACTTCTCCTACAATTTCTTTGGATTTAAAGTAAGTTCATGTTGACAGCTTTACTTTGATATAAGTATTTGTGGTAGAGATGTAGCCCTTTCTTGGGATTAATGCTTGAATCTAATTGTTTTCGATGGTTGTTTGCCTGAACAGACACTGGAGCGGTCCTATTTATTGAAGATAAATGGGAAAGGTAAATATTTTTGTATTGATTTTGTACATTTAATTGTCATATTAGTTTGTTGTAATTGGTGTGAATCTGTTCCCAGTTAGATTTAAGTAAACTAAAAGGTACTTGCTTAGATTGCTATAATACAAGTGACTCAAGTTCTTATCCCTAGTGGCGGAGCGTCCCCAGCATATGCTGATGCGGGTGTCCGTGGGGATTCACAAGCAAGACATTAATGCTGCCATCGAGACGTACAACCTTCTGTCGGAGAAGTGGTTTACTCATGCCTCTCCAACCCTCTTCAACGCTGGAACAAACAGACCTCAGCTTTCAAGGTACGTGTCTTATTACCATCCAGTGTTATGCATGTATATGTAAGAATGAATGGAAGAGTGAGCAAACATATGCCTAAGAGTTTATGAGGTTCTGGTACTAGATCAGATCTGTTTGTCCAGTCATTGTTGAATTGATAAGGGAGGGGGGGAAAAAAAGCTAAATGGAGCTGCTTTGGGTGTGCTACATTTTTAAGTTTTTGTTTGCCACGTAGAAATGTATAACCTGAGTTTGAGAAGTAAGAACCACCAATCTTGCCCCTTCTAGCTGCTTCCTGCTTGCCATGAAGGACGACAGTATTGAGGGTATCTATGACACATTGAAGCAGTGTGCCCTCATCTCCAAATCTGCTGGTGGTATTGGTGTGGCAGTGAGTTGTATCAGAGCCACTGGAAGCTACATTGCAGGGGTGAGTGTGGTCTATAAATCTGTCTGCACATGGGTGGATCGTTGTTTGCATTGACAGAGATTTCCTTTCAAAATCAGTTTACATTTTGTGCAACTAATATCTATAATGTCTCGACACAAAATAGTGCGGCGCGGGACAACTTTTGAAAGCTTTTTGCGGGAGCGGGCGGGATGAGAGAGGTGCGTTCGCGGGTGCGGGACAAACCGATAATTCACTGCACTCCCGCAAATTAAATATGTGCTTAAAATTAAATAGGAAAATGATTAGTGTTCATAACTATAGTTCAGCTGGATATTCTGTTAGGCAGCATTAAAAAAAACGGGGTTTAAGCATAACTGACGGATAGCAGACTAGGCCTACTTCATTTGTTAGCCTACGTTCAGAACCAAGAAACTGACATCTGGAGTCTTTTCTCAGGTGTGTGCTCCTTTCGTGAGACAGAAAGAAAAACTGAATAGGCTATCCCTCCTACATGCATCCTGCATGAAAAATCAGTCCCGCGCAGACCTCTACTCAACATGGTCTATTTATTGATGACGAGTTCAGCCTTTTATTTAGGAGCAAAATACATTAATCAGAGGAGTTGAGTTGGACTGTTATTTGCATTAACAATTATATAGCTTATAGTGAAGTATTGTAAACTTTGTAAGTGTACAGAGAGGTTATAATAGTTCTTTTTTTTTTTTTGTACTCCAGATTATTTCTTTAAAGAATTCAGTGAGTGCCATAAGTTAGAAAAACAAGCTTTTAGGTGACCGTCCTTTATAAGGGGACAACTTTATTCAATTGACAGCATGTTTGACTGAATTTTGTCTTACACTTTTGAGTTCATGTTTTTTTTTTTTTTTTTTCGTTTTCTCTATTTCAGACAAATGGTAACTCCAATGGACTGGTGCCAATGCTTCGTGTGTATAACAACACTGCCCGATATGTGGACCAGGGAGGAAACAAGGTAAGGAAAAGTTCTTGTAGAGAGTTGGTATGAGCTGTTCAGTGTGCATCTGGTATATTTTGTAGATCCTGAATTTATTCGCTGTGCCAACCTATTGCCAATCAGAGGGAAAAATCTTTTGTTTACAGTGTTTGAGATTTAAATATGCGATGCTCCTAGTTTTTTTGCTGCTCTTACCATAGCAGTCTCTTATTGTATATATTTCCTCTCTGTTCAGAGACCTGGTGCATTCGCCATGTATCTTGAGCCGTGGCACTTGGACATCTTTGACTTCCTTGAGCTGAAGAAGAACACCGGAAAGGAAGAGCAGAGGGCGAGGGACCTGTTCTATGCTCTCTGGATCCCAGACCTCTTCATGAAGAGAGTGGAAAAGGATTTGGTATGTGTGTCTACATGTTTCAACTCAAAATGGTCAAGAAAGTGGGGCAAGGTGGACAAAATGTTTTACAAGCTATAGTACAATCATCTCATAGTGTTGGTTTCATTTCTAGGACTGGTCTCTCATGTGCCCAAGTGACTGCCCTGGTCTAGATGAGTGTTGGGGTGAGGAGTTTGAAAAACTGTACGAAAGGTGGGTTGGTCTTTCTGGATTGCAATTCATTATGAAGAATCAGACCACCGAATGGTGCAAAGGCACATTCAGTTTAATTTAACTTTTTGGGGTATTCTGAGGAGCACTTAATAACCTGAATATGTTTTTGATCTGTATCTGTTCAATTATGTTACCAGGTATGAGAAGGAAGGCAGGGCCAAGCGTGTGGTAAAAGCACAGCAGGTCTGGTACGCAGTCATCGAATCCCAGACAGAGACGGGCACACCCTACATGGTCTACAAAGATGCCTGCAACCGCAAGAGCAATCAGCAGAACCTTGGCACAATCAAGTCCAGCAATCTGTGCACAGAGATTGTGGAGTACACCAGCAAGGATGAGGTGCTAATTTAATTTACTTTTAGATACAGGTCACACAATACTTTTTTTCTTTTTAGTGGGGTTGATCCAGCAAGCCCACAGCATGGCTGAAAGATGGAAAGAAAGAAGAGAAACAAACTGGATCAACCCCACTATTGTTTTTAAGTTTTCTTATTATATCTTCCTTTTCACCCACTTTTTGTACGAACTACTGCTCCTAGACCGTTTGAGCTATCGACGCAGTTCGAACTCCAAAAATTCAGGCCCGAACCGGTGTAGCTTGCTTGTTACTTTAGTGTAGCTGGCCCTTGTCGTTTTCGCGTTATTCCCATTTTTCGGCCCCATTGAATGAATGGCGGAATGTTCAGGATTCTAATTCTGATTGTGACATCACAGCTCTAATTGTTTAAGCTTGCACCTGGCAGAGTTCTAAGCCATCTGGCACTGTCTGCTGGGCTGGGCTGGGGCTGTCTGTGTATGGCCCCTACAACAATAAAAACAAAAACAATGCTTGAACATTCTATTTGGGCCCCAATCTACTTCCTCTGCATTAAGATAACATATGGAATGTTAAAACGGAAGCCTTGTGGGGCCAACTATGATGCTGATAATGGAACTCCCTTGAAAGGGTCTATATGAAGGGGTGTGCATGTAACTGGACATACGGGTCTCAAGTTTTCATAAATGAGGTACCGTTGGAATCCTTGAATGAAGCCCAGTTCAATGCCTTGCCAGCACCAAGTGTCTGCCATCTTTTTTTTAAAGTGAATCCATGTTCATACAGGTCATTTAAAAAATAAAAAAAACTTTTTCCCAGTCCATTCAGCCCAGTTCAATGCCCAGCTAGCTCGATTCAAACTTAGTCATGTATACAGTTGTATAGATTATAACATTGAGAAACACACATTCATACAGATATTATGCACATCCACGCAACACTACTATTCAAGTTAAGTTGGTATCATTGCCTGGCAAGAAGTCCACAATCAATTCAATTGTCTTGCCACTATCTGTAGCGCTTACAGACAACGTTAAATTACTACAGGTTCTGTATGCTATTTAAAGCGATGAGTCCCTTCATGACGGTGTGTTGCAATGCATTCTGGGTGCTGTGCTGTGATTCGACGGCTCGTCACCTGACCCACCAAACGACGATGCTTGAACTAAACGTAAAGTAAAAATATATCGCTACCAAGGCTCCAAATAGCAACACACTTACACCGTAGCATGATGAGGGTATCTACATGTAAACCGAAGCATTGAGAACTGTAAGTCTACAGGCAGTTTATTAAAAAGAAAAACAGTACCGTTGTCACTCCCCAATGTGAGTCGCTACCGGATGGGAGTCGCGCATGCGTCACTTTGCTACTTTGCGACTACCAGAGCTGTTAGCCACAGAATAATGACATTAGCCTACACAGCAGTAATGTATTATTTAGCGTAAGGCATCACATTTTCACGGCATGATCTCTAGTATCAGTTCTAGATTAGAGGCTGGAGTAGCCTGCTAGCAAGAGACTTCTGTAATATCAATAAAAATTGACCTACATAATGAAGTTTGTTCACTGCTGGCAAGTAAGTAAGCAATCAAGCACAACAAAGGCTGTCACTTGAATGGCGTTTGCTAACGTTAGCTATCAAACAATCTTAGATAGCTAAAACGTTTTTGAAACAGAAAAGTGAATTATTTTATGGATTTCAGTCGGATCCCTTGGCGTTATGCCGTAAAACCTATCAATCTGAGCATGCGTGACTCGCATCGGGTAGCGACTCACATCGGGGAGTAACACCGTTCACGTCTCATTCACATATACAGACGGGCGCCATCTTGGGTAAACAGAACTCTCTGGGATGTGGCGTAAATAGTGTAGTGGTAGTTTAGTGGTTAAGGAGCTGGGCTAGCGTGCAGTAGCCTGGAAGTTGTCGGTTCAATTCCCGGCTTCCACCGTTGTGCCCTTGAGCAAGGCACTTAACCCCAAGTTGCTCTGGGGACGATGTGATCCCTTGTAATATAGCTGACACATGTAAGTCACTTTGGTCAAGAAGTGTCTGCTTAATGTAATGTAAATCTCGCGAAGACATCGAAGAACGAACCCTTTTAGTTTGATGGACGTCCTTATCAGTCTATGGTCTAACTTATGAACGTGTCGGCAAAGATTGTTAAGGCGGAGCAAGATACTTCGTCGTAGTTCATGTCTATGGGCGCGAAATGGGGATCGAATCCTGTCTGCATAAAGAGGCATGTCGATGACTTATTGATGAGCGTACGTTGCAACCGGTCAACAGCAGCGGCATAAATAACCGGCGCACACCTGATATAAAGTCGATGTTCTCCAGACTGGAATGCTCAAAAATTCTATTTGAATAAATAGCATAAAAATGCGATGGCCATTCATCACACTGTTTGGATGTTACTTGAGAGTCTGAATCAGAATTACCTTAGCTCTCAGTAAGTTAGTTTATTATAGTCATGTGATTTACATAAAGTAGTAAACAACAGTAATGTTAAATGTGTCAACAAGTTAGATTCTACCCCACAAGCCACAATAGGGAACGTTCAAGTAAGCGTTAGCACATATATAAACCTATTAATGTTAGCTAACATGCTAAGCATTGAAAATGAATGCGTTAGCAATAGCCACTGCTTTTTTTGAGCTGACAAGCGTTAATGTCTGGAAATGCGTTAAAAACATAATCAGCCAAATTGGACTCACTTAAGACCCTTGGTATGGTGTTACAACGATGTGGAGTCGAAATGTAAATTGTTAGTAACGTTATGGTTTTAATGTGTAAACAGACCAACCGCGATTTTGCAATGACGTGAATGGAGTTTTAGGTACTACTTTCACGAGGTCTGTAGTTCTGTTAATTTATCTTATCTTTGAACAGACTACATGGTTATCTTCCTTAGACTTCGTAGATGTAGTTGCTACAATTTGGAGGCGAAATTCGAAGTGTAAATATGGTTTTAATGTGTAAACAGAACAACCGCGATTTTGCGAGCTAGAAAAAAGGAAGTGAATGAAATAGTTACTGCTTTTCTGAGTGCTGGTGTTCTCATAAAATCGACGTAATCTTTGAAAAGACTACCTGGATAACTTTCAGTGTCCCGCTGGCGGGACTGTTATTCCCCCCCCCCCCCAACATTCTTAATTAATTGTATGCACCATATTGCTATGTAGCATAGTAATGTTATACACCATTTCAAAGCTTTGACTCTTGGGAATCCAAAAATGAGAACTTTTTTTTTTTTTTCATGTACAATCTGTATAGTGCTTTACATTCTCAGATGAATCTTATTATGTCTCAATTAAATTTGATCCAAAATGCCCCCCCCCCCCCCCCCCCCCCCTTCCGCTTTTGGTGCTACCCTGACTTCTGGCTGCAGTGTAGCTGCAGCACAATAAGTAGATGCAACATATTGGGTACTGAAATATTCACAAGAATCCATAGAAATTGAATCTTCATGTTGTGTTATCCAATATTAGTTGTACAGATGTATAGTCTATCTTACACACTCATTGAACCAACAAAGTAAATGCAAAAAGAGACATTTTTGTAATCATTCCATATTTCGTGTAGTCATTCCATATCAGAACCTCTGAAGTATAATCCAAATACAAGCATAAAACCTCAAAGTGTTACCTTTCATTTGAGACCAGGATTATGCTTCTACACAAAGGGGTTCATGTGCAGTAAGCATTTGATTGTCAGTATGCATTTTGGATAACAAAAGGTTCTATGGGGAGTATCCATAGGCATTTTACAAAACGCATGGGCGTACCTTGGCAAATAATAGTCTAAAGCACTCATATTTTCATTCTATATTGATCTACTTTTGCACACAACTTCACAAGACCTGGTGCTAGGGCTCAGTTGTGTTTCTAAGGGATATCAAGAGACCTAGAGGGCTGAAATGTGGTCAGTTCAGAGATGCTTGTAATCCGGCAGAAAGAAAACACTATATTCTAGCCTCTGTAACTCTTTGTGAGTACATCACACATTTATTGTGTGTTTCCTACGAAAACTAGAGGTTCTCAGCTTTCTATAGAGGTCCAACATTTGATGGTAGGCCTCAGAAGAGGTGGGAACAATGCCCTTGTAAATAGGCACAGTGCAATTTCAGGCAAAAACTTGAAATTCTTTTTGAGAATTAAGCTGTTAATGAATGGGCACAGTATTATTATGACCGCCGCTCGCGGTCATATAGGTTTAGTCAGATTTTTTTTTTTTTTTTTTTTTTTTATTTTTTTCGCATGCCCAAATTTCCGTCAATGATTCCCGGGACACTGAAAGACCGGGGTACACGAAACTTGGTGGGCATGTAACCCCACATGGATAGCATGGAACCATCGTTTTTCGTTTTGATCTGTGGCCCCCCCTGCTGAATTGGACCCCCCGAAAGGAGGGTAGGGCAGACAGTTTTCTGTGAATATCTCGAAAACCGTAGGGTTTAGGAGGACAATTTTTTTTTTTTTTTTTGTATGTTGATCTCAAGGGGCCATGTCAACCCATTCCATAACCACTCATTTCATGTATAGCGCCACCTAGTTAAACACAAAAAAGTAAAAATGAGGTGGTGTAATTGAAGGTATCTGTGACCTAACATAGTCAAAACTGCACGAAATTGGAAGTGTAGGATCATTATGACACCCTCTGTATGCACGCCAAGTTTTGTGGAATTCCGTTCATGGGGGGCCACACAATAAATTAATTTATGTTACTATACACCAACTGGCCTGTAGGTGGCCGGAGACAGTTTTCTGTGAATATCTCGAGAACCGTAGGGCCTAGGAGGTCCACCTTTTTTTTTGTATGTTGGTCTTAAGGGGGCATGTCAACCCATCCCATTACCACTTATTTCATGTATAGCGCCACCTAGTTAAAAATTAAAAAGCAAAAAATGTGGTGTTTTCATCTCAATATCTCTGGCTGACAAGGTCAAAACTGCACGAAATTAAAAGTGTAGGATCATTATGACACCCTCTGAATGCATGCCAAGTTTTGTGTACTTTCGTTCATGGGGGGCCTTACAATAAAATAATTTATGTGTACATTTAGTGACGTACACCAACAAGGATTCCCGGGACACTGAAAGACCGGGGTACACAAAACTTGGTGGGCATGTACCCCCACATGGATAGCATGGAACCGTCATTTTTCGTTTTCATCTGCAGCCCCCCCGCTGGACTGGACCCCCCGAAAGGAGGGTAGGGCAGACACAGTTCTCTGTGAATCTTTTATGGTATGTTGGTCTCAAGGGCCCACATCAACCTGGCTCATAATCACTCATTTGTGATTTGCCCCCCCCCCGGTAAAAAATGAAAATCAGTAGGATTAAAAGAAAGCCAAAATAAATATTCTTCATCATCATCATCATCATGGCTGCATTTTCAGTATTGGCGAGAAGTAGTCGTTTGTCCACTAGATGGCGCATCGTTGCAGTGAGACGTAATTTTGTTGGAAGTTAAAAGTGGGTTGGAAAAAACAATGGACGCTTCATACAAGGACTGTAATTTACCGCAGCGAACATCTAATAAGGATAGGACGATGTTCACATGAAGTGTAATTCCCATTTCTTCTTGAAGCCGAAATAAATCTGAGGATGTTTATCGGACATGCTTGGTTTTTACTGCAGGTACGTTAATCTTGTAATATCAATAAGGACCTAGGTAATGTTAACGTTAGCGTTGGTTGAGTGATGGAGGCATTTGATTTATTGCATTTGTAGAAAACTATAAATGCGGTTATACCAAGCAAATGTATAGCAGCACTGTTTGTATCTTTCGACTGTCATTTATTGCACGTGCTACAAAATCATTCTGTGCAATGGAAGATTTACCAACGTTACACCGGTCTGATACAGTTTTGCCTATACATGCGTGAGACTGAGACGCCTGTTTATTTTGTTTTAAGTGCGTGCAGGGTGTGAGAGGGGAGTCTATGTGCTTTGATTACAGCTTGGTAGTTGTAGTCTGTGAAATTAAAAAGCACGTGTGTGTGAAGTATCCAAACAATGACACCTTCATTTCATTATGGCTGCTTTAGCAAAACACCTTAAGCTACTGTGTAGTGGGTCCCATTTAGAAGTGGCTTCTTCATTCGCGCTTTCCTTGACTCATGGAGCTGTGTGAATGTTATTACAACTTTTCGCCACGATATGACAGTTTAAGTCCGCTTGATACTGTAAGGCGTAAGCCATTGGTTTCCAAAGGAGATTTTATTTGTGTCGCCAGCATAGCCTATTGACAATTTATGTTGTAAATAGGCCTATCTTATAATCCTACCTGTAGCTTAGGGAAGCTAACAGCTTTCTATTAGGATCTAGTTTGTGTTTTGTCATAACTCCCTGATGCATTTTTGCATTTAGAATAGCCAGAGCGTGTATATCTCAATCGGAAAATTAAACAATATCGGGTGCCTATGGACTAGGCTGGGTGAACCCAGCCTGATCTGCCCGCTATTTATTTTTTGGTTTCTTAAAAGATTGAGCTTGGTCTGATGAAAGCCAGACTAGCCATGGACCTCAGTTAAACAATGCAAGGGAACATGAATCAGCCTATATTTGCACTAACAATAACGGACAAAAGCTCTTCAACTTTGGCCCGTTAAAATGTGTATGAACAGTCTAGCGACGCATTTCATCAAGGCCCATTTGGACATGTCAGTTATTTGCACCACTGGTTAGATGTAAAACAGCATTTCGTTTCAGACTAGGCTACGGTTACTTAATTTGTGCATTAACAATAACGTTTCAGACTACTGTTACTTAATTTGTGCATTGACAATAAAGTATTACATGAACTAAAGATGACTTTCTTCTTCTACATAAGATTTTATTCACAAAAAATCCATCCATCCAAAAATGACCTTTTGTTTTTGATAGCTGTTGAAAACGGCATGGAACTGACAGATGTTTTTGTTTAAAAATACATAAAAAATAAATAAATAAATAACATTATGCTGATACCTTTTGCTTTTCCCAAATACAATGTAGCCTACAGGTGTAAGTGACCTTTCATCAATCCAGTTGCAATGGATGAACTGTGACGAACTGCCCTACTTGTGATTGTTTAGAGATTTTAAAGGTTTTATAACAATTCTACATCTTTGGCTATTCTACAATCTATTCACCTTTTCAGCACCAGTAGGGTACTTTCTGTGCAGCCGCACACACACACTCAGGCATGCCAAACAAGCATACACAAAAGTTTCAAGAGTGGGGGATGGAGTAAAATATGGAGACAAATTGAAGTGTGATTTATTTTCGCGGAACGGATGTACAGGACTGAGCGGCGGTCATATTTTGTACCGCTATGCGGTACATCTAGTTGTGTACAGTAATGGGCTATCAGTAGTATGTAAACAGTTCATGTGTTATGTGTTTTACATAAACTAGTAAACAACAGAAATGTTAAAAGCTGGTATTGCGTTTCCTGAATTCTTACATTCAGGCATTCAAATGAAATGTAATTAAATAGCATATATATATATATATATATATATATACTCTATCAGTGTATGATGCTTGCATGAGGGAAACATTCCAAAACAACGGCACCCATATAATTGCCGTTGTTTTGAGAAGTGTTTCTCATGCAAGCATCATGCAACAATGCAAAAACAATGAAACTATTCTAGGCCTAATTATATTTTACATTAGTAAAGCACTACTCTGATGTGCATGCTTTCACAAACTTTTGTCAATATTCTTAGCGCTTTAAACATTGACTGTTTTGAAGTGCATGTATAGCAATATAGTATAATAATAATTGTGATGTGATATTACAATTTGATGGGGGGTGGGTTCATGTAGGTGGGCCCTATGACCCCAAAGTATGCCTTGACTGGGCCTCAGGTCAAAGAAGTTTGAGAGGCTGATGTAGACGACACAGCAGCACTTCAGTCACATTGTCTTTTAAGAAAATGCAGTCCATTTTTCGGTTCCAGCAGCCAACAACCTCAGAACTGACCCTTCTAACCTAGTGACCACCATAGCAACCAGCATGATTGCCCTAGCAACCAGCATAGCAACCACGATATTTATGCGTTTTAGCTTATTGGATGTTGCGTTAATGCAGATAACTTTTGATCCGTGTGCCCGATTTTCATAAATGAGGTACCGTTGGAATCCTTGGATGAGGCTGAGTTCCATGCCTCTGATCAAACCCACTCTTGCAGTTCCTCGGAACCGCAAATCCTAGTTTTTTTTCTTAATGGCCTCATTGAGTTAGTTAGTGTCACGGGTACACTGGCGATTTCGCCGCTTCGCACGGCATCTTTTGTCTTATGTGTAAAATTTGTGTGCGGAGCGCTTTGGGTTGCACTATGTGCATTCAAAAATACCCTATATAAATAATTTGCCTTACCGAAGTACACACATACATAATATGCACTGATTTGCTTTACTTTTTAAATGTCTGCAGGTGGCTGTGTGTAACCTGGCATCCATTGCCTTAAACATGTACGTCACTCCAGAGCGAACCTTTGACTTCCAAAAATTGTCCTACGTCACCAAAGTTATTGTCAAAAATTTGAACAAGGTTATTGACATCAACTACTATCCAGTACGAGAGGTAAGAATTCTCTACTGAAATCGGCTTATCTTTGTAATTGTAGTGATATTCAGTCAAAATACCAACTCTGTTGGTATGGTTAATTATTGTAGATGTCCTTAATAATAATTTATTTATTTAACAGTGACAGGGTAATATATTATTTATTTAACTGTGACCATATTGGAATTTCACCAAAGTAATATACCCTTCTTTGTACACAGGCAGAGTATTCCAACAAGAGACACCGACCTATTGGCATTGGTGTTCAGGGCCTTGCAGATGCCTTCATCCTGATGCGCTACCCATTTGAAAGTCCAGAAGCTCAACGTCTCAACATTCAGATCTTTGAAACGATCTATTATGCAGCACTGGAGTCCAGCTGCGAGTTGGCAGAAGAGTTTGGCCCATACGAGACCTATGAAGGCTCACCTGTCAGCAAAGGAGTGAGTGTGTTTTTATTTATTTATTTATTTATTTATTTTTTAATTTTACTCTTTCCCTCTGGTATGAGTGATTTTGTGTAAGTCTACAACTGTATCCTTATTGACCTCTGACTGTATGTGCGATACCTGTTCTCATGCTTTGTGTTTGAATTATTTATCCTGTTAGCAGTATACTGTGTGATTTGAAAAAAATCAGGAAAATGAACAATTAATAGACCTACCATGTACTTGGTGTAGTAGAGTTATGTAATAGAGTACATAAATCCATTACAAATCAAAAGCCTAAAAGCCCCCCCTCCATCTATCGCAGATTCTGCAGTATGATATGTGGGAGAAGGTTCCTACAGACCTCTGGGATTGGAAGGCACTGAAAGAGAAAATTGCCAAGTGAGTACAAAGTAGTTCAGCATAAAGTCTCCTGCGGGTTTTCTGTCCAGACCTGGAGGTTGTGGGATGGCTTGCCTTCTGGACATAAGACGGCAGTTTTTAGGAGCATGCACGAAGCTAGACAGACATCTCCCATCTGACTTGTCTTTCTGATCCTCTCTCGTAGGCACGGTGTGCGCAACAGCCTGCTCATGGCCCCAATGCCCACGGCCTCGACGGCCCAGATCCTGGGAAACAACGAGTCGATCGAGCCCTACACCAGCAACATCTACACTCGCCGAGTGCTTTCTGGAGAGTTCCAGGTAATGTCTGATACAGCTATCAAGCAGTGAGTTTCAGATTGATGATCGGAAGGGCTTAAGATCCAAGCTTCTCAGATCCAAGATGGCGGCGCGTACACACGCAGCGACCTCTCTGTCCTAACCGTACGGTGTTTTGTTCGTTTAAAAAGTGTTTGTCCGAAAGTTTTACGTGTTCGTCTCGTCTAACTACGTCGTACTACAAGTACAGCAGGCAGTTTTTAATCGACATCTGCAAAAGCAAGTTTTGCAGCGTTCTGGACTTTGCAACAGAGACGCTAAAGGAACTCGGACTACTCCGGCCTGCAACAACACCGGACTCGCCTGCTACTCCTCCCCCGGAAAGAAAGCGTCGGAAGCGGTGTGCGAGGAAGCAGAAGAGGGGCAAGCGCGGAGGCGTCCGGGCCAGGCTAGCGGCCAGCCCAACTCGCCCAGCCATACCATCCATTCTCCTGGCAAATGTACGATCACTGGACAACAAAATGGATCACATACGACTGCTGAGATCAACGAACCGGACAGTAAGTAACTGCTGTGTGCTCGTCTTCACTGAGACTTGGTTAAATGACAACATTCCGGACTCTGCTGTACAACTGGAGCAGCTAGCATGCTATCGAGCAGACAGGGCCATTGTAAAGGGAGGTAAATCACGAGGAGGAGGAATCTGTGTTTACATCCGTGACGAATGGTGCCGGGACACTGTAGTAGTATGCAAACACTGCTCACCACTGGCAGAGTTTATGATCATAAAGTGCCGTCCTTTTTACCTGCCAAGGGAAATTACTGCGATTCTGCTAGTCGCAGTATACATCCCGCCTACCAACAGCGATAAGAACGCGGCTCTCGGTGAACTGTACCAGGCTGTCAGTGAACAACAGACGGCACACCCAGACGGTTTCACCATCTTCACTGGAGATTTTAACCATGCTGATCTTAAAACTGTACTTCCAAAGCTACACCAGCATGTTGATTTTCCAACAAGAGGAGATAACATCCTGGACCTGGTCTACACTACACACAAAGGAGCATACAAAGCCACCCCCCTCCCCCACATTGGACTTTCAGACCATATAACTGTTATGCTAATGCCCGCATACAGACAAAGGGTAAAAGCGAACAAACCGGTTCGTAAGCAGGTAAAAGTGTGGCCTGAGGGAGCCTCCGATGCTCTTCAAGACTGCTTTGACACAACAGACTGGGAAATGTTTAAGCAGGCAGCCACTTACAACAACCGGACAGACATAGAGGAGTATACAGACACTGTAACCTCTTACATCACCAAGTGCATCGATGATGTGACCCACACAAAAGACATCATCACTCGGGCTAACTGGAAGCCATGGCTGACAGGGGATGTCCTCAGGCTGCTGAGGGCCAGAGACAAAGCCTACAGAGCTGGGGATGAAGCTGGCATGAGAACAGCGAGAGCCAACCTGTCCCGTGGCATCAAGGAAGCAAAAAAGGAATACACTCACAAGAGAACCACCCACTTCAAAGACAGCAGGAACGCACAAAGCCTATGGCAGGGCATTCAGGCCCTCACGGACTACAAGCCCGCGCCACAGAGCTGTGAGGGCAACATCCCTCTGCTCAACAACCTGAACCGCTTCTTTGCTCGCTTTGAAGCACAAAACGGCACCTGCCCACAGAAGACCCATCCCCCTCTACATGAGCAGCCCCTGTGCCTCTCTGCCGACAGCGTGAAGAGGACACTTGCTGCTATCAACACCCGTAAGGCAACAGGTCCAGACAACATCCCAGGTCGTGCGCTGAAGGACTGCGCAGGGGAGCTTAAGGATGTCTTCACAGACATCTTTAACACTTCCCTGAAGCAAGCCATCGTCCCATCATGTTTCAAAGCTGCCACCATCATACCTGTGCCGAAGAAAACTGCTCCATCCTGCTTCAATGACTACCGCCCTGTGGCACTGACACCCATCATCATGAAGTGCTTTGAGCGGCTTGTCATGTCACATATCAAAGCCATTCTCCCCCCCACCCTGGACCCCTTCCAGTTTGCATACCGAGCCAAGCGGTCTACAGAGGATGCAATCTGCTCTGCCCTCCACCCAGCCCTCACCCACCTGGAAAAAAGAGACTCATATGTGAGATTGCTGTTTATAGACTTCAGTTCTGCATTCAACACCATAATACCACAACAACTCATCTGCAAACTTGACAAACTGGGACTCAGTACCTACCTCTGCAACTGGCTACTGGACTTCCTCTGTCAGAGGCCTCAAGTAGTACGTGTTGGCAACAATACCTCAAGCAGCATCACACTGAGCACAGGGGCCCCCCAAGGCTGCGTGCTCAGTCCGCTGCTCTTCACCCTGCTGACGCATGACTGCACTGCAACCTACAGCAACAATCACATAGTGAAATTTGCTGACGACACAACTCTGGTGGGTCTCATCACTAAGGGCGACGAGACTCAATACAGGTTGGAGGTCGACCATCTGACCACGTGGTGCAGGGACAACAACCTCCTGCTGAACGTCAGCAAGACCAAAGAGATTGTTGTTGACTTCCGGAGAGGTCACACCCAACACCTGCCACTGACCATCGACGGTGCTGTGGTGGAGAGAGCGAGCAGCACCAAATTCCTGGGGGTGCACATCAGCGAAGACCTCTCCTGGACCACCAACACTGCATCACTGGCGAAGAGAGCTCAGCGCCGCCTGTACTTCCTGCGGAAACTCAGGCGAGCAAGTGCTCCACCAGCCATCATGACCACATTCTACCGAGGCACCATTGAGAGCATCCTCTCCAGCTGTATCGCTGTGTGGGGCGGAAGCTGCACTGAATACAACAGGAAAGCCCTGCAGCGCATAGTGAACACAGCTGGAAGGATTATTGGTGCTTCACTCCCCTCCCTGAAGGACATTTACACCACCCACCTCACCCGCAAGGCGACCAAAATTGTGAGTGATGCAAGTCACCCCGCTCACAATCTGTTCGATCTACTGCCCTCTGGGAAGAGGTACAGAAGCCTGCGCTCCCGCACTACCAGACTCACCAACAGCTTCATACACCAAGCTGTAAGGATGCTGAACTCTCTCCCTCCTCTCCCCCCTCCACCCTCAGCTACATAACATCCTGGACATTGGACCCAAAATGGCCGCGTGCACTACTCCACTTGCACACTTGTACACTTTACAACTTGTTGTTGTTGTCCTGAAAACACAACACTTCTGCTGCTCTTACATAACTTGCACCACTATGTCACTTTCTTTCTTAGGTCAAACAGAACTACCCAAGCCTTTTATTGGCCTGACTTTGCACTAGTATTTTATTGACTGTCTATGCACAATTTAAACCAAATTTTGCTGCTCTTATTTTTTTCATTATTATATGTGCCCTCTTATTTACTTACTTTTTTGTTTACTTGAATGTTATGTTTGTCTGTGGACTTAAATTGGTAAAATATGTCTTGTCTTCACCGTGGGATAGAGAGAAACGTAATTTCGATCTCTTTGTATGTCTGGAACATGTGAAGAAATTGACAATAAAGCTGACTTTGACTTTGACTTTGACTTTAAGGCCAACGTACCTGTGATTTCCTAGAGTTGTATTTTGTTAAGCAATAGTACTTTGAACAAGATACGTTAAGAAACTTATTTTCCATAGAGGAATAGCTAAACCAAACCCCCAAGTCGCTCATGTGTTTCTGCCTAATATGACCCACATTTTGGGTCCCTCTTTTGATATTTTTGATCCATTATCACTGAAGGTTGTGTATTATTCAGCTGGACAAAATCTCAGCTTGTTTTTGGATGTTTTTGGAAAGGTGCCACAGACATTGATGTCCCTGTGTTTTGCACCATGTTGTATGCATACCTGTCAAGTTAGCATGACTTAATCTCACCACCCACACAAAAATCCCTAGCCCACGTGCACAATTGCTACATTTGTGCAGCATTACGTGAACAGGCTGTGTCCGCCCCATAGAGAAAAGTTTAGTGATGAAGGTGCTGACCGATTGGATATTTGACCCTGTAGGGCTGTATCTGTCAGATACAGGTAAAAAAAAGTGCTATACCTGATCATTGTTCCTCTGATTCACTTTTAAGATTGTGAACCCTCACCTACTCAAAGATCTGACTGAGCGAGGCCTTTGGAATGAGGAGATGAAAAACCAGCTGATCTCCCATAATGGATCCATTCAGGTAGGTCTCCTAGACAACCAATTTATAATTCTCTTAAGTCATAGTCCGCCAGTAAAAACCCTCTCTACTGGACATGGTTGTTTGCACCAGTCATAGGTGACTGATGTTACCTGGTCGTGTGTGTAAAAAAGAAATGGATAACCATTAAACCTAAATCTTATCAACATTTTTCTAGGGCATTGCAACGATTCCAGATGATGTCAAGGAGCTTTACAAAACGGTGTGGGAGATCTCACAGAAGATGATCATCAAGATGGCGGCTGACCGAGGAGCCTACATTGACCAGAGTCAATCCCTGAACATCCACATAGCTGAGCCCAATTACGGCAAACTAACAAGCATGCACTTTTATGGCTGGAAGCAGGTTTGTTCATTAAATTCTTGGATGTTCACATGTAAAGGCTATTCGCAAAATTTTCCCAAGGGAGCTAAAAAAGGTTACTTGTTGAAAGCCATCAGCAGTGTATGTAGCAGCGAGTTAGCATTTGTTATTTTGTCATTCAACTGCACACAAACTATGATTGTATCAACAAAGGCTAAGTGTGCATTCAGCTCATTTTCCATGCTCCGATTGATTTCGATTTAGACAGCAGTGTTAAACATTGGGCCTGGGACAGTAACATTCTTAAATTTCTAAGAGTGAAAGGTCAAAAATCACTGCACACTGATCACTGTAACTTAATATTTATTGTAGAACGAACAACGCGTTTCGCCTAGCGCTTCATCAGGTTCGCTCTGGTACAGAGGTATTAAAGGAGAATTCCGGTGTGATATTGACCTAAAGTGTATCGAAACATGATACCGAGTGTGAACGTATGTCTCATAGCCCATCTCGACTTGTCCCCTGCACTCCAAAATCTGGCGCTAGTTAGCCGATGCTACCAACAACTTTTTCAGTAGTGGTGCTTCGGCATCGGGCTAGCCATGCAAATAAATCACTGTTTTACACCCATTTACGAGGCTCAATGTATCTCCACACTTCATTGGTAGACTTCCTAGGGCCCTGACATTTAAAACGAGACATTGAGAACTTTGAAAAAGCACTGGTAGTTTACTTACAAGACGATTTATACAGACAGTATCTTCACGAAGTTTAACGTTTGCAGCCATCTTGAATTTAGTCACGATAAGTCGAGCAACGAGTAAGAATGAACAGGTATGATAAGGGATCAGATTCCAAAAATAATTCAGTGGAAATGCATGGATTCCAGTTTCTTCCAGTAGCAGCAACTGGAATCCATGCATTTCCACTGAATTATTTTTGGAATCTGATCCCTTATCATAGCTGTTCATTCTTACTCGTTGCTCGACTTATCGTGACTAAATTCAAGATGGCTGCAAACGCTAAACGTCGTGAAGATACTGTCTGTATAAATCGTCTTGTAAGTAAACTACCAGTGCTTTTTCAAAGTTCTCAATGTCTCGTTTTAAATGTCAGGGCCCTAGGAAGTCTACCAATGAAGTGTGGAGATACATTGAGCCTCGTAAATGGGTGTAAAACAGTGATTTATTTGCATGGCTAGCCCGATGCCGAAGCACCACTATTGAAGAAGATGTTGGTAGCATCGGCTAACTAGCGCCAGATTTTGGAGTGCAGGGGACAAGCCGAGATGGGCTATGAGACATACGTTCACACTCGGTATCATGTTTCGATACACTTTAGGTCAATATCACACCGGAATTCTCCTTTAAGTTAGTGATCAGTGTGCGGTGATTTTTGATCTTTCACTCTTGGATTATACTTACCTGCCTCACCTGCACCTGTTCAACTGAAGGTTTGTGCACAGGGACACCTATGGACTTTGATTCTTAAATTTCTATTTGATTTAATTAATGTTTGAAATATCTGGAAGTCATGTGTTTCAAAAGTATATCACAGGCCATCATGATTGCCTCTGAACTGGAGTGTGTGTTTTTTGTTTATGAAATGTCTTTGTTTTCTCTCCCCCATACAGGGCCTAAAAACTGGCATGTACTACCTCAGGACAAAGCCTGCAGCCAACCCAATCCAGTTTACCCTGAACAAGGAGAGCCTGAAGACCACGGAAAAGCAGGAAGAAAAACAAGAGTCGAAGGAGAAGAACATGGCTGCGATGGTGTGTTCGTTAGAAAACCGAGACGAATGTCTAATGTGTGGTTCTTAAACCTTTCTCGTAATGATGGTTGCCCTGCTGTCGTCATCTTGCATCCAAAACATTTGGCCTTGCACTGTGGTTGGAATCACTTTTCAGGATGACTCACCCATTCAGAGATTCTGCATACTGTAGACATTTGATTACTAGGCTCCAGGTGTATGTGTTATCCATATTCATCATATTGTAAAAATGTTCAACATAAATTCAGCCATATTTTTAGCATGCATGGGCATTTTCTGATCTCTGCATCATATGGTTTTTTAAATGGTTGTCGGTTTTTTTATCAAATGTTTTTACTTCTTATGAAACCTAATAAATAAAACTTACATTAGCGCTTACCTCTGTGTACTGTCTACCTTGATTTTCCTGAAACTTCAATATCAGAATAGAGTGAACTAATATCCCAATCAAGGTTAGGAAGTCCAGTTTATTTATATAGCACATTTCATACACCGAGGTCATTCAATGTGCTTTACATAAACAAAAACAAATAAAAGCATAGAAGGGCAATATAGTCAAAGAATAGTTAAAAGGTAAAGATCAAAGGCAAAAGTAGTAAAAGTAATAAAAGACAAAGTAGAATAATTATCAAGGCAGATTCAGAATTTAACTCGGCACAGTTAGCAGAAAGCATCTGAGAACAGTTTGGTCTTAAGTCTAGATTTAAAACTGGCTACAGTTGGGGCGTTTTTAATGTCATCCGACAGTTGGTTCCACAGCTGAGCCGCATAGCAGCTAAAAGCTGCTTCACCATGTTTAGTTCTAACTAGGTTTTACTAGCAGGTTTTTCACCTGGGACCTGAGAGGACGAGAAGGTGTGTACTGCTGAAGCATGTCTGACAAGTATTTAGGTCCTGCTCCATTTACTGATTTATAAACAAGCAATAGTGCTTTAAAGTCAATTCTGTGACTTACTGGAAGCCAGTGTAACTGACTCATCAGTGAGTGTAACTGACTCATCCTTAAAATTATTTTTTTTGTAAGAGTTTTACCATTAACAAATTGACATTTTGTGTTCATATGTGTCTTTAAACTATTGGAGTTGGCTTGGACATCCTTTGGTCTTTCATGTGGTCACCCAAGGTTGATATTTTTCAGATACGCACAGGAAAGGTGTTTTTCCTTGTGCTATGTAGAAGACTTTCCATTGTGGGCAATCGACAACCAAGCCCATTTCGCATTACACTCGCATAGCGTGAGCTTTAATGATTCAATTCAATTGGCTTGTGGTAGTTACAAATGTGCTGCATGTTGTACCCAATATCTAAAGGTACTACTTTACGGTACAGCATGGGCTACCACAGAAGCACCTTCCTTCATGTGTTATGTTGAATTAGGCCCACAATACTTCCAGAAGGCTCAGTGATGTCTGGCGTCCTGTACCCACTCTCCACCACACTCATGATGGGTTGGGACACTAAACATCAAGTACCACTCCAAAAACAAGTGACAAGATGTTCCATATCTCAGAGAACATTCAGGTCATGGCATGACCCCAAGTATTCTTCAAAATATTCAGTCCTGAATCAAACTGAATGCCTTCTACAAGATGTAAAAATACCACCAGGACATTTCTGTCCTGTTTTTGCTGTCTGAATTTGAAATTCAGAGTGGCCATGGCAGTTGCACACAGTACTATTGGAATTTAACTCTGATTGTGGTTGATTGTTGGATATAATGTCTGCCTTATATCAAATTAAGTGTTTTCTTTCTGCCCATAAAGTAATGGGATTAATGTAGCCAGTGTTTCTCCATACTGATCAGTGCGTTAGTGCCAAAAATGACCATTAATTTATGACCAGTCGACTTGATTCAGTAACATTTAAGCCAGACAAGCTCCAATTCGCCCCTAGCATACGGTCCACTGATTTGGGCCCTACCATCATGGCCGAAATGGATTACCAGGTGGCTTCGTTTATGGACGACGCACACGTCTGTCTTTCCTCCACATCCTGAGCATATTTCCTTTACTTAGCATATTACTCCGGTGTCCGACAGAACACACGGAGAAGGGTTTTTAGTTGTCACTATTCATTGAGTACATTGTTTGCAAGGTTCCGTCGATGTAATTGTTACAATGAACCGCAGAAGGTTCATAACAAGACTACTTAAACAGGAAAGAAAAACAACTTGCCGATGACTAGCGACACAACGAAAAGATCTGTACATAACGTTATAGCTAGCTACTGAATAGCTCTAAGGTAGTTAGCTAGCTAGTAGTGGTTCTTACGAAGATGGCGGGGGTGTTTGAAGTGGAGGTAGACGGTGTAGAGCACAATCATGATCATGGACATCACGCGGAAGAGGCTGTGGTAGGCATACATCATACACATATGTCAGTGATGAATGAAATCAGTAACTTCTTGCTAGTTGGCTTGGTGCAAGGTGCATACATTTCTTAACTAGCTTCCACGCTAATCAGTTATCCTAGCTAGCTAACCGTAGTCTGCCTTAGTATTATGTCAGTCAAATGTTGACAGCATCAGCCGGTGTTAGCTTATGAAACTCCTGAGACACATGAGTGCGTGCCTTGTGATTGTGTTGCATGGTTTTCTTGAAAGTAATTTTGAATTCGTGTAACACTACTTTGACCGATCTTTCTCCTAAGCGAGTCAGACTCTGCCCGTGACACGAAGCAGCTACTGATAGGGTCTGGGTTGGTCACGGTTTACTGTTGGTCAAGGTTGCACGCTTTTTAAATCTGTTCAAAATCAGGCCAACACTGGTGTTATTGTTAACATTAACACGACATGGGAAAATATACACGGAGATAAATAGTTTTCATTAATTAGTAGGACAGCCATAATCTTGCATTATAAATATGTTTCCTCAATGGAATTCTAGTATTTCTCCTAAGCACTGTGAACTCCTATCTACTCAATGTTCTATCAGGTCCAATGTTCTTTTGGGAAAGCATTTTATGGCATCTGAGTATGATGATGTTAAACCTAGGTTACATCGGAGTATGTGATCTCTATTTTGCCAGTGGTCCCAGCAAAAGCTTTGTGGTACTCTAGGCCAGTCAAACGAAAGGGAGATTCGTGTTTCATTCATTATTCCACTTTTCAATAATACTCGAAAATGAATGTTGTTTTGGTCTTATGTTTTAATTATTATTATTTGCCAGTCCATGGAAATAGCCTATTCTCTAGTATTTGACACATCTTTCATTTCAGACTAACCCCATGTTTAAATAAAGTGATTACATAAAATTAGGACCTATACGTTTATTGATATATTGGAGTGATTCAGTGCTGCCTCATTTTTATACCATCTATTCAACTTTTAATTTTTCCATATGCTCTTCATTCCCACAGCAGATTGATATTTCCCAGCTCTCACCGGAGGAGAAATGGAGGTTTGTGTCTGACAGAATGTTCTCTCTTTGTGTGCATAGTAGTTGCAGCAAATTCAAATCAGTCTTAACTTGCAGGATGATGATTAAATCCTTTCTTGACTTGTGTGCTTTCCAGGTTAGAGCATGCCAGGATGCATGCCAAGCATAAGGGCCACGAGGCAATGCATGCTGAAATGGTTCTCATCCTTATTGTCACACTTGTCATCGCTCAGCTCGTGCTGGTACAGTGGAAGCAGAGACACCCAAAATCGTACAACGTGAGTCAACATTTACACTATTCCTTTCACGGGAATGTGACGGTGTAGGTCTTATCTCTATGCCCCTTTGTACATTTTGACAGCTTTTCAAAAGGACGCTTGTGGGTTAGTGTCCATGCTTAATTACCACTTACTTGAAAACAAGGAAACCTATTATATTAATTTACCGTAGCGAGCAGGCTGTTTTAGGGAACTGTTGTTAGATAACTGCAATTTGTGTCTTGTCTGCAGCTCACAGATGCACATAATATCCATATGTTTACTTGGGAGTTTTGCTTTCCAGATTAGATTCTAATCAGATCAGAGTACCACATAATGTAATCATATAAAATGACATTCATTGAGCATTGCGGTCCCAACCTCAGGATACCAAATTGTTATAGGGAAATGCTTGATGGACATTCACAATCTCTTTAATTGTGATCATAGAGAGTTACTTAAACAGCTTTTGGTTACCTTTGGTTTGGACTTTGGTGACCTCTCTGTAATGGGATCACCCCACCAGAGCGACCTCCAAACTCTTCCGTGGTTTCGGTCCTAGAATACATTCTCTGGTGACTTGAAGTGTGTCAGTGTTGTGCTGTGAGGTGTAATTTAACAGTGGCACAGCCTTAAGAAATGAAACTGCTGTTTGTCATTAATGGTCTTTTGGGGAATGATCTAGCCCTTTGAGATGGCTAATGACGTTAAAGGGATTTGTCCCTTGCAGCGCAGGCTTGTGTTGCCAGGTTGTGCAGGGGCATGATTAAGCCATTGATATGCCTGACCCCAAACACCATTTCCTACCACAGGAAGTCTGACCCGAATTCATAGTAAAAATGAAATATACAGACTTTTATACAGAGGCGGACAGAGTACACAGCTTCATTACTTGAGTAAAAGTACAGATACCCTTTGATAAATTTTACTCAAGTACAAGTAAAAGTACAACAGTCAGATGTCTACTTAAGTAAAAGTACTTGTTTTTAAAAGTACTTGAGTATCAAGAGTACAAGAGTAGCCTACATTTTCTAAATATTGCATTACTACTGCCACAGTGCTTACATTTATGTACAGAAACGTCCTACATGGAGTTATGAAAAATGTTAATACCTTGGAGAATGTAAAAGGAATTTAAAGTAAAATCAAGTCATTTTCATCTTTTTACCATGTCTCCAGGGATGGGCAGTATTTGTAATATATGTATGTTAAATACGTATTTCAAATACAAAATACTATTTTGTAATTGAAACACTTGAAGCGAAAACTATCATTAACTTGTTCAGAAAATTGAAATAGTCTGGCGAGGTGGGGCCACAGCTTGGCACATTCCCGGGATGGACCTGCTGCGTCTTTCTTCTATTGTTTCGTCCATGGTTTCGTCTCTTATCTAAATCTGACCATGGAGTTGACTTTGGCGGAAAGCTGAAGGTGATTGCTGATAGGCTGTCCCAATCAGTGGCGCCTGCACAATCCAATCACGTTTGAGAGGGAAACAACAAATTGGGTTTCCTAAATTTTCTTTTTTTTTTTAGAAGAAGTAACGGGTACTCACGGTTATGGATAGAAATGTAGTGGAGTAAAGAGTACAATATTTGCCTCTCAAATGTACTTGAGTAAAGTCATGAGTACTCCCCAAAAATGATACTCGAGTAAAGTACAGATCCCTGAAAACTGTACTCAAGTAAATGTACTCCGTTACTGTCCGGCTCTGCTTTTATAAATATAAACTAAATGACATTTGGACTCATGACTTAGGTATATGAGTACAGTTGTGCATGTCTTATGTATCTTGTTTATGACAACTTTTTTATGTCAATCTACTTTATGAACTGATTTTCTGTAGGTCATAAATGAAAGGAACATTTGCTCCTAAATACATTACGTTAAAGGGGTGGTTCAGGATTTTGGACATAGGACCTCATTTCCAAGTAAGCAAGTGTGATATTTAACAGTGGAGACCGTTTTCAACATGTTTCATCCAGTCGTTCTAATTGCAGAGTTCGCAGGTGCTAGGCTAGCGCAAGTCAACGGTATGTGCTAGCCTGCCACTAAAAACAGTCTTACCTACTCCAAAGGACACTCGAGGCAAATTCCAGACAATCGATGTAAATGTCTGTGTTGATAGAATAGTGTAAGAAATACAACTACCCTCGCATCGCGTTGCAATAGTTATACTTTGTTCCCTGAAGTTGGTAGTAGTCATTTTGCATCTCAGCGGCGGACTGATATTACCAAGGCTACTACTAGGTATCCCCATTGGAGTGCACTTTACTGTTTACTTTTTGGCGCAGTACTACTAACTGGAGCAAGTATAATTCCGCCGCTGCTAAGACACTAGTCCCTCAAAATGTAATGCGATCGTTGAAATGCAAGGATAGAATAATGTTAGAAATAAAACTCAATACAGACATTTACATCGATAGTCTGGCGTTATAATTTATTTGCCTTGGGTGTACTTTGGAGTGGGTAAGACTGTTTTTAGTGGCAGGCTAGCACATACCATTGACTTGCGCTAGCCTAGCACCTGCGAACTCTGCAATTAGAAGGACTGGATGAAACGTGTTGAAAACGGTCTCCACTGATAAATATCACACTTGCTTACTTGGAAATGAGGTCCTATGTCCAAAATCCTGAACCACCCCTTTAATATCATTAGCATCAGCAAGTTGTGTATTGGGTGGACCCTGGGAACAAATGGCATAGATGTTCTCTGTCTCTGTCTGTACGCCAATATGCCACTGTGAGATTACTCGCCATACTGTGGGGCGGTGGTATTGTAGTGGTTAAGGAGCTGGGCTAGCGTGCAGTAGCCTGAAAGTTGTCGGTTCAATTCCCAGCTTCCACCGTTGTGCCCTTGAGCAAGGCACTTAACCCCAAGTTGCTCCGGGGACAATGTGATCCCTTGTAATATAGCTGACATATGTAAGTCACTTTGGTCAAGAAGTGTCTGCTAAATGTAATGTAAAACTGTGCTTTCAAGCTGTGACTGACATGGCCATTTTCATCATGTTTGTATGCAATATGGCTTTAAAAATATATTGATGTTTGTTTTTTCTCTTATTTCTCTTCTTCTCTTCTGCAGATGATAACATTATTCCAGATGTGGATAGTACCACTGTACTTCACCACTAAATTGCACTGGTGGCGATTTCTTATAACTTGGTTCATCTTCTCTATGGTGACTGCTTTTGTTACCTTCCGTGCCACACGAAAGCCACTGACATGTACCACTCCAAGGTAATGCTTTCACATTTAAATCATCATGAAATAATAAAATGCTGTATGTATATGTAAATAACTTTCTGAACATAGTCATTAATTAGTTTGCAAGTTATGTAAAGTGTATGAATAACAGCACAGTCCAATTCTGTATTTTCTGGGAAAAGATACTTATAAATAACAAAAAGAATGCACACCCTCCAAGGTGCTGGCAAGGGAAAATAAACTATGAAAAACACACACTCTATCTCTTTTTACTTTTATTTATCCCAACGTTTCGGCCGTGACAAAGGCTGACAGGTCGAAACGCTGGGATAAATAATAGTAAAAAGAGATAAGAGTGTGCGGTAACCAAGTTTTTTTCATGGGAAAAGATACTTAACATTTAAGGCAGTGTTTCCCAAATTGTGTGCCACAGCACACCAGGTCAGCGCAGGTGTGCCACAGGGAGAAAAATCTACATTGATTCATCAAAAAGTTTAACCAAAATTGTAGGTTATTGAAATCACATTGCATGACATTCCTTCAGCAACAAAGCAATACTGTTGCTTTTGTATGCTTAATATCATGGTTGTGTGCCCTGAGACTTAGTGTGCCCCTAGAGAAATACGTTTGGGAAACGCTAATTGAAGGTATCTTTTCAGGATTGATTTTAAGTTTATTATTTGAAATATTACCAAAGATTCACTTTTGTCAAACCTGTTGGCAGCACATTTTATAATCTGTTATGTCTGTCAGTCATCTACTTTTTCAAGTTTTTAAATGCAAAGATTATTGTTGTGTTTAAAAAACTGACTGCTAGATACCAGTGTTGTAATCTGTCTTTAGCTATTTGACTCTTCCACTCCAATGTAACAACGTCATCTGAAACTGAGACACAGCACACTATGTTACCATTTGCAAACCTGACTAGCAACATTACCACAAATGGTTGAATATTGCAATTTATCACCTTGCTTACGCCTAACATACTAAAACATATAGAATCATATTTATTGTGTTGTATTGCCAGTTTATCCAATACGCACCCCTATGAAATTGCCCTACTGAGTGTAACTAGGTTTGCAAACCAACCATGACTTTCCTTGGTCTGATTTTTTTTTTTTTTAATACTCAAAACTTCACTTCTGAAATTGGATTTATTCCTGAAGTCCATAATATGCACAGCAAGTAACCCATATACAGTGTGCCAGTGTGTGGACAACACTCTGGCAACCATGGCTATACAAAATGGGTCAAAAGGTCGAAAGCAGAGAAAAATTGAGAAAACCCATTGAGAAGCCTCATCCTTTGCCATATAAAAAACCTATTCAGACCTACATTACAAACATTTGCTTAGTGATTCACTTGCATTAGCAGCAATGCCATGCATAAATTGCGGAAGTCATGCCTTCAAGTGAACTTCCTCCTTTCATTTAAATACACTAGTGTTAATGTCGAACAAATCCTATCCGTGTCCCCAGCAGCTAGTGGTTGACCCATCATCAGCAATAATACATTTCTCCTATTGTTTGTTATTAATAGTTTTACCTAATTGGCCAGCTAACATTCTAACTTTAACCCATGGTATTTCTGCTTACTATTCTCTGATGCCAGAAAAGCTGTTAATGAACTTTAAAGTGTTGACACTGAACCTCTATAAAGAAATGTAGCGAAGATTGAAACGCCTATTAAACACAAACTACGACCATTTTCTATTTGACCCATTTTTTATTTGATCCAGATTTCCATATTTGGACAGAAAGTACATGAACATGGCAACACGACTGTTGAGGCCTATGGTGTGATCAACTTTGGTCTCGTTAATGTCACTGCCACAATAGACAGAACCCTAAAAGAGGTTGGTGCTGTAAAACCTATCCTCTCTCATCATGGAAAAATGTGCATGTCTAATGGCCAGCACAATCTCAAAAATGCTGCCCATTTGGTGTTTTCAACTTTATTTACTGGAGCCATAGATAAAAAAAAAACTAAGCAAGGATTTTTTGTGGACAACACTGATGAAATTTCATCTTGGTTGGTGATTGTTACAATGAGGTGTAGTCCCATTCAAGAAGTTTTGTTGGACTGATATAAATGTCAGGGTCACCTACTTCCATATTTGACTAAACATCACTTGGAACATAAAGAATCAGTGAACCAGCTTCCAAGCAAAACAAATGTAGCAGAAATCTGACTCTTAATTGAATTCACAAATATTAATCTATGCCATCAATACGTTTTAGTTTCCCTACAACTATGCATGCTGGTTCACTAACTAACAAAGTGGGGTTTATGAACCTAAACTACTGAATGACATCGCATGACAAGTAAAACCCATACTTAAAGGTGCACTATGAGTTCCTGCATGGTTTCAGCGCAATTTCATTTTTGTCTCATCGTAAGCATCTCTCCTTGATCCGCTAGCTGCCTGCCCAGGTCATTTTTTGTCACATTCAGCAATCATCTCCTCACGACCGCTAGCTGCCCATTCCGTGACTACAGTGTTTAAAACAAAAAAAAAATCAGTCTCTGTAGGCAGCCCAGGCTCCGAAAACTGAACTGGAAACAAACAAAGTGGGGGCAGCCTGTCCCCCAAACAAAAATGAAACCCTGCGTTGAATTTCTCTGAATACTGAAGGTAGGGGTGAGCTTCCTCTCTGTCGTTTGATCCATGGTTAAAATATAATGTACGATTTTTTTGTACAAAAGCATCCACTAATACATTTAAATATAAACATAAACATAAACAAATGTGGCTTCCTGTAAAATCACTGACTGTGCCTTTAAAAAAAATTAACCTTTGCCTGGAAAAAGTACAATTTTTTTTTTTTTTTTTTTAAGATCCAAAAAAAAAGAAATACATTCTTAGGCCATTCAACTTTGAGTCTTTGCAGAGCTGAGGTGCCTTATCTGTTGCTTGAAGTGTTCGCTATTATCCACCCTGATTTATCTAAATAGGTCAAGAGTTTCCTGACTTTGTTAAGGCTTTGAGCAAAGAGTGAGAAAGAGGCAATGTGTCCTAGAGTCTGTCTCTCCATGTGGTAACACCCATTAACACCCACAACAGCAGCTAACATTTTAGCCAAAGGGGGACACATTCTACTCATGCACAGCTATGTGTGCTTGGACTGGTATACCAAAACACACACACACACACACACACACACAACTTTTAAACACCTGTAATCACCTCGACTTATTCAGCCTTAGAAGTGCCTGGCTTAAACCGTTGCACCCTATGTAGAGTATTCACCTGTATGTCTATATTTGTATATAATTTAATTTTTGTATATAATGCTATTTTATGTTACTGATCAGTTTGTTATAATACAATTTTAAAGGCACACTATGCAAGATTTTCTCCTTTATGAAGCCAATTTGATGGTAAACGAACTTGTAATAGGCGTAGTTTTTGCCTGTTGTTAATCCTTCACCTCCACAACAAAAGCATTTGCATTGCATATTTACAATAGCAGTTTAACATATAAATACATCGCGACTCTCGAGGGAGCTCTAAACTCGCCAAAAATACCTAAACCTGCATAGCGTACCTTTTAATTGGCATACTGTCAACCCACATTAACCTGGAATGACTGAAGATAAAAGCATGTGTCCAGCCTTGATCTAGACATAGATTAAGTATAAGTATATATACTCTTTTGATCCCGTGAGGGAAATTTGGTCTCTGCATTTAACCCAATCCGTGAATTAGTGAAACACACACAGCACACAGTGTACACACAGTGAGGTGAAGCACACACTAATCCCGGCACAGTGAGCTGCCTGCGTCAACAGCGGCGCGCGGGGAGCAGTGAGGGGTTCGGGGTTAGGTGCCTTGTTCAAGGGCACTTCAGCCGCGGCCCACTGGTCGGGGCTCGAACCGGCAACCCTCCGGTTACAAGTCCAGAGTGCTAACCAGTAGGCCACGGCTGCCCTGGATGAGTCAACGTTATCCTTTGCTTATTCATATTCTCAGAATGGCCAGTTGTAACACTAAAATGATTATGGAGAAAATGTGTGTAATGTGTGAAAAGTATGTTACTTACCGATTCCCTCTGTAATCAGTTACATAAATTGTGTGATTAATATCTTTTCATTCATATTTTTTATCTTTGAACAGGCTGGTATATAAATGGTTCCTCTTGCTGTACAAGATCAGCTACACCACAGGGATCATTGGATACATTGTCATCATGTTTACCCTTTTTGGCCTTAACCTGCTTTTTAGGTAAGGAGTGCAGCAGTACAGTGGTTTTGTGGGACACACTCTACTACCCTCACTCTCACTCATGTTAAGCTAAATGAATCATTGTACGGAATACTATAGGGCAATTCCTTGCGAAGGTCATCCTTACCATGGGAGAAAAAGTTGTGCACACACAAATAGAACTGTTGTTAAAATGTTTATTTAGGTTTATACTGTATTGTTTGTAACTGATCTGATTGAATTTGATGGAACATACACTCTTTTTACATCATAAATGTGAAATATGGTGTGCAACCAAGTGGATAAATGGACTCCATGTTCAAGGAATTGTTATCATTTGACAAATTCCAGATTGACAAGGGAATGGTAGAGTAACGTGTATGCTCAGTTTGCCTTGAGAGCACTGCTCCTTACATCTGTATGGCTCTTGTTTATAAGTCAGCAAGTTCCATGGCCATGTCACATCCATAACGTTTCATAGGAAAAGTTTGTTACACATACAGTGTCGATGCGACAATGTTTCTGTGCAAGGCTGATTTATATCAATGTAAAGTGTGATGAACAAATTCTACCCCTTTCTTTTTTAACAAACCTTTAATAGTGCATTATGGATGTGACGTTATGGATGTTACATAATGTGAATTTACAGGAGTGGAGACTTTATTTTACCTCAAAGCTGATAAACGTCTGTTCTGGTGGCATGCCAGTTTCAACACATTTCACCTTAGTGTTTCCAATTGACATTTCAGAGATCATTAGACTGATCAAAACCACAGGAAAGCCTAAGCGTTAGCAAAACAAAACGTAATATTAAAATACCTCCAGTGATTGACAACCTATTTTTGAGTGGCATAATAACGGAAATCTGAGCAATTATCTTCCCGTAATTGTCATACTGTTGTTGTATAGTAGCTGGATTATCGTATTAGCTGATGACGACGGCTGACTTTGCAGCTGGAGTTAACGTAGCAACCTCCTTCTATTGCAGATGTGTTCAGTCTGCAGTTCAGGTCTGTTTAACACAGTTTAATATGAAATGTGACACTACTATTTACAAAGTTTTGCAACACGATGTGTCAGCATTTGAAGTGTCTGATCCTCTGTAGCTAATACCCACAGAGGAACATGAGTAACGCCAGCAATAAACTAGATGTACCGTATAGCGGTACAAAATATGACCGCCGCTCAGTCCTGCACATTCTCTCCACACGCTTGTCAATTTATCTCCATCTCCTACTCTTGTAACTCATGTGCATGTAAATGCATGTGTGTGTTTCCTTTTTATGTGTGTGTGTGTGTGTGTGTGTTAGGGGGCTAATGGTGGGGTGTGTGCTTGCCTGTGTGTGTGTGTGCATACATGTGTGCAAATCATAAATGAGTGGGTATGGGCTAGGTTGATGCGGGCTCTTGAGACCAACATACCATAAAAATGTTGTCATCATAACGATTCAGGTAGTTATTTAGCAAAAAAAAATGCATTTTTCAGGTTCTGGGTGGCCCAGCACGTTGGGGGAGTGGCCCCTGGGAGCCTTATTTTTTGTAGAAATCTAGCAGGGCTACATGCCCACCAAGTTTCATGTTCTCTGGTGTTTCGGTAACCCATGAATCATTGAAAAATTACTTGTCCTGATTTCTTCCTGTGAATCTTAGGGGGCACTGAGGATGTAATAATTTCATTGCTAGTTTTTCATAATTACCATTTCAATTGTTTCATCAAAATTCACTACTTAAGTATGTGTTTTATGTAGATTGTAGAGGACTGGTTCAGGCATGTTACATCCATAACGTGAAAACGTCACATCCATAAAGCCAGTTTTCCCTACATAATGCATTACAAAAATGACGCATTGTTTCAAAAACACACACTTTGTGTTCATTCAAGTCTCCTTCATGCTGCAAACATTGTGGTTTTGCCAATTTCCTTAAAAATTCACAGAGTTTGTAGATAAACTGTAGTTTCATAAAAGTGTGTCTATTTGATATCACGTCCATAACACTGATAAGATGGCATGTATTCTTAGGATGTAAATGATTATATGAAATTTGAGGATTTGTCAGTAATCAGAGGACAGAGGTTTCATTAAAAGTTATGCAAATGAATTTACTGATACTAATCTTGTCTATACTCTAAAGCATTTTGTCCAACTGTCCAACTGTCGCATTCATAATGCTGGAACTGCCCTATACCTTAAAATAAATGTAGATGTCAGTTACACTGTTGTACTATACTGAGGCCTTTTGGTTGGGTTTACACAAATATTTTCTTAAGTTTACCTGTTCAAACGCCCACTGTAATGAGCTCTTCCATTCTCTTGCTAGGATAAAGCCAGAAGATGCTATGGACTTTGGTGTGTCTTTGCTCTTTTATGGTCTTTACTACGGTGTCCTCGGCCGTGACTTTGCAGAGATGTGTGCTGACTTCATGGCTTCAACCATAGGGGTACGTTTTTATAGTTTGCCACCAACCACAGGAAGTTTTGAATGTTTGAATGTCATTCATAGCATAACGCCTCATATCTTTTAGTTACAACAAACTAAGCATTCATGTTCAGCTCTGCTCTACATTTGATTAGTCAATAAATAACCCTTTTTTTCACTCTCTTCAGTACTATACAACATCTGGGATGCCTACCAAAAGCCTGTCAGACAACATTTGTGCTGTTTGTGGCCAGCCAATTCTGGTGGATGTCAGTGAGGAGGGCATCATTGAAAATACCTACAGATTGTCCTGCAACCATGTGTATCCTTTAAAAAAGTTTGGTTGAAACGATGAGCTGTTGATGTCAAGTTTATTTATATAGCACATTTCATACACAGAGGTCATCCAATGTGCTTTAAATGTTTGTGAAGTTAAAGTGAAAAGTGCTTGATTTATTGCCCTGTTATAGCACATGATTTATCATATAGGTTGGAGCCTTAACCCTTGTCATCAGATTCCATGAATTCTGCATTAGGGGCTGGTGCATTGTGGGGAAGAAACAGACCTGCCCATACTGCAAAGAGAAGGTGGACCTGAAAAGAATGTTCAGCAACCCGTATCCTTTCCCTGTCTTAAAGGTTCAGTTTTGTGTTACATTGTGTATTTTTCATGAACTAAGAAACAATGCATTGCCTGTTATGCACAGTATATTTTGATTATTTCAACCAGTCAGAATCTCTTTACATTGAGATTTGCGTACAAAACATGTGGGGCGTGCCACAACGAAATGAGTCCAGTTCGACAAAATAAAAAAATGTTTTTTTTTTTGGATATTCATAATCCACAGACTTTAGGATTTAAAACAAGGGGTCATTTGTTCAATTCCGTTTAGCTCACCGAAAAAAAGAAGGGTTCACTGGCCTGTTATTCTTCGGTGAGTTTTTTTTTTTTTTTTTTTGGCAGTTTGCAAACGGAGTGCATTACCACCACCATCTGCTGGACTGAGGTGTAATGGCAAGTGTACCCTTTAGCCTTGTTCTGGCCACCGGGTGAATAAGGCGAATAACCTAATGCTTAATGCATAGCCTAATGTTATTGTTTATAAATAGGCCGCCAACTACAAAATTGAATCGGATCAATCGAGTGCAATCTCCGTAAGGAATTGTGGAACATTTCTTTGTTCATTTCTTCTAGGAAGCATTGGTATAATCCTAGAACAGGGGTTTTCAACTGATTGTGAACCAGGGACTACCATTCTGGCTAATTGCACAACCCCAGGACCACCACTGAATAAAAATACTGATTCCCACATTGAAACTACATGACTGAATTCATGGTCACGGACCACTGGCAAAGTCCTCACGGACCATAAGTGGGCCGTGGACCACTGGTTGAAAACCCCTGTCCTAGAATATCATTAGGATGGCTGTAAACTATGGTTAGTCATGCTATGACTTGCCTTTTTTATTTCCACATGATTGATGACAGCTTTTGTATTACACAACACCAGTGTTGTAGTACTCGAGTCCGAGACTCGAACTCGAGTCCGAGTCATTAGCTAAATTTAGAGACTCGTGACTTGACTTGGACTTGAGCACTGAATGACTCGAACTTGGACTCGGACTCGTGCATTCGCACACGCGATTTTTTGTAATATATCATAAGGCTATAATTGTAAATGTCATTAGGCTATCATTTGCTATATGATTTTAATATCTAAATTATTCGTAATACTAATTTTAGTTCAAGGGAATGTTAGGCTACTGCTTCGTGTCGTAGCCTACATCGCAAGTCACATCATGTTCACATGCAAAGCAAACTAACGTTAACTTTAACACCAAAATGCCTGGAGATATGGCCGCCGCTATTTCAATGTAGTAGGCTATTGCCAGGCAATATTAGTTCTCATACATTACATAACATTACCTAAGATTACACTCAGCCTAGGCTAAACAACACACACTGCTGCTGGATGGCTGATCATCGTGACTTGGTGAACAGTGTTTTTCCTGACTGACGCGAGAAGCGAGGTTCCATTCATTCATTTTCATTCGGGGCGTGCCCTGCCGTGCTTCTGTCTGTTAATTTGCCGCAGGCTATTATCGGATGAAAGAAAAATAAACTAAAAGTTTTCCCGATCAAGATATAGCATACTTCTTAATTTTGGTGTCATAAAATATAGAAGCATAACATTAAATTGCCTAGTAGAGTGTTCATGTAGTGTCAATGTAGGCCTACGTGTCTGCGCAAGTGAAACTGACAAACTGAACCTCTCGTGGGTAGGCCAGAAACGACTATATTTAAAACCACGAATGAACTGGATTACCGTTAGGCCTACTGTTCAAACGAGCGATTTGATAGCCTAATCCACTGCACGAAAAAAGGAAATAGCAACGTGTTCTATTTCTAACAGGTGAATATCGTAGCAAATAGTAGCCTATGGTGATGGCAGTTTAAAAAAACGGTGAAATGAACGTAGAATGTGGCCTGTTGCGCAAAGAAATTAATTAGGCAGATTATCTACATCTCCGTTAACCGAAAGCTAGTTTTCATCTCTATTGTTGACGTGAAATATGTCTCCATAGTGTCAGTGAAGTGATAACATAATTATACAGTTGCCGGTAGCCAGTGTTCACGTCACGGGAGTCAGAAAGAAGCTACCAAGACGGGCCCTGCTCTGTTTCTGTCCCTCCCAAACTGCGCTAAAATTGTGTAGGCTATTTAACAGCCAGAATTTTAAAAAATGCCCGGGGGAGGCATTTTTATGATCCACACTTACCTCTTACAAAATAGGCCTACTCCAACGTCCATCTAGCTCTTGTGAAGTATGAACTTCTACAACACTGCCTATAGATACAATTGTCAGCAGTCAGTAACAGCATAATGTGTGGCCTGTGTGATTGGGATGTGGATTGCTCATTTATTATGAGTAGGCCTATAGGCTATGGTATGTCTATGGTATGGTATTCTCTCCAATATAATAAATACAACACATTGGGTTTGGCAAGAAATTTGGCAATACTACTTTCACACAAGTGATGGCACCCCTGCTTGGAGACAGAATATTGTCCGTTTTGCTTTTAAGGATTTCATCTGCAATGGAAAAAAAATGGAACGACATGTAGGCTATGCTTACTTTAGTGCTGGACTTGGACTCGACGTGGATCAATAGTGACTCGACTCGGACTTGACTCGGATGAGTAGTGGACTCGACTCGGACTTGACTTGATTTTTTTTTTAATGACTTGGACTTGACTCGGACTTGAGCACTAGGGACTCGAACCTGGACTCGGACTCGAGGCATAGTGACTTGACTACAACACTGCACAACACTCACATAGGGGGCAGCCGTGACCTACTGGTTAACGCTTCCGACTTGTAACCGGAGGGTTGCCGGTTGGAACCCCGACCAGTAGCCACGGCTGAAGTGCCCTTGAGCAAGGCACTTAACCCCTCACTGCTGCCCGAGCGCCGCTGTTGTTGCAGGCAGCTCACTGCGCTGGGATTAGTGTGTCCTTCACTTCACTGTGTGCTGGGTGTGTTTCACGAATTCACGGATTGGGATAAACGCAGAGACCAAATTTCCCTCACAGGATCAAAAGAGTATATATACTTATATACTTATACTTACTTATACATAATTCATGCTGGACCAGATTTCTTCAAAGTTCTTATAAAGAGTAGACCGCATTTCAGTGTAGCCAAATCAGTATAGATATGTAACTGTGTGTGTCTATCTGTTTCTCTGTCTGTCTGTGTTTAACATTTGTAATACTGTAAGCATATTTTGTCTCCTTAACTTGAGCTTTAGATGGGAAAGACCGCATGTTATGTATGGACAACTGTTGGACTGGCTTCGCTATCTGGTTGCTTGGCAACCAGTAATAATTGGACTAGTGCAAGCAATTAACTACTTTTTAGGACTGGAATGAAAATGACTAAAAATGTCAGAAAAGAGATTAATAAGGTGGACAGTAACTCCTCATACGCAAACGGACACCTCTTGGATCCATGACGAAACCAGTGTGTTTGTTTTTTTTTGTTTGTTTGTTTATAAATGTATTTTGAGTGTACATGCACAATAAGTGCTTACTGGTATTAAAACTAATCTGAATTGTACAAGTGTTTCCTACCCTTGCCTGTGTGGTCACGTGTTTCAATGGTTTTCCTTCTGACTTCTCTCTCTCAGTTCAACAAGATAATAATCAGGTTCTGCTTTTTTTTCTTATGCAGAACCACACGTTTTAAGAATCAAAGTAGTACATTGTCAAGAGCTGGCAGAGATCTTGTTACCAGTGAGTAATTCCTTTGCAATATATTGATGGGTCCTTCTATGAAGCATCATCAGTTCTCTCTGTTTGTATACGTTTTCACTATAAAGGAACTGAATACCACTTTTATTGGTATTGGAGGTTTCTGTCTATCTGCACTATAGTTATTGCACTGATGCACTGTTAGTCACAATCAAGATCTCATAAACATTCAAACGCTGTCTTTTAGATGTTAATGCATAAATGTGTTGCAAATTCCATATGTGGAGGGCAAATGTGAGGTGTTTATATACCTGCTTGTAGCTGGTTATTTTCTTCAATTTTAGCTCTCCCTGACACTATCCAACAGCAAATATGGAACTGGCCTCTACTGAAAATGAACATCTGATGTTAACATTTCATGTTAGCTACTTCATTAACTCCACATGTTACTTAAGAGATGCCCAGCCAATTGAAAAAAGTCAGAGTTTGAGCAGGAGGTTGTCTTTCCTCCTTATGTTAACAATTAATTTCCATCTGACAAAGCAAAGTTATGTTTTGGTGAAGCCTTTCACATCATGCTTATCTAATATGAAAGAATTTGTTATGTATTGATACACAAAACGGACACCTTTGGCAAGTTTGATACTAGTTATCAGTCTACATATTACATTGTGTTTTTTAGAATCCATACTAAGCCTGCGTCAAAGCATCTCTGAAACCAAAGTCACTGATAAGAATACAAAAAGTTAATCAAACAAGTTTTCCACCTGCTACTTTTCGGCACATTATGGCGAACATACTGTCTGTCCGTCTAAATACTGTCCTTAACCCTTAACGGTGTACCGTCACACCGGTGTGATGGAAATGTTGGAAAAAGAACGTTCTAAAGATTATCTTGGTTCATTGAATTCAACAAAGAATTTTAGAACCTTTACTTGTTGCGGATAGGAAACATGTTAGAATGTTGAAAAATCCACACCTTTTAAGGGTTAATGTACAAGTTGCAAGGGACAACCTATGGGGACAACACAAGTTTTGATGTTGATATTTTGTGGTGGCCAGACCCAGATTGGGTAATTTTTCATAATATATGGTAAAATATGTTTAGCCTATGTACTGTAGCATGCAAAAGTTTAACTGCCCTCGTCAGTTAAATTAACCTCGTCAGTGTTATTGTGAATAGTTAAACAAGTAAAGCATCAACTTTGTGCCTTTTGGAAATTGGGCAAAGATTACATTTCTTTAATATTTTAAGCAAAATTACTGTTTTATTGCCAACTTTTCAAAATAACAAAAGGGGCTAAAATAAAGGTTGTAGCACACATGTATTTGGCAAGTATCAAAGTATGTTTATAGACAGCTAATTTTGCGCAATTTTTGCCAATTGCAAAAGGGTTTTCGTAATTTCCCAATTGTTAAGCAATATCCGTAACAAGGAGGTACAGTGTGAGACTTTGGTAAAAGTTCAAGTAGGCTAAAAGTAAGAGTGCCCAAACTTGTGCCTGGATAAAATAAACAAATAAAAACAAACACCATACACTAATATCACTTATAATATCGAAAAGAGTGTTTTATCTTTGGGGTGCCCAGTTGTTTCACACCACGGTATATCTACTTTGCTGTACTATACTATTTGTAATATCTTTACTGACCACAACACTTTACAATGTCCAGTCCAGTAGCCTAAAGTAAAATCTTTTTTTTTTTTTTTTGTCACAACCCTCCTGATGGTCCATTGAATAGCTGGTTAATAATTCTGTGCTGGTATACTGTCTAAATGCAACAAATAAAAAAAATGATTGTTTATGTACTGCAGCATTTATAAAATTGTGTGTAGCAGTTCCATGTTACAAATGTGTCAGAACGCCACAGTAGCATGCCAATGAAAAAAAGTATTGAATATTGTCCATGAGTAGTTGGTTCATGAGTAGTTGCCAAGTAAAACTGCAGTATATTCTTAATTCCTGTTTCATCAGCTGTTTGATGTGTAACTCTAAAGTAGCATACCAATAATATCCTTTTGCGACTACAACAAGTATGTAATATTGCTGGGGGACTTCTACAGTGACGTGAAAATGTTGTTCTATACCATGTTGTGCCTTGGGTAGTCTTAGATTGATTTGGTGTAGGCCAAATAGTAGGTGTATGGCATAAAATGATTTCTTCATGGGAGGGATTTAGAGAAGAAACTATTTCAGGGAAGATGCAATGGGGCACTCAGGACTACCTTGACTCGAAATGACTATGTGTGATGTGTGAGTCCTGTGGTCAGGCTATGTTTGCTGTGTGCAATGTGCATTATGATAAGCAAGTATAGGCAGTAGCGTTGAAATCTTCCTGGGGCAAATAAAGGAGATTGTGGGTTTTTGTCTTATCCCTCTGATTGATACCGATTTAAGTAGAATACAACAGTTTTTTTATTTTATTTATTGTTTTCGTTAAGAACCAGAGGTAGGTTTAGACTCCCTTACAAATTCTCTAAAGTTCCTCAAAGTCTCATTTGTAATCTAAAGTGGTTGCGATTACAAAGGAGGCAAGAGAGGACTGTTTCCCAGACTTGCCAGCAGGTGGCAGTGGTCCTCCTCTGTGTGAATCAAATCCAAAAACGAAGAAGAAGCAGTTAGAAGACAGTCATGGCTGATATGAAGAAAGGTTAGTAAACACATCTATATTCCCACTTTGTCTTAACTCCAGTTTGTTAATGTCTTAACTCCAGTTTGTTAATTAAATACAACTTTAGTATGTGCCATTGCAGGCTCTACCTCTCATCAAGAGTGTTGATTTATTGACAGCTAACGTTAAGAAATAACTTTGCTAGGTCATGGCCTGCAGGGTCAAAACCTGGATTAGCTCTGGCATTTTTAGAAATATATTTATCTACAGTTAAACACGAAATAAATTTTGCTGTATACATTTATAGTGTAATGTTTGAGGTTCTGCTCAAAAGGTCTTCACGTACGTACTCGTAACAAGCCATCATTTGTAGTGCGCATCTCGGTCCATGGGCTTTTTGGCATGAGCAAAAGGGGGTGTTGTGTTCCAATGAGTCACCATTTCTCCCCTGACAACGAGTAAACACTTTGGGAAACACTGATGCCCATTTCAGATCTTGCATCTATTCCTGTCACAGCTGGGGAAGGCTGCAAATTGGATGGAGCTCATCATTTGCTTTTCGGTTGAAGGAGCTCACTTAAAAGTCTGTGTGTCTGTGTTTCGGGTCTGTGTTGAAATGAACGTGACCACTGAAACTGATGCTTCTGGAGAATGGTAGTTCTTATTTTTTCTAGTTATGTAACTTAACGAAATTATTTCTGTGCATAACGGAAAGGGATATTTCTGCCATTTTGGCATGCTAGCCTACTTTGTCGTTCATAGGGAGAATCACATGTAGAGAGTTTTGCCTGAAGCTCTATGAAGGGATGGGTACCAGACTGTTCATCCAGCCCCCCACCCCCCAGTAGATTGTCCCTTATGCAGAGGAAGATGTTCCTATAACAAGTAAATGTGCGCTCTGTCCATAATCTTTAGATAACAACAGTATGCAAATCATATGCCCAAGATGCCTTTGTTTTCCTTCCAAATTTGGTGAATACGACAAGCTATCGTCTGCAAAAAGTCAAAATTGCTACTCGGCTAGAGGTTTGCAAATGTGTGTTTCATCGTTTCCATGCACATATTAGCCTAGTCTTTGTTAATAGACAGTCTTCCATTGTTGAAAATTGGGGAGAGAGAGGGTGTCCATTTTCTTAATGCAGTTTCAGTTTCACAATTCCTCATCATGCAGATTATATGGGGTTTTTTTCCTGCCACGTCAATGCATTGCATTGTACTCAGCATAGCAGAGAACTGAATAGATAATTAGCTAGATAGGAAGGTTGTCTGGCCCTGAGAATCATTAATCCCTGTGCTTACAGTGCTTTTAGTTCCTGCTGTCATGTTTGTAATTTAAACACCAGGAATGAGAGACAAAACTCTCAGTATGTTTCTCAGTATTGTGTCAGTATGTTTGATATACATAAATCCATGGAAACTTCAAACAGGTCATCTTCTGCTATGCCTTTTGCCGATTTTCTGCATCTCAAGACTGATTTTTTTTCTTTAACCTTTTTTTTTTTTTTTACCTCCACTTATGCACCACTCACCTGTGAGGCCTGTCTTTGGGCCTGTCTGTGGTTTTTCCTCCTCTTCTACAATCAGTCATGGAGTAATGTAATTATTTGTCTATAGTAAACCTGAAATCTCTGCAACAAACTGTGGTGCTGAATTGCAAACCATTGTAGATCTGGATCTGCCAGCTAATGAATCCCCCACTTACTTTGCTTTACAACCTTGCTTATCATGAATTATTACAGTATAATTGAACACACTTTATTCATCAGGCCCCTCAACATAAACGGGTTTTTTGGTTTATCACAGTGACTTCTAGAATCACTTTGTTATTATTAATATCTACATTTTACTTGTTTTCGCTACATCCAGAGGTTGATGAAACCCTTGACGAGCTGACCGACTATGTCAAGAAGCAGCGATGGTGGAATCGGGTGTTTGGCAAAAACAATTCAAGGCCCTTGGCTGACAAGTACACAGTTGGTACACAAATTGCAATTGGAGGAGTGACTGGCTGGTGAGTTGGGCCACATAACTTACATTTAGGCAGATGGATCTTCATACAATTGGAGTAGACAACAGTTTTGACAAATCGTCACACTGTTTGAATATCAACATGCACTATACTGTTAAACAAAAGTACTTTGTTTTATGGTACCTTTACCAGTAGACTATTAATCTGTTTAAGTTGTTCACCTGAGGAAAACACTGGAGTTGCATGCGTAAAATCCAAAGCTACTCTGTGTATCAGTCTGCATCATGGTTTATGATCAACCAAGTGTTTTTTGGTCACTCACTGGCAGGCATGCAGTGGAGGTTAAACACAAGTAAACACAGTTTATCCACCTCTGAAATTTCAGAAATAGAGTTTGAGAGGGTGGCAAAATTTGGAATATTGAACTGAAGCTTGATTTAAAAAAAAAAAAAAAATGGTACTGTAAATCAAATCGCAAACGCAATATCTGTCAGAAGAATTGCAGAAAAACATTTTCCCCGAATCATGCAGACCACCAAATGTTCTTGGAAATGGTGAAGGAGTGGTCAAGACGAAACTGAGTCAGACACAGCAGGCAGATTGTATTACTTCACTGGGCAAAATCGTTGTGAAATTCGACCGTAGATAATATGAGCGGACTAATGGCTCGCCACACAATAGCTACAGGGGTTTTCATGAACAGTGAGTGATGTTTATGATCACTATTGAGGGTGGTAGAAAATGTTGAGTCAGCAATATATACTGTAGAATTAGAGTTATTGATATACTGACATGAAATATTGATACATTTAAAATTAATATAATCATAAAACCAGTCTAGTTTTCCAGTTTTCAAAACACAATTATAACTTGTAGCACAGAATACAATCCATAATTATTTTTTGTTGGTGTATTTATTTTGTTGGTGTATTTATGTCTTAAATGTGTTTGCCTATGTAAGAACATTACATCCTCAACCTGAGTGATGCTATGCCAAGGTGAAGTGGGGGTTTTGCGCCTGTATCCTCATAAGAACAGCGGTGCTTCTTAATCAAATGATGTCCTACAAGAAGAACACGGGAATGCTCATAATTTTGATGTCATGCTGTAATGGGGATGACACTGATGGATGGATACTTTCACTGTGGAAAACAGGGCTAATATCCTTTTTTTTCTGTGTAGGTGTGCTGGTTTTCTGTTTCAGAAAGTTGGAAAGCTAGCCGCTTCAGCTGTTGGTGGAGGATTCTTGTTGCTTCAGGTAAGATGTACACAGCATTGTATATTAGGAGGGGCACAGGAAGAGTGTAGACCTCAGTGTTAAAAACCCTGTGTCTGCTCCAGCTTGAAACAAACTTGCTTTTAAAGGTCCAGTATGTAGGAAATAATGGAAAATAAACTGTAACCATTCAGAAAATGATCACCATATGTTGTCAGCGAGTAAGAAAACACGATGAATTTACGTAATGGCTTATTTGACAACATTACTCTAACCCATAGACTGTATATATAGAACTATATATACAGTCTATGCTCTAACCCGTAAAACCCATGAAAAAAATGTGTTACGGGGCGGAATCTCTTAGAATTTTCGTTTATGTTTTGAACGATTCATTCTAGAATAGCGTATTAATAATGGGCTAGCACGTCCTCCTATTTGGGTTGCCAAATTAGCAAAGGCCAACTGTCAACAGCTGTCAGTTGTACTCATGAACGCCTACGAGAGGCAGGCAAATTTACAAAATTAAAACAAGAAACAAATTAAGTGGACGTCGGAGGAGCTTCCTGATATGGTGACGTCTTCGTCAAACGAAGAATATCAAGTCTGACGCAGAGCTGGCCATATTTCTCCACAACAGGTAGCCTAGGCTAAACTTCATCTGCATCGCTGACTTCAGCTAAATATGTTACGTTGGTTAGAGAGGTATTTTTTGTTTTCATTGTTTCCTTAATGTGTAGCTGGGTCATGGTTGGAGAAACGTTAAAGCAGCTGCAGGTCAACTAACGTTAGCTAAGTCTTCATTACATCTGGCAACCCAGAAGAGGCTCGCGTCTGGTAGTCTTGAGAACGTTCACCAGTGTTTTGATTTTGGCCTACAGAACGTTCGGTAACAATCCTACAAATCGCACCTTTAAACAAACAATAATGAAAACCTTATTTATTTATATACATAGATATGGTTTGCTGTCCCTTTTAAATGTCTATTCCTTGTCTTTCCTTTGATTCAATCACAATCTATGTGTTGTGATTGCCAAACAAAAAAGAGAAAAAAAGAAGAAAAAGGGGGGAAAAAAACAATAATGAAAACATAACCTCCGTGGCGCTGCCGGTAATGAACATATGCGCTCCCTTACACATCATTTCAGGTGGTTATATCAACACAATTTCCTGCGTTGCACCCTTGGAGAATGTAGTCATCAGCCATCAACCTTTGAAGCTAACACATGTACATCAAATTAGCGGCTTTGTGGAACCACTATTAAGCTGCTTTACTCTCACTTAACCTTAGACCCATGAGAAGATTTCTACAATTGTGTTAATTAAATAACTATTACTGGCAAAGAGCTAAAACAGTGACCTGAATAGTATGCATGGAAATGAAGTGAGCTAGTCGTCATAGATTTTGCTGTCATACTTGAAACCACACACCATGTGATTGGCTGCAGGTGGTATAGACCCTTTCAACAATAAAAACAAAAACAATGCTTGAACGTTCTATTTGGGCCCCAATCTACTTCCTCTACATTAAGATAACATATGGAATGTTAAAAAGGAAGTCTTGTGGGGCCCACTATGATGCTGATAATGGAACTCTCTTGAAAGGGTCCATACAGAAGAATATGAATACCATGAATAAGAGTAAACAGGCAGACATTTTGACAATATGAGAGGCATGGGTTAAAGTTCGAAGAAGCACAGATATGTATGTCGGTCACTGTAAGTCACTTTGGATAAAAGCATCTGCTAAATTAATAAATGTATGTTTTATTGAGAGGTCTGAGTCGGACCATGTCATGTTCAATACAAGGACAAATGTAATCCAAACATATTTATAGCTGACATAAAGATACATTTCCTTCATTTCTCACATGCCCTTCCGCTTATGGAACTTGATGTAAATATATTACTTGAGCCACAGTATGAAGCACCTCAAAGCCTCTGTACTCATGCCAGTGAAATATCACGCACGGGTCTGGGTAACCCTAACCCCTTACAGTGAGAGCCTTTGGCCATTCAGCTTTACATACTGCACCTCTAGATTTAGTCATGTGTTACTAAAGTGTTTGTATACAGAGAAGGGTTTTTCTTTTCTTTTCTTTTTTTTTTTATTGCTTGTTTTCTCTGATTGCTTGTTTAATGGATTGAATGTTTTATTGTTGATTTTGTAAGGTGCCTTTGAGTGTTCAGAAATGTGCCCATAAATAAAATGCATTATTATTATTATTATTATTATTATTATTATTATTATTATTATTATTTTCTGATCAGCCTGTGAACTTGCATTTTTAGATTGCCAATCACACAGGGTATATCAGTGTGGACTGGAAGAGAGTGGAACGGGATGTCAACAAAGCCAAGAAGCAGCTAAAGCTCAATGTGGACAAGCCGTCAAGAGAGGTCAAGACAAAGGTGCAAGAGGTATGGACAAACTTATCAACTATTCATTTTAAACTTGTTTATACTTTTCTATAGTTTCAGTGTAAAAAATGTCCATGGTTGTATTTTACATGCGTTACTTTTTCATTAATAGGTTCAGATCTTTGTGCAGAACAACATTATCCTGATGGGCGGATTTGCTGGAGGATTTCTGATTGGACTGGCATCGTAGCTTTTTAGTGTATTGGCTCTGCTTTTATATATTTTTTTGTTTATTAGAACCCCACTCCATTTTTGAGTTTTTTCGCTGCCCTCATGATTTATCAATTATTTAAACGGCAAGAGCAAAGCATTATGATTTCAGGACATACTAGGCAACATTGTTTTATCATTGGATGGGATTATCCTATAACAGAATGATGATATCACCAATTTTGTGAATAAAAATATTATTAGCTCTTTAAATAAGAGCATTTTTGCATGAATATTGTAAAGATGTAACTTCGTTATATTTGTCTTATTGTATTGCCAGTGAAGGGTCTGTTGTCTGTAGAAAAATGTGATGGGACAATCCGTGGTTTAATACTATGCAAGAATACAGGATTATATTTCGCCTTGGTTTCCTGCTGTTTATTTAACAGACAATGAGGAATAGCATTGTCTTTTTCCAGTTTTGTAAGAAGGGCCTCTGGCACAACTTTACTTTACATGGAGGAATAATCCTCTGCCAAAGGATTTATAGACTCTCTTAGTCTCGTAGCTCGTAGTACACTCATAGTTTACTTTTTATTTTATTTCGAGTTTATTAATAATTCTTTCTTGTTCATTTCCAAATAGTTGGTTTTTCATCTGTCGTTATTAATTCACTGCTATAAGCACACAACAAAAAAGTCCTAGAAATTCTGCAACTGCAGTGAAACCAGCTAACCTCAAGATGGCGCTGTAATATTATATTTTGACGCATTATCCATGGGACAAATGTCTGATTCTATTAATATTCTTGGTATTCTGGTGACAGTCATATCCAATTAGGAAATCTATTTTCTTAGGTCTCTTTAATGGTCCAGTATATCTGGAGACTATGCTGACAAAGAGCACACAAACCATTCTGCAGTTAAACTGCAAGGCGTTCATCAAGTATCATGTCTGGATCACAATGTGTCCTTTAACCCAGTGGCATAACATGCAGACTTATAATTCAGTATCTGTTTAGTCTTGATCTCTGTAAGAAATGGTCTTGAAGATGAAATAAAGAGTAAATAGAAAAAAGTTTTGAAAAATTAGTTATCAAAGTAGTTTGCTCAATATGTTTTGTCACATAGTGAAGATAAGGATAACACATGAAATGGGAATTCTATCTGACCGTACTTGCATGCTTTCTAAAAAAATAAAAAGGGTTTCCACAGTGCACAATAGAATTATTGGAAATGCACTTTAAGGATATTTTGAATCGTGATGTAGGCTAGTAGCATTCTCTCTCTTGCACATTTCACACTTTTTGCCATGGTCTGCCTCTTGGGAAAACGTTTCTCCCCAACCACAGATTTTTTTTATGCCTAGTTATTTATTTGGGGTATGCCTAGTTCATAAAGGGCCATGTTGTTTAATAGCCTGTAACGGATTGTTTTTAAGTAGTCCTACTGAAACTACACATTCTAGAGTAAAGACTTGAATTGACATGGTGGTCATTTGTAATGGCAATGATGGAATGTCCTGATTTAATTTGAGAATGACTAAGTCCATATTGAAAACTCTGGAGGCCCATACCACCAACAGTCCATGCATGCCTTGGCTAGTTGTTCTACTTAGCTTATGTCTTATTACAATCTCCAAAAGTATTCCTGTTTTATGGGGGGGGGGGGGTCGTAACCTAGGTGATGCGAGCAGGATGTGACATCCGGTACCCCGTTATTCAATAGGTGTAGGTTTGGGCTACCGCATTCACGCACTCTATCAATTCAGAACGAGCTAATGCCAAAGTGTCTCCAGACTTAACTTTTGTAATAATGTTATGGACCGAATGAACCGGTAACTGATCCAATGGTGGAAATGATGCCTTTATGGAACCATCGCCTCGCAGGACACACCGCGCGCCATCCATGTAGTGAGTTCTATTTTCCGATCATTGACTTTATCAATTAGGCTATTTGTTTATGTGTGTTTTCAGTCAACGTGCTCAAGCCCAGTGGTTCCCAAAGTGGGGTGGCGAAATGATTTTTAGAAATGAAAGAAATAGAAGTTAAAACTATTAGACATAGCACATTTTAGCCATAATTATAATAAAAGATCAAAATAGTAGTTAAAAGCATTTCGATTTCCTTTGCCCCTTCTGACCCATGTGCGTTCAAATTCGCAAACATAGGCGAACGTTTGCAAACACTCTGCCTTGAGTTTTTGGCGAACGTTTGCAAACACTGGCAAACAGTCTGAGGAGGTAGTTCTCCGCGAACATTCAGTGGAGCTGGTCTTGAGCTTGACGAAAGCACAATGCAAATACCACCAAATCGTTCAAATTTAACTGTTCACAGGAAACATGTTCGCCACAAACGTTCGCCAGTGTTTGACGAATTTGAACGCACCAGTGATTATTTAAAATAATATGGTTGTAAGGCTGTTATGTTCTTTTGTGATATTATGCTTGTATTTCGATAGGCCTATTAGTGCGTGTGCGCTGTTGCCTCCGGGGATAGAGGGGGTCAAGTCACTGGCACCGGAGGTCGCGGGTTGAAAAGTTTGGGAACCCCTGCTCTAGCCGATGACTGTGTATCTGAAAAACTGGTGTCTTTGACGGTCTTTGTAAACTCAATAAATAATGACTCGTTTGTGTGAATGTGTAAGACCATACGATCGGATGAGATTTGACTCTTTCGCAGTGCCTGGCTACAACGGTTACTGGAGAGCAGTTTCTCCAAGTGCAGTGGCACTGAATTATTAACAAACAGTGCTTTGTGTGTAGGTATGTGTTTGTGTCTTTCCACTTGTGTGTTAGATAGAACATAGCCTAGACCTATTTTTCTCTATTTTATGTTTGTTTGTGTTTACAGGTGGCCTGGCCCCAAACTGTCCTGACAAAGGTGGAGCTCACGCCCAAACTAAGTGTGTGTTGCTTACACCTCTGGCCCCATCTGTAATAGGGGGGTGTGCCAACAAGGTCAGTGGCCACCATGGACAGCACACTAGGACTGGTGGGTGTGCAGGCAGGCGAAATGGTTTCCATACAAGGCATGCTGAAGGCTCTCCAGTGCGCCCCCACCTGGTAACCATAATTAAGCCAAATGAGGATGACGCCATCAGGAAGATCTCACTGCTTCTTAATCGCCGGGCTGTGGTTTCATTTGAACAGCTGATAAGTGATGTGTCTGAGGCTTTGGGATACCCGTCCTGGAATAATGATCGTGTGCGGCACCTGTTCACCCCGGCTGGACAGGCGGTCAGTAGCCTTTCTCAGTTTTTTCAAGTAGATAATGCGTTTTTGGCACTGGGGCGGACGCGCCCGTCTCTCGCCAGCCTGCAGGTGGCGCTGGAGGAACTCTACCCAGGTTGCCAGGAGTACTGTAATGAGCTTGTGAAACGGTGGCAGCGGAGCATGAGGCCCAAAGCCAGCAAGGCTGATAGTGGCTTCCATGATGACAGTGAAAAAGCAGATAGCTCCCCGAGCAGCATTCAGACAATCAAACCTTCTGCTAACAACCTCCAACCAATAAGGGAACGACAGGAGCATAAGGAAAGACATTTAGATGAAGAGCACAAGAGAGACAGAGAGAGAAAGTTGAGGAGGAGAAAAGAAAAGATGGAGGAGTCCTATCTCAAACCACACTCTAATGTTGACCACCGGCTCCACATGTTGCCTGGGCGGCAAGGTGAACAAAGAACACAGGGCTGCAAACGTACAGGAAATAAATACACACATACACAATCAGGTTTACTCCCAGATGTTGCTGCCGCTCAGGATCATAGGTCTGTCCCCCTGCAGTCAAATGGGCCCGGATCTACACAGATAATGAAATCACAGGAAGTACTATCACAGGAAGCAGCCAGGCAGGCTGAGCAGGATATGCCTGAGCTACCAGATGGAGAGGAGGTTACACAGACGGACATTGAGCGTTGTTATGACATTGGACGGGTGGTTGGTGATGGGAACTTTGCGGTGGTGCGTGTGTGTGTGGAGCGTCGGACAGGACACACCTGGGCCGTGAAAGTGGTGGACAAAGCCAAGCTGCAGGGCCGTGACCACATGATCCACAATGAGGTTTCCCTATTGGCCAGCCTGAGGCACCCAAAGGTGGTGCATTTGCTTCGCTGCCACCACACAAACACCCACGTCTACTTGATAATGGAATTGGCCTCTGAGGGTGATCTGTTTGATGCCATAGTGACCAGTGTGAAATTCAGTGAGGTCTGTGCAGCTGGCATGCTTAAGGACATCAGCGATGCCCTCCAGTTCATTCACAGCAGGAGCATTGTACACAGAGACATCAAGCCAGAAAACCTGCTGGTAAACACACACACGCACGCATACAGTTAAAAGCAAAGAGGAGCTTTGTCAATTTAGTATTTCAAATTTGTTGCTACAGTAATACATATTTCATTCATAGAAATACAATATTTCTAGTTATCTGCAGACCCAAAGTGCTTTTGAAAAGAGGCAAAACAACATTAAAGGTAATGATAAGAGCGCAAAAAACAATCTGCGAAAGGGCATTAGTGGCATTCATTTCTAATGCTGCCTTTTGTCACATCTTCACTACTTTTTGAAATGTTGCCAGGGGAAGTGTTCAAAATCGAAGTGTACTAATCAAAAATATATTATTCAGTAGTGCAGTGCCCATTTTACAGTCACTTCTAGGTAGTCATAGCTTAGCAATAATGAGTAAACCTAACTTATAACATACAAAGAGGTGTTCAGATGCTACTGTAAACATACACATATGTATGTATAAACATACCTCAGGTCAAAGATGGAGTGCCTTTACAGCAGTTTATTTGATTATTTTTGTAACCGTGGTCTCATTTCTGGCTAGGTCCATCGGCATGATGATGCTGTCACTCTGAAGTTGGCTGATTTTGGGCTGGCTCTGGTGGTTACTGAGCCCCTATATACAATTTGTGGAACTCCCACATACGTGGCCCCAGAGATTCTGGCAGAGACAGGTACAGAGTTTACAGGAGTTTACTGCCACATTTCCAGTTCTCCAGGGAATCTGCATTTTGCGATCAAATGTGTCTCTGTGTGTACAGGCTATGGTGTAGCGGTGGACGTGTGGGCGATGGGAGTGATTCTGTACATCCTGCTATGTGGATTCCCTCCTTTTCGCAGTACAGAACGCAATCAAGTGGAGCTCTTTAAGCTTATCCGTGCTGGTGACCTTCACTTCCTGTCTCCATACTGGGACAAGATCTCTGAGGGTAAGGACAGTCTCACAAAAAAAACATATCAACATAATTATGCTACTACACCCATGTTAGCGTTATTCCATATAAGCAGTTTTACTTAAATGGTCCATCTCATCTGTGTGTAGGTGTTAAGGACTTGATTCGAGGTCTACTTCGGGTTGACCCAAAAGGTCGTCTGACAGCACAACAGACTATGCAGCATAGCTGGGTCAGGAGCCGTGGAAGAAGTCATGGAATAAACCACCACACGCAACACAGACCACAAATGGCAATCACAGACACCAGTCCTCCACTGACTACTCTGGACTATAGACTACCACAGATCCACACAGCACATAGAGACTACATCAGATCAGCAAAGACAAAAGAGGCTATTGTACACCAGACCAGCAGAAACAAATTGTCAGAAGATGAGGACAGAGCTGTGCGGACGAGAGAGGCCAGCGTGGACCAGACAAACAAGCTTGACTCAGTATGTAGACTAGGTGGAAACAAAGAAACCAACTCAGAGACAAGTGGAGATCTGAAGTCAAGAGGGACATAACAGATTTCAGATGTGAGAAAAACAAGACATGGACTGAAGATGTTGCTGCTGCATGAATAGTAGTTCCTGTTCTGAAACAACTTTGTTACTGGATACAATTAACAAGGTTGCAACTATCCATGTCAATTTTAAGGAGTTTATGGTAATTTCAGGAAGTAAAATTTGCTCTGTGTAAATAAATAAATAAATAAAATAATAATAATAATAAAAAAAATATAAAAAAAAAAAATAATAATTAATAATAAAATAAATAAAATAAATACAAAAAAATGCTGAATTTTGAAGGTAACTAATTGCATAAACAAATGTCTGAAATCAGGCCAGTTGAAAAATAAATATTGGTTAGACATCCCTACTGTCTTTAAATAATGGATCAATGAGCAAACTTAGATAAGCTGCAAGCAGCAATGAAGGGGTCCAAGCAGTTTAGCAAGGCAAAGTTACCATGGAAACTCAATGCTGTTACTTGTTATTGTCAGACACATGGCTGTGAGCACTCACAGCAAGTTTCATGTCAAGCAATTTCGATTAAAGAAAAATTCATTCAATACATTTTGTGAGGCTTGAAGGCTGAAGATCATCTGTTACAAATTTGGTGAAGATTGGATGCAATTTTGTGTGTTTCTGACAAAATCAAATATGGCGGCTGGATTGATTAGGTTTTACCAAATTGTGCTCTCTTTTTACTTAAGTAAGCACTCATTTTACTAAATTGTGCTCTCATTTCAACACACCATTTAGTAAAATCAGTGCACTATTTAGTAAAACAACCACATAATTTACTAAAATGAGCACACAATCTAGTAAAATGAGTGCACAATTTAGTGAAAAATGAACAAGCGCACAATCTAGTAAAATAATTTACAATTTAATACAATGAGTCCACGGTTTAGTAAAACCCGCACATGTCCTCTACATATAAATCATTCTTGCAATGACACCTCTTTGGCTCCGTATTTAATCCCATTCCTATTCATAAGTATGAACATGATAACTGACAAAATAAATTATTATGATGTTTTAATAAACCATTGTTGGCATACATTCAACAGGTCAGCATTGTAGCACATAAATTCAGTATTAAGTGTCTTCTGTACATTTGGGTCAGTTATCTACACTACAGCATAAAATAACAGAATATAAAAAATGTTTTTAGTACCACTGTTGCAGAAATCACACAGGACAAGGTATCCCTTCAATTTTTGGAAATATCTGCACATTCTAGCTTAAGAAAGCACTATGGGAAATATGTCATTTTGTCATAGGAGACTCCAGCCAATGAGGGTGATATTTTGACACCATGAGGACAGGCTCTAGCTCATGCAGGCCACTTGCCCAAGCTGACTGCATGCGCCCTGCTCCAGCAAGGTCTTAAGGTCATGTGACATGGTGACATCCTGATGACTTCCTTCCATGCCGGAGGAAGTTGGACAACATTTCTAACCAGCATGCATTGTGTTCAACCTAGCATGCATCATGTTAAGCCAGATCTGCGCAGTGCTGCATGAAGTCGAATGAGCCTAATAATGGGCCTTTTACTTTCTGAAGCCAGGTTTACTCACCACTGGTATGAAACTGGTATACTTGAATGCATGTAACAATCTTATTGCCAATATTGAATTGAACTAAGGTTGTCATCAATACCAAGTTCAACTTTGTTTCTTTGCAATTGTCTGCTTTTTACACATTCCATGAAGTCAAGTAAAATAAACCCTACTCCCAAAGTGATTTCTGATAGGCAGATCAGAGAGCCAGATTCAGTGGTGGACTTGACCTTTATTTCAGTTATTACATATGTCATAGCTCACCAGCTGGTGAATTAGTGTTAAAGTGGCAGCTGAGTTGGTCCAGATCATGTTCCAGCAGCCCAGTTACCCTACTTCTAAGAATGTACTCTTTTTGCAACAAGTGGAGCCACAGTTTGATTGAAAATATAATAATTGTGCATTTCTGTGGGCATGTTGCAAGGAACCCCCCAAATGCGTGTGGAAACTACAACTACCTTGGGTTTTGGAGGTCCACTATAATAAAGATCACCCTATAGGATACCTTGTGTTGCTCTTGTACATTTGTGTCAATGTTTCATCAGTCAGGATTCCAGTATAGTTCACCAAATTCACTTTTTCACTATCTGTACTTGCTTCAGCAGTTTTAGCAGCTTCACCATCACTAACAAACATTGACACACAATATTTAGTTGAGATTAGTTTTAATAGAAAGGCACATGTACAGCCAGACTGCATGAGATTGGTTGGCAAAAGAAGAGTTATAAGCACAAACTATATCCTAACAGACTAAGTACAGTCTCTACACATTGTTTCTCAGATGAAATTCAAGTAAAGTCTTGTCTGCTGAGGGCTGGCTTCTGAAGAGGTTTCCAAGTCCAGAGTTCACAGGCTAAACCATGACTCACTGTGTCCGCCTTGTGCATCAAAACACCACATCTAAATTCAAAGCGTAAGTGAATGTGTTATGAATGGGCCCATAAGTATTTTTTGCTCTTCCTATTCCTGCTTCAAACACACAACCAACTGTAACACCTCCTTTATATGTACCTAAGCTAATCACCGTCAATCCCTTTTTTCATGACAGGGCTACACACAGGGCCTTTGATCACAACAATATAATCTGTCAAGGCTCGGTCTTTAAAGAGCATACAGATTGGAGTCTGAAGATGTTTTGAGATGTGTTGCCAGAGTCAAACCCCCAAGTCATAAAGATACTCACATACACAATCGAACACACCTAGAACCTGGGGTGGGTGCTGCAAGTAGCAATATACGGGGTCCAAGCAGTCTAGCTGGAGTCACAAAAAAAAAATTGACTGAGAAAACCGGCCGTGAAAACTCAAAATCACATTCACAGTATATAGCTATATTTATTGACACACTCACCCTCAAAAAGCAGTACCTTTGCTTTTTGTTTGACCCATCATATGAATCTTTACAACTTTTCATTGCATTGGTGAAAGATAATCGCCACCAAATTTGATGGGGCTTGTCAGACAATTTCAGGAGGTTCAACAGCTAATCACCAAATGTGACTATAGTGAAACTGAAAACATTTTATGTGAATATAGTGAATTGAAAACATTTTGTAACGTGCAGTAATTGAATTAGCAGTTGTCTCACTGATTGGATTTACTTTGATTTTAATCAAAGTCAACGCCCATTCACAAAACTATGGGTGGAAACAGATCCTGATATACAATTTGCAGACCATCGCAAAAATGCAGTGAATGTGGTCTGGCAGCATTAGCCTACCCAAGATATGATTAAATACATGTATCGGTCACTGCATAGGCCTAATACGGTCCACTGGGTAGGTTCACATGCTAGTGTGTCTCTTATGTCTTATTTTTTTTTTTTTTGCTGATACTGAATAAAATATAATTTAAAAAAAAAGACCACTCCTCAAACAGGCCTCCGGCAGCTGCACTGCTTGGACCCCTACAAATCAAAGTCAAGTAAAAAGGTCCGCACACGCTATAGTTAAAATAATTCAAATCAAAATTAGCTTACAGGGACAATGACCCATCCCAGCACTCAGTTGTCTGCAAACACTACTACTAGGACTCACATGCACACACACACACACACTTTAAATAAAAACAACCATAATATGGAATCACTGACCCCACTCCCAACTGGCAAAACTACACCATCCTGACACACACACACACACACACACACACATACGTGCACGCACCCACACACACTAGGATTAAAGCCATGGTTAAAGCTTGGGACATAATCACACTTCATACACACATGTATTTGGGTACACACACACACTCACACACGCGTCAATGTGACTGGTTGACCTAGCTGCAGCAATACCGAACCCTTGGCTTCCTTCTTTCTTGCTCTCCTTTTCTTCTCACTCATACAGAGGTATCTGTGTTTCAGTGGTACTTCTCTCCTGTCCTTTCTTATGCTCTCCTCTACATCCCTTCTGCCCATCCCATTCTCATTTCTGGATCTGGAAGATAAAAAGACGCAAGTTGATGTTCTTGGCAGCCAGTAGCTTGTTGCACTCCACAGAGTCGGTAATCGGTAGGGGGGCATATTCAGTCTCATTGGCATCATTGGAGAAGACGTGGTGCTGGATAACTGGCTGGATCTTCACATCATCATAGGGCCCCTTCAGCAGCAGGAAGTGACACTCCAGTGTAGCGTTGACCTTGCTCTTGAGGATAAGCTGGAAGGAGAGTGTGCGCTTACAGGACAGGTTGGGGTTGCGCTCGGAGTCATTGACCCGTGCCTTCAGTACCCATGTCTGATTGAGCACAGTAAATCTTGGCGTCTCATAATATAGACGTGTGATGAAATCATCCGTGCGGTATGGCCGAAACTGCACCTCTGGAACCAAATAGCAGGTATAACAAGATGTTCAGTCAAAATAGGCAATAGTAGTATGTTTGAGACATTGTGTTGTCTCAGTTGAGTTCAAAGATTACAGTGTGAACATAAAGTCCATGGTTGTACACATAATGGTGATACATGTGAAAGTCCATACCTGTGAAGCCGATCTTCTCAAAACAGAGCAGATTGAAGATGGAGCTGTACAGCGTGAGCTCCCTACGATGCTGCTGGTCCATGTCACTCAAGATGCCCATCAACTCTTGCCCACTCTTGCTTGGGTGGCAACATGCTGCCTCATGGGCTGGCAGCTCATGGAAAGGCCCTTGCCAAGGGCAGCCAATCCTGACATACTTACAACGTGTCACTCTACAAAACAAGGCAAACACCACACCGGCAAATGTTACACATGGCGTTTGTGTTCATGTGCATGTCTGCAAGCTTGGGGAACAACTTTGTCAGTAGTCTGAATGGGAGTAGAGTAAGCTGATCTTGTTCCTTCACACAAAATTAGCTAAACCATGTCAGAATAATCAACAGTTCTGCCTCTGAATATCTCCCATATTTTAAATGAATGCCCCTTTATATTATACTACAACATATGAAGTCTACTCCCAGTGATTAATGCATGATATGCAAATGCACAAACCTTAGTCCTAACAAGACGTACTTAGGCCTAAAAAAATGACAACACACAATTACCAATTTGCGAAACATTTGTATGTCTACACTTGGGTATTCATGTTAATGTTAATTCATGATCCTTTATGCACCAAGTCTGTTAAATCTCAACTGCTGGGTCAGGAAGAGGCAACCTTCCAAAAATTGTAGCTAGGGAGAGTGTGAAAATATTTTATTTAGCCTATAGTGAGAATATGTATAATATTATTTTACTGGCAAATCTTATATGTAGAAAAACAAGTGCTACCCATGAAAGACATGAGGTGTATGACAATTCATAAAAATGTCCCTGGAAAAACTTCAGGAAAGGTTTTCTGAAAATAAAACACAGAAATCAATGCAACTTGGCTGACAAATATCTACATAAAATAGTTGACTATGTAAATATAGGAATATAAGTAATATTGATTATTTTGTTGCCAATATGTTTACAACTTAAGCCATTTTGTATCTTCCAGTATATGAATGAGTGGAGCTCCCGCTTCTGAACAAATGTGTGTTTGTGTACATTCTGGGGTGTAAGGACCTGTCCTGGCACTCCTCATTTTGGTGGCGCTCTAGGCTAGAGCGGGGAAACTGCTTTAGGCAGAAGGAGCAGTCTGTGGGCAGCTCACTGACGGCCTTCTCAACTGCCAGGTTCCGGCAGCACAGGCTCTTGCTGATCTCACAGCGGCAGTTAGGGCAGGTAGCCTGCTCCTCCTTTAGACGTGCATCAGCAAGCAGGTGGATAAAACAACCTGCACACATCAAATGCCCATTCGTACACTGCACACATGCGCGCGCGCACACACACACACACACACACACACAACACACAGGGAGAGATATTGGATTGAGCTACACTAGTTAGCAAAAATCACCTCAGTTTAAATATAACAGATATTAGGTTAATCAGAGGGCTAAGGGCCACTCCATCCAGATACAGTGATGGGATTAAATCAACAGTGAATATTTTAGTGATGGTAGCTCTGTAACAATGATTCACTACTATGATCAAGCCTTTATGTTTCTTGACATTAACTTTTTGAACCATTCTGAAAAATGGTCAGTATAAATGTATATGTCCAAATGTTAATTTTTAAGTCTTTAAAAACCTGAGAGATCACAGATTGCTCAATCACCACATCATGACAACTCCTGGCAATTAGAGAAGTCGACACATTCCAAACCCCAAAGGTGTTTAGGGTAGGCTGCTCATGTATTTACCCTATCTACTGCCCCGATTAACTTTTCGGACCTCTTGGGTCCGAGGTCATAATCTTCTTGACCAGACAAATGTTTTTTGGACATAGACAAGTTGTGAGATATGAGACGAACGTTAGCTGACACATTTCATAGCATAGCAGATTAGCTAGCGTCCCCATGCTAATTGAGAAAGTTTGGATTACCTGATAAACCGATGCCTTTGGCAGGTCTAGGCATACAGTGCAACAGAGCACTGAGTACAACCGCTCCTCGAGCTTTCCAGACTCGCCTTCCTGAAGTCGAATGCGCTTCTTCCGAGGTGCCTCTGGGTCGGCGTCTGTACTGGAGGCCTCTCTTCGCAGCCCTGGCTCCTCTTGAATCCCTGGCAGTCCAGCGCCCCCTGGTCCGGCCTCCAGGCCTCCTCCCATGGCCCCGGCTACGTGCCCCCCACCGGAGGAACCCGAGGCAGCTGCAACCCCCATATCCCCACGGTCCTCTAACGAAGCCATAGGTGGTGCTTACTTTTCCCCGAGTGTCTTCTGGGGTGTCAGGTTAAGATAACCTACAGCCGCAGATAAAGTTCACTGTGATGGCTCACTGCTAAATCAGCTGTTAACTCTAATGTACAAGTAGATAGTTTGCTAACTAACAAACTCGCTAGCTTGCTAGTTAGCTAATGGTTCAGCTAGAAGATGGCTAGCCAACAGACCAGAGGTCAGACCTGGCGTAATTCACAGATCGGGTTAGTAGCATCTAATACTGAAACAACTGCGTACTGCTGTTAACATCAGTGAAAAGCGCTCGTGCGGACCAGGGAGAAAACTATGTAAACTTTGACTAACAGCTAAATTGCATCAGTATGGTGTTAACATTTACGTTCACAAAACTTAAAAACTAACGTTAGTGCGAGTGGTTATAAATAGCTAACGGTAGTAGCAAAAAAAATCTCAAAACACTAGCTACAGCTACCTACATTAACTATAAAGGTCCCGTTGCTAACGCTAGCTAGCTAGCTAGCTGCAAGAACAAAACAAACAACTGATGGATCAGCTTGATTCTGTCAACACCGTACCCCACTGTGACAGCACAGAATCTGCAGCTCAACAACTCGTCAGCTCGTTTTTATGATTCCCCTTAGTCTTCGGAACCTTACCGAGACTTCAAGACGTCTAGCGTGCCTGACTCAATACCCTGTTATGCGGTGTTTGCACAGGAACGTTTGGTTTCTCACTACCATATATTTTGTAGTCTACCTTACAACCTTCCTTCTCCCCCTCCCCCTCAATTATTCCGACCTCTTTTACATCCAATCCACAGCAGCGCTACTGGCCAGTCGAGTCCCCGACCGAATCACAGGACGTTTTGCTGATAATGTTGACGGTATTTTTACTTGTCCTTGTGATGCCGGATATTCTTCAATTTGTTCCTGGGCTCGTCCCAGTCCTATAGCTTCTCGTTTTAACTGCGATTATGAGGAGGTTTGTGTGTCACTCTCTTTAGGCCTTTGGGGGTCAGAGTGGGTGCAATCCAAAACCTATACCCAGCTGCCACATGCCGAGTTTGTGCCGTTTGGATATGGTTTCCATTCCATTTCTGGCCAACCCACAACCTGCCATATATCATTTCTGCGGACTAAGCAGTGAAGGACATTGCAATTGCGTACAAACAAGTAAACAGATGCATACAAGTAAACATACAATCTCAGTAAACATAGGCTACCAAACATTCAGGATATTAGCCTACATAGACTAATTATTAGTCTCCAACCAATGTTAAATTGGATCAGGATGAATCTTTTATATCATGTCGCACAAAAATCCTCTCAGTCACACCATTCTGCTACTCAAAGCCTCCCTCAGTTCCCAAAACTTATTTTATTTGCAGAACTTATGTATCAATTTATCTATTTATGTATGTAATTTGTTTTATGTATCATTGTGGCTCTTGCCATTCTTGTCACTATACTCATAAATGGCCTTTTCCCTTCCTGATCAGATTGTATGATGTTCTCACTTTTGTCTTTTCTGAGGCATATTGTCCTATGCTTTATTATCATGTAAATCGCTCTTGTACAGAAGTCTATGCATATCCAAAGGAACAAATATTTCTGTCAAAATAACAGCTGGTTTGATCAATTCCATAGGTTTATGGCACATTTGTAGTGGTGGCAGGCAGCCGGTGTTTCCGCAACTTTATTGGGTAACCGTGGGGGTATAGCGGTTAATGACAAACTTGGGTAAGTTAATTCCCAGGTTCCCAAGTCAGTTTGTGGTTAATCAATAAGAGCCCCATGGCTTTGCAATCTTCTATTAGATTTACCACTTTGAAATACACAGGTTTGTCATTAACCATATACTTATCACCCTTGAGAAGGGTCTTTCAGGTGAATGGAATGCCACAGTACTTGTTCTGCTGGAACTGATCTTATTTTAAGACCTTTAAGTCAGCCTCTTGGGCTTTCCTCAAGCAGTCCAGGTGGTTAGCAAACGCATTCTTTTTTTGAGGGAGACAGATGCATTTACATCTTGATTACTGTAAGTTTTGTTGAGGGTTATATCCATTATGGTTATTCAGTTACCTGGGTATTCCACTAGCTTGGTGTATTCGCTGTGTGACACTTGGGCAGAGTTATTTACTACGCTCACAATAACCATTTTCAATTATGATATGAAATAATGGGAAATATTTAGTTCCATAGCCAGCTGTTTGCCATGGTCATGCTTAGGAACATGTCTAAATATCAGTTGATCTCTAAAGACAGAGATCTTTCTGTCAGACAACCAGACAAATCAACACCAACACAACTGAGTACATTTCAAGGGAAAAATCTCAATTACTTCAAAGCTACCTTCACTTCATTTAATTGTCTAGAATGTGATGACTACACCTCTGAATGTTTTATCCACTGTCGATCAGATATCTTTCGCTATTACACCATCTTTTCAGTGTGAGACTTTAGAGTGAGACATTTTTGAATTTGGACTGTGATTAGATTGATGCAATCAAGTTAGTGACCTGATATTGTGACAAGCAAGACCTGATGACAGTCTGCACCGGAATGTCAAAGATCTGTGTGGACTGCAAAGGGTGCTCTGCCAAATGGTGGTGGTATGACATCAGAGGTCTATTTTCCCCACCCTGTTGGCCCTCTGCCTTCATTGGCCATTCAACACATTTGGGGCAGAGTTCAACATAAGCAATGGGCATGGCCTGCTGGGCAGGGGCAAGAAAGAGTCTGTTTGGCAAGTTGGTTGACTAGTCAGTTTTTTCCAGCCAGTGACCATCATGAGTCAAATCAGCTCAACTGCGATGCTATATCGTTGAAACTAAAGATGTGAGGCTACCAAAATAAAGAGGGAATATTAGACACTGGACACTGATTAATGTCCCACCGCAGACATGACCCCTTCCGTGCTTAGTTGACATACAATTTTTCTCAGATAATGACATGTTAATATTATGTTCACACCAGCACTAGCTCTGTAGATGGGGAAACAAACACGGGCGCACCCATCCACAGAACACTTAATCTAGCCAATCAAAAAAGGTGTTTTTGTTTAGCTGTTGAGTTCAAATATCAATAATATTTCTCCAGCATTGCTAATGACCCCATTAATGCACCAATACCCAATTGTCACCCACCAGCATTCCAAAATCACTGTCAAGTAAATGAATGACTTGTTACTGTGCCAACATGAAAGTATACCAGCTAACAAGTCATCCCCTTTACTCAGTCACTATGCCCAAAACAGCCTTTTTTTTTTAGACATGCACACATTACTACATACAGTGAAGTGACTTCATGTAGTATTTAGCACATGCGCATACACACACAAGAAACTGTGCAACACACAAGAGACATAGCGCAACTGCTTTATGTCCAGATTTTAATCCCACATGAAAACATAAAAACTCAAACATATTCTGATTGTTAATCAAGTAATTACATCAGTGAAGCCCTCCAAAAACTCTTGACTAAAATGATGGATGCGATGCAACAAAAAGAACAGCAATAAAGAAATTTTAATAAGACGGTTCCTCCCAACAATGATCAGCATGTACACAAAATCAGAAACTCCCACTAGAATATACTGTTTACTTTCCTATGTGATTATACTCCTTCAAGCAAGTTAGGGTGTACTGAAGTATTTAATATAAAAATAAGACGCATGCCCCAAAGAAGCGCCTTTCTAACTTTGGACGTCAGTGAAAGAGGAAGGGGGGTAGGGTAAGGGAGGTGACTGGGCTCGGCTTAAAGAAGTTTGTGGATTCTGAAGAGGGAGAATAACTGTCAGCATTACGTTGTTCACATGCAGCCAAAAAAGAAACAACAAAAAAAATAAAAAATTGAGGTTCAGAGGTAGCTCCACATTTGGGGAACTCGTTCTTTACGGGGGTTAGGGGCGGATAAGAGGAGTGCTAGGTTTTTCAGGGTTAAGCATAGGGATTAAGAACATAAAAGTAATTATTGCTGGGATAGCAGGGCTGTGTCTGTGGTGAAGTTATTGGGGTAGTAGTCGTACAGATGTGGATTAAGGTACAAGGCGTTGAGGAAACACCATGTCAAGTCATTTAGAGCTCTGCAAGTTATTGTGGTGTAAGAAGGTAGATGTGGGTTAGAAGGTAGGCCTCAGGGTGTTTAGGATGTGTAAGTCGTGGTGTAGGGCCCAGACCTTGAGGGATTCAGGGTAAAGTTTTAAAGGGTAGGATAGACTGGTAGAAGTGCTTATTGCTGTGGGTAGTAAGGCTGCTGTTGGCCAGCCTGCTGAGGGTAGGGATAAGGTTGCTGGTTGGGAGGGGCTGCTGGATAGCTTCCCGGCGCAGGTGGCGTCTGATATGGCATGGCATAGGGAACTCCATACTGACCCCCATACATATACGGGTTATAGCCCACTGGCATCTGGTAGTACCTAAGACACAAGAAAACAGGCGAGCAGTCAGGCACACAGCACATCACTGTTGCAAATGGTGAGCATGTGATTTGTGAAGAAGAGTGAAGTCAAGTGTGTTGAGAGGTGCAATAGTAATAGGTGAAGTACTGTGATGGAATAGCGAACACCTGACTGACAGGCGTGAATGTGTGTGAGAGTGTGTGACTGTTAGTGGACTAAGACTGGCAGGGCTACCAAAAAGAAATTCTAAACGGCTGGCAAAATTCTGCTCCATATCAGCTGTGATAGGCAGCCTTGCTGTGTGATGTCCTTTCTGTATGAAATTTGATTGGTGGATTCAAATAAAGAAATCAAATGTGTATGTGTGTGTGTGTGTGTGTGTGTGTGTGTGTGTGTGTGTGTGTGTGTGTGTGTGTGTGTGTTACCCTGGGTATCCTTGATAGGTTGGGTATGGGGGTCCTTGGGCTTGAGGAGCTGCAGGAGCCACCGGTGGCGGGTTGCTGCCAGCAGCGGCAGGAGCGGAGCTGGGTGGAGCGTTGCTGCTAGCCGCCTGTGGAGTGACGCTCGGGGGAGGTGGTCTGGCAGGGGGAGCGGCTTTGGCCGGGGTCGTTTGGGGCTAAAAGGACACATTGAGCAGTTAGACCAACAACCTGGTCTTGACCGGAATGTTCCTAAACAGGACCATGCTCTGATTTTTTGCACTCACAAAAATGGTCCGCGGTGCCGGAGCTGGAGTTGGGGCAGAGGCGGGATTTGTGCTGCTGGGAGTGCTCTGATAGGCTGGAACATTGAAAGATGGGGCACTGGGCTCACGGGCAATACTCTGTTGCAGTTCTCTGCAATACACAGAAAGGAGGGTCATTCAGCAAATCACAATCTCATCGAGTCACAAGTACACCCATAGACCGAAAAAGACACACACAAAGACTTCATAAATACTCCAAGTTCTTACTTGAGGAGCTCATCCCGCTCTGTCTTGCGGGCAAAGACGATGTCACTGCACTTATTCTGGAACTTCAGCAAGATCTCCGTCAGGTCATTATAAAACTAGAGGGGAATGGGAGGAGAAGAGAGCCCCAATAGAGACAGAAAAGAAGAGGGGAGAGAAGCGCAAAGAAGAGACAACCACATGAATTTACTGCATGTTTAGTGTGCCTATTTGAGTCTGTGTTTGTTCTTCTTTGTAGTGAAAATAACCGGGTGTGTTTATGGCATAAGTGCCCTCCTTCAGGTTGCCAGAGTGCTCAGCTTAGCTCTGTGTTTGTTAAGTGGCCTGAGGTATTTGTGCAGCTACAAGAATACCAGTTCACTTAATAAAATGGCTTTCTGTGTATAGCTGCACCATTTTTGAACTGATGGGAATCCGTATGTGTACTTTTGAATATAAATGTTCCAAGTCAACATGGACACCAAATTGCCAAAGATATATTCTTGCCCATGTACCTTCGTGCCCTCCTTCAGGTTGCTAGAGATCTCAGTGTAGTTGTCGTGAGCTGCGGCGAGCTTCTTCAGGACCTCCTCTCTGGCATTCGCCTCATTGGTGGACTGCTTAAGTGCTGAAAATTCCTGGTGGGAGGTCTGCCAAAGAGAGGGGAACACAGGAATGACTTAACACTGGAACTGGAGAACACACCTCTACCGCATGCCTGGGGTCTGGGTGGAGTAGGTGCCGTGCCTTTAGAAAGCTTCTCCTCTATTTATTCAAATTCTTCTGGGCATAGTCTGTGGTTAAAAGTCTATACAGTAGGGTTTTCAAACGATAAAATTCTCTTGATGAATTGACTGTAAGAATCAGCGTTGAGTAGCCGAATAATTGAGTGAGTAATGTGATCAGACAATGACACATTCAATTTGTTTGCACTGCATCCTGAATATGGCACTTAACTCATTGAGTGCCACCTTCCCATGCGTTGAGTGCCAAAAACGTAATATTAAGTTTTTAGCTTTGTTTTTTAAATTACGAAACTAGACACTCTAACATACCTTATATGTGATTTTGGGAACTCTGTGGAATGGAAATGAAATATATGACAATCGAAAACTCATGAAAACGCACAATCTGGACATTTTATCTGGACATTTTATCGTAACTCAGTTGCCGCTTTTGGTCGAATCAGTGACGCATGCACGTCAGCTCAAAACCAGGCCATTTTCGTGAGTCTATCACTAGGTGGCAGTCTCGCCAGGTCACTTCCCGGAAACTTTACAGGCAACACTTCATATTTCATGAAAGATGTTATATCTCCATTTCTAGAAAAAACAGCGATTTTGATGAAAACTAGCCACTGTTTAGCTTGGGATTTCTCAGGAACAGAGGCGTGTAGAAATACACGGTTTGCACCCACTGAGAGCTTAAAGTCTCACCTTTCAAACGAGCCATTGTATGTGTTCATAGCTATAACACAGAATATGCTGTGGCTGTACATCAATGATCAAATGAACAAAAATGATCAACAATGGTCTAGATTGCTGGTACTCTAGGGCAAAGCTTCCGAAAACAGCTTGGCATTCAATGAGTTAACTAGGAGCTGAATGGCTGACTACAAACTTAATTTACAGGTTCAGCAAGGAGATGACTCAATATCAGTATTATCAACAAGCTAATCATTGCACTATCAATAGCAACTGTTTGGGACAGCATGTATGCAACTGCCCTCAATCCAGATCCAATCCAGATCCTCCAATCCATCAGATTACCTGACCTGCTTACTCAGCAGGCTACAGATTCTTACCCAGAGTGATGTTTTTACTCTGTGAGTGTGACAGCAGCTCACAGTAGTATGGTCCAGAGTTGGTGTTTATTTAACCCATAGTGTGTTTTAAATGGTCAGATTTAGACCCCTTGTTGTGAGTGTACCTGTATCTTGGCGAGGAGCTCTTCCTGAGCCCGTAGGCTCTTCTGGACGCGCTCTGTGTGGTTGCCATAGTGTGTCTGTAATGCGCTGGTGCTGAGGGCCTCCTCGTTGATGGCGCCGTCCTGAGCCAGGGCAGTCAGGAAGGAGGACGACAGATCAAAAGTCACAGCCTTGACTTCCTCCTCTAGGGCCTCGCGCTCCTGCTTGACCTCATCCAGCTGAGTCAGCTGTGCTCGCAACACACTGACCACCTATACACACACACACACACACACACACACACACTTAGTCCCCCCAAAAAACACATGGGGGGGGGGGGGGGGGGGGGGTGGGCAGCATTGAGCTTACCTCACTGCCTTGTAGTGTTTTGGTGGGGTTAGCTTACCTCGCTGCCCTGTAGTGTTTTGGTGGGGTTAGCTTACCTCGCTGCCCTGTAGTGTTTTGGTGGGGTTAGCAGAGGGAATGGCAGCATTGAGCTCGTTCTCAGGGCGGCACAGAAGCGCAATCATCTCACAGTGGGTGTTGAAGCGCTCGCGCACCACCTGGTCAGCTGAGACTGCCTTGTCCAGCACACTGCTGAAGTTAGCTCCCTCTGGAGGGACACGGAGGGAACAGAGAAAGGAACAGGTCAACTACACAGGTGGAGCACAGTGGTGTTTGGGCACACAAGGGATACATCTGCATACTTGCTCTCAAAAGCATTGATAATTTCTGCTTTTGTGTCTGTAACAACATCTTGCACTGCAAAAACTGCTTATTCTAATAAAATCTAACCAAGATTATTAATCTTCTATCAAGATAAAAAAAACTAGTTTGTATTGTTTTCAGTATAAACAGACTTACCTAGCACTTTCTTGTGAAATCATGACTTTATTTAAGAAAAGTTTGACTTATTTTTAGACATCCTGAAAACAAGCCAATTTTTCTGCCAGTGTGTTAAGCAAATTTGTCCTAAAAACAAGCAAATCTGTCAGCCAGTGCGTTAAGTAAATTTGTCTTGATAAGACTCCTTAAAATAAGTCGAGGTCTTCTTAAATTAAGTCAAAATGATCTTTAGAGAGCGCGCTAGGTAAGTCTTTTTATACTAAAAACAATACCAAATAGATTTTTTGATCTTTGATCTGATAAGATTAATAACACTTAGTTAGATTTATTTTTTTTGCAGTGTGTATTACTGTGTGTACCTGGTACAGGTATACGTGTGCTTATACTAGTTGTTTGGGACTGCGTTTATACCTGTTCTGAGGGGTTTGTACAGGTCACCAGAGGGTGTTCTGTTCCAGCGTTGGTTGAATTTGGCCCTCAACTCATTATCTGTGGCCTCCTCATCGTTCAGCATCTTCAGAGACTGTATATAGTAGAAACGTGTACATGCAATCACACACTCAACATAATGTGGGCCACATGGGCACAATAACATAATAAACTCCCTCTATGTAACATTTCATATTTTCATGTTTGTTTGTTTGTTTAATTTAAGACCATTTCAGCAACTAAGGCTATTTAATGGCCAGAACATTGTGTGCATTGTGAACATTGTTAGCATATTTTCATGTTACGTGAACAAAAAAAAGCAACACAAAGTAATGGGTGATATAGATTGGATATTATGACTTTCATAATAGCTTGCCTTAAAACTAAGTAAGTATTTTTCTGAAATATCTGAAATAGCTCTCAGAACTAATGCTTCACCTCATTAACTTTAGCCTACAGCTAAGACATAGTCTGAAAACTGTTATAAAAGTAGAAAGTAAATGGTAATAAAATACATAAATACACATTGATCTTGCAAGATAAAAGAATCATAACAGCACTGACGGACTTATTTTAAATGGAGGACTTTTTCTTCGTTACAACGTTTTTTGTATGAGCAGTGCTGACATGTCAGGATAGGGGTTAAGGGTAATCTATTGATGGGCAAATGAAGCTTTGGTGAACCACTGAACCACAGCAGTGTGAACCTAGCGACACTAGCTGAAAAGCAAAAAGATGGCCGCCACACAGATTTTTCAACATAAAAGTCCTTAGCAAACCAATATTTTTGGTTACATGTGGAAGCCATATTGGATTTTTTTTATTAGTGTTGCTAGCTTCACACTGCTGTGGTTTAGTGGTTCACCAAAGCTTCATTTGCCCATCACTAGGGTAATCTATCTCGGTCTGGTGATCTCACGTGTGTCTGACCTCATCAAGTATCTCTCTGTTGCGTGTGAGAAGCTCTGGCAGCTCCTTGATTAGCATCTCCACACTCTGGAGTCCACCCTGAGACATCACAGCACGGGACTTCTCCAGGATGGACTGAGGCACAGAATCCCCAGACAGATCCTCCAGAGCGGCCGGCAGGTTCAGAGACGCCAGAACTCTGGTGATGAACACAGGTAAGGAATCAACATGCAGTTACAACTGACTGTACAGAGAACTACAACCCTGTTTTTCCCATATTTACTTGCAAAAAGGACATAGACAACATATACATAACTATAACATATAAAATATTGAAACCGACAAATTTGACTATTTTCATTAATATTATGTGCTCATTTTGAATTTGATGCCGGCAACCCGGTTCAAAAAAGTTGGCACATGGGCAACAAAAGGCTGGAAAAGTTGTGTAATGCTAAATACAACACAAGGAGGAACATTTCATCACTAATCAGGTTAACTGGCCCCATTGGGTATAAATTGGGTATAAATCAGCACCTCAGCAGACTGATATCATGAACTGCGTATGTATGACACGCCAATGGCCTCTAGCGTGTTATCTAACGCATAATAGCATTTTGGCGTGTTTATCAACGCCATAACCTAACCCTAACCCTAGAGGGCGCCATATACTTGCCATTGACATACACGCGGAAGTGAGACGATAAGTGGCGTGTATGTTTACGCAGCGTTGACATACACGCAGATAGCTCAAAATGTGTGCAGAGAACACGCCAGTTGGCTATTTTTGAAGTGGTGTGTATGTATATTTGAGCAAAACCATGATATCAAGCTGATCTCAGAGAGACGTTGTCTTGAAATTGTGAATATTGGGATTTCATCATATATAGTAATATAATTAAGATATTCAGAGAGGCAAAAACAATGATCTTCAGGGGCTTAGATGGCACTATGTTAAAAACAGAAACACTGGTTAAAGCTCTACCATGCAAAGAAGAAACCATATTTAGACATGATCAGAAATGCTGCTGTCTTATTTGGGCCCAGGCTCATTTCAAACGGACTAAAGCATAGTAGAATAGGCCCATCAAAATGTGTAGGAAATCATGGACTCCGCATCCTCTGGGTTAAAGAGGAGAAGGATCATCAAACTAGTTATTAGTGCACAGTTCAGAAGTCAGAGAGCTGAAATCCTATATTGGGCAAAAGTGGGACAACATTTCTTTCTCAAAACTCCAGCAACTGTTCGTCTCAGTTTCCAAACATTTACAAACTGTTGTTCAAAGGAAAGGTGGAGCAACACAGTGGTATCCTCACCCGTTGCAGAGATTAGTGGCCTCTCTCAGGCTGCCGACCAGTCTGTTGACCGTTTCGGCCTTCCTCTGGTTGGACATGCTCACTGATTGCTGCACTGCCATGGGAACCATCTTCTCAAAAAGATCTATTAAATACACACACACACGCACACACACGCACGCACACACACACACACACACACACACACTTATAGACAATCTAACGGAGTGTAGACATCAAAGCCATCTAGAGACTAAAAACATAACATGCAAGAAGAGGCAGTGTATTGGATGGTGTATACCAATAGTACATGATGTTTGAAGCAATACAGTTTGTTGAGGTCTGCACAAGTTCCTAACCTCAAACCACAGCCTGAGTGCATCTTTGTGTAGACCTACAGTGTCCAAATGTGCAGGACATCACACACACACTCAATTGTCACTTCATCATTATGCCCGCCGAAGTTGAGAAGTTTACAAGGGTAAAAGCTTGGCACCCGCAGCCACTGTGGCACTTCTTAGGACAACCCGCTGACAGAATCATAAGTTTGTCCTTTCCCCTTTGTCCACTGTTGAGCACTTAATGGTTACCGTTGTGTGTGTCGTTTAGTTGAATGAGTCATCACTGTTTTATACTGCCTTGGTGTACATGCTGATAGTGGATGTAAATGTGATGCTGAATCTCCCTGTGATGTACAGTGCTGTGGAATAGAATGTCCCTGAATTTTTTACCGGAAAACTTCTGGCTGAGAGGGTTTTGGATGGCGGTGGCCTTGACGAGGGTTGCCTTGCCGATGTGCTCAAGGTCCTTGAGCTCAGGCACACGGTCGTGGTAGATGAAGTCGTTGTCTTTCTTTGCAGCGGTAAGAGCTCTGTTAACACGCTCTGACAGATCCTTGACATTGACATACTCGTCATAGCGTGATGCAACTGTTTTCACCAGCTCAGTTGCATGCTACAGAAATATAGAAAAGGACAAAGAAATAGTTAAACATCTTCTATGAATCAAACTGATGACAATTCTGTATTACATGACATAAACTTCTGAAATCGACTATCCTTTACATTCATAATGGAAAATGAATACCACTAACTACACTGTAAGAAAGTGTGTGAGAAAGTGAGAAAAGATATTCTGTTCATATCTTACTACTACTACTACTACTACATTCTCAGGGAACACTATATAATGAATAGTACAATATACCGACCAATGATTTCAGAGCAGCTAGGTAGCGTTCAAGAATCCTTTTTTTTAGAGCGGAAGATGAATAAGTGGGCATTGAATAAACAAAGTTGGGCTACTCAAACAAACAGTAAAGCTAATAACCAGATACACCAATTCTGGTTGGAAATATATTTGTATTAATGCATTTTGGCAAGTACATTTTAAACTGCTACAACAAAATTCCCTAATATTCCATGACTTTGCCCCAAATATGATAAAGTACATCAAATGAAAGGATCAAAGTAGACATGAGCCAAATCATTTGCTGCTTAGATCACCACACCTTTACGGAACAGCCACTGAGAGATAAGAAGTGCCAGGAAAGAAAACCTCAAATGAATTAACCTGTCTGACAACAACTCACTGACATTTATCGGGAAGTTTCAAATAACAAAGTGGAAGTCACTGGCATATAGCCTACTATGTGCCTGCAGTAGCTGTGTGGTTAACAGCTACTTGCATGGATGCTGAGTTTATCTGACTGGCATTAGGCCCGACATATTCAGATTAGTTTTTTTTTAATATGTCATGTTGCTATTTTGGTGAAACCTGGGAATTAGAGCTGAAGGTAAACCATGTGTTAGGTTTGAGCAATAATGGCAGGCCTATTTTAGATAAAAACCCAGAGGGCAAATACGACCAAAAGCTCACAATATTGGGCCATTTGATATACTGGGTCTTCTAATGTAGATTTAATTGTAATCATCTAAACAGAATGGAAGAATTATATGTCCCTCCCTATGTACCATCAGTTAATCTTATTTCCATGAGACAAATAAGTGTGTAACACACACACACTAACACACACACACACACACACTCTCTCTCTCTCACTCACTTGCAGGCGAGCAATCTCCTCTCCGAAGCGCTTCTTCTGATTGGCCAGGGCGGCCTGGTGCAGTTCAGCAGTGGCCTGCATCATGCAGTGTTTGGCAGCCAGGACCGGGAGCACCTCCTGGAAATAAAAATACTGACCAGGGAGAGCACCACGGCAACAAACACCACGGCAACCACCAAAACAAGCAAGCAAGCAAACAGACATCGCAGCAATCACAAGAGGAGCACAGACACACAGCATGGGGTACAGGAAGAGAGAAAAGAACAAGAAAATCAGAGCAAAACCCCTAACACTCACACGCATGCCCCCCAAACCATCCCTTCCAAAAACACACACACATACTGTATGCACTCACTTATATGATTCAAGTTAGTTACCGTAATTTCCCAACTATTAGCCGAGGTTGACACATTTCTTCAACTATGAAGTCAATACACGGGGGCAGTTAATATGGTAATTATATGGGCAGTTAATATGTTTTTTTTTATTAATATGGGGCAGTTAATAAGGTTTTGTTTTTTGAACTTGAATAAAACACGGTCCTGCAGTTTATACACAATGCGGCTAATACACGGGAAATTACAGTACTAGCTGCAACTTTTTTCAAGGTCTATGATGTGCCCATACATTAGGTAGGACAATCTAGAAAGGTGTATGTTTGTGTGGTGGAGTGTGCGTGCGTGCATGCAAGTGTCACTGCAAGTGTACGAACCTTGGGAAGATTTTCTTTATACTGGCACTGCTTAAATGCATCGCCGTAAAAATCTGCAGCTTGGTTAGCCAGTTTAGCGATAATGGCATCCTTCATCTTATCTAAAAGAACACATACAAATGTGCATACACAAAAATGAGGAACACTGCATATTATTGGCATGGTAGAGATCAAAGGTATTGTTATTATTTAGTTGTAGTAAAGTTGACACATGTTGACTTCCCTTCTCAGTCCCAGAACGTTTATTTACAATTTTTTATTGGTCTTGACATGTCACTTAGGAATGAAATTACAAGTCTCGGACAGAGTTCACACATTTTGAATAAAATACACTTTTGGGACTCCCTGCTAATACTTTTGGGAATGCTATTTTTTATTAGTATTATTTTATTTTATTTTATTAGTATTATTGAGCTACATTTTACACTGATATGGCATGATTGCAATATAAACACAGCTAACAATGGTATTAAATTGCAGTAGCCTATGATTAAATGTAATGGAATATTCAACTAAGGTAGACTGCTGTTGTTCACAGCACTAAGCTATTTATGGTTACTAATATACTCAGTAGTCTCTGGCCCTCTATTAGAGCCAGGCATAGTGAGCTGGCCCCCTCTTAGAGCCAGGCATAGTGAGCTGGCCCTCGGAAGAAAAAGTTTGGGGACCACTGCTCTAGAGGATAGCACTCAAGAGCATTTTGCTTGTACCAGGGTTCCCACTCCAAGTAAAATGTAAAATTCCATGACTTTTCCCTGACTTTCCCTGAATTTCTATGATCTATAATAAATGGTACAATATACTGACCAAAGATTTCAGAGCAGCCACGTGGCGTTCAAGAATCTTTGACTTTTTTTTTAGAGGGAAAGGTGAATAAATGGGCATTGACTAAACAAAGCAGTAAAGCTAATAACCAGATATTCACCAATTCTGCACGGAAATATATTTGTATCCATGTATTTTGGCAAGTACATTTTAAAATACTTTAACTACTTTACAACAAAACCCCCTGATTTCTCCATGACTTTTCCCAAAATATGATACAATTCCCTGACTGTCCTTGTCTGGAACAGACTTTATCAAAATTCAATGATTCTTCTGAAATTCCATGACCCGTGGGAAGCCTGTTATACATGCCTGTGAAAATGTCAGATAAATAACACTAAATACTACAACTCCCTTGTGAAATCACTGCATGGATGACATCTGGCATCATTTGACTTCCTGTCCTTTCCGGACCAAACCGCATGACAAAGCAGAACACAAAAAGTCTTTGGCAAATGTGTGGTGTGGACAGTATATGGGAACCGCCTCATTTCATGACTACTACACTTATACTTTACACAAAAGGTCTTGATTCTCTACCTACCAGTCTAAGCACTACATGGCATAAAAATCCTCACTTTAATTGAGCGGGTGAAATAAATAAATAAATAAATAAATAGCAGAGCGGTACAAAATATGACCGCCGCCCAGTCCAGCACATGTTTTCCACAAAAATAAGTCACGCTGAAAGGCATATATGATTCTAACTGTCTCACTGAATTGCATTATGCACACTCAATTCTCACTGGTATCTGCTAGACAACAAGTACCAAAACATGATTAGTTCATAGATTTCACATGTAATATACATTTTTATACAACCCCACCCCCATCTTGCCTGTTCATAATTCTGAGAAATTCTTGAATTGTGTGCATGTGTGCGTGTACATGTTTATGCTTATGTGTGTGTGGGTGGTTGTGTGTGCGTGCATGTACTTGTGTGTTTGCCTGTTTATGTGCCTGTGTGTGTGCATGTGCCTGTGTGTGTGCATGTGCAGCTGTGCGGCGGTCATAATAATCTATGTGAAATACAGGACTGTGTCTCAAAAACTGATGTCTGTTTATGTCCATTCAATAGTGATTCACAGTGTAACATGGTTACAATTACAAAGTTTCACCAAAGTCCTTTTAGGCAAGTCCCTCCACTCGGCGGCCATATTGCAACGTATTTTGGGCACTTATCGGGCATCTATTTCAGACAGAACTGCGTGTGCGCAAGGCTTAACGACACCAACTGTGCTTCAGCTGCAAGATCACAACACATGATTGGCACGATGTATTCGCCTTATTCACCCGGCGGCCAGAACGAGGCTACAGGGTACACTTGCCATTACACCTCAGGTCTCTGGTTTCAGTAATACCATGGCCAGTCCACATGGCTGATGTACTGCACAAGTAGTGTCTAACATTTAATTCAGGCTTGACATCTAGAGGAACTGTGTAGAGAAAGATGCTTACCAGAGGTGGCTTTGATGCAGAAGACTTCCTGAGCCTGAGCCAGCATGATCTGACTGAGGGTGCTGGCAGTCTCTGGGGAGATGTCCATGGTAGGCTCCCGGGACAGCATAGATAACACAGTGTCTTTTATGTGTGCAAATGCACCACTGGCAAGCTACAGAGATAAAAGCAGGATGGAGGTATCAATTTACTTGAGTCTGTGGGGTTCTGTGAGCCTTTTCCAACAGGTAATTTCTTTTTTGCTCCAAGTTATGGTCTGGTATACTGCTGAATGCATTAGAGTAAGATTGAAGAATGGTAGTGTGAGTACACACATGTATATATTAATGTTTTTTTATCTTAAAGCTCACCTGATAGTTCTTGGCAGCAGCCTTTAGTCCTTCATCACTGTCCAGGTTCTGCTCTGAGGCAATCTGACTGGCCAAAGCTCCAATGTTGAACAAAACGCAAGTCTTCTCATAGCCCAAACATGCCAGTGCTGCCCAGACCCATAGAAAAACAGAAAAGACAATGACGACCACACCCCTATAAGTAAACAAACTGTTCCAAAGGGTCCCTCTGACATAGGAGCCATAAAGGAATACGTAAGTGATGATTCATCCATTCCAACCAGTCAGACTTTATACATTTAACACTCATCTTAAGTGATTAGTGACAGTTGTGGTAGTAGGTTTCAACCAACTAAATATAGATTTGTTTTGATACAATCAATGTAAAGTTTTTAATTATATGACTGTGCCATTATGTTTACAACTATATTGAACTAAATAGTATTCTTCAGGTCAGGATCTTGCATAAATGTGATTACCTTTGCCAAATTCATTATTAAATCAGTGATTAAACCTTTTGTAGTCACATGTTGCTTCACAGTTGCTGATTAAAAAACATGGCCTACATTCCTCCTTTTGTGTACACTGTATGCATGACTGAGTCTCACCAAGTTTAACAGAACCTCCAAAGAGAGATCCTTTATCAAAGGCATCCTTCCAGGTGAACGTGAGACAGAGCTACAGGAAAAGGGAATACATATACATTAATAGTCATCAGCAGAGAATTTCAGGTAGACGTTCCACAATGACAAAAACAGCTATACTAAAACGTTAACTATATTTGAAGTGCAAGTGCACATTTGCTTTGCAGATTTATTTACCCTGGGTAACTATCACACACAGGCTAGTTTGAGATAACTGCTCAGAGTGCCAACCACATATCAGTGCACATTATTTAGGTGTTTAAATTGTTTTTTTTTTTTAATCAGATATGAAAACACAGCCACCAAAAGAGAACACAGAAATGGCACTTTGGGGTGGGTGGGTAAGTAACAGACACGGATCCAAGTATAATTAACCCAAAAGGTTTAATGAGATGTAATGAAGTAATCTTGAAATCTTGAATTAATATACTAGGATCCTCCTTTATCAATAATGTGTACACACAGATCTGTGCATAATGGGTAAGTATGACCACTCCTATGCAAAGAGCGGAATTTATGAACTTGTACTTGTACTTAGGAATGTGCGTAAATATACGCACATATCTGACCATGCTTACGCAGAGCACCCAGTGGTGGAATAGGAAAACTGCAATATAAATAAATCACGAGTGCCACATCAAGAGACAGCAGAGTTTAGAACTTCATCAAAGTCCACTGTTGGAGTCTGGACAGACTAGACAGCTCCATTTCTTGAGCGTCAGGTCCATTGGAATGTCTTCGTTTTCAATTCAGTTCTCATATTTTTAAACATCTTCAACCAAAAAATTTAGGAGCTTTGCACTTTAGAATCTTTGTCTTAAACAATTTCAGCAAAAGTTTACGACTTAAGAGCAAAGATTTTAGAGCGTAGTGCTCTAAAGTCTTTGGTTAAGAGCATTGCTTTTTTCCCCCTTAGCAACCTAGTTGTATACAAAACTAACACTCATGCAGTAAGAGGTTAGCAAGTGGCTAATAATAAACGTGATCTACTGTACTGGTAATATAACCATTGGCAATTAAAATTGCACTTCTTCCATTGTTATGTCTTAAACTATTGCTAAACAATGTTATTGTTTGTATGAATTGATTGTCAGATGCATTTCATAACTCACCACCGCTGGGTGGTGGCTTTAAGTTTGTCTTCTTTGCTCTGTTCTCCATTAATTCGGTGAGGAAATAAACTAAATCCATGTGGCTTTTAAAGGAATTATTTCATATCATACATAGTACTATACAATTGGAGGTGTTTCAGAATGCAAATGACCCAGAGCCTACACAAGTGTGGTGGATAAGAATGTGTGGGATTTATCAACGCTGATTTCTTACTGGTGTGCATATAACCAGCATGTACATTACATATTGTTTGTTCTACATTTCACTAGTTAGATTTAGAAACCTTTAAAATCTAGAAACTTTTCACGATTGATAAATGAGGGCTGAATAGCTGTTAGTGTCATTAAGTAGAATTGAGTGTGTGCGTGTTTGGGGGGGGTTCTTACCTCTGGGAATGGAAATTTGGGTTCAACGACACAGAGCTGATCATAGTACCTGTATGAAGCAGAATGTAGGTGATACTTAGTGAGGAGCATATCAGTCTATCAGTCACAGCCACACCACAGTTTAGTTCCTACTTCACGCTACTGTAATGTAGCCACAGACAGACACAGATCTATTTGGCTAACAAATCCTGAGAACCTTTCCTCTCCATGCAAATCAGCCTCCTGCTTGGCACTCTCGAGACTTCCTCAGGGGAGATTCAGGGAGGAGTTAGCTTTACTAAACCAAATTATCTTTAAGCAATTTTCTTACTGTATTAATAACATTGGTACAAATAATTAATTACACAAAGAGTTAGATGCGGCACTTAGCACCATATACCTATAGCTCAAAAGGGTTGGACTAGATTGATTTAATGGTTTAATCATTGGTACTTCTTTGGGGATGTTATGACATGTCAATGCAACTAGAGTTAGGCTCAAAAGTTTTTGAACCCATGCTAAAGTTGAATAAAAATAGGAATATAAAATCATCTTTTGGAACTTGATCTTAACGCCTTAAGTAAAAATCTTGATAAAGTTCCCTTGGCCTTTGGAATTAAAATAGCCCCACATCATCACATACCCTTCACCATATCTCACGATTGGCATGGTACTTTCCATAAGATCATCTCAATGCAAATCAAACTAGCTATTAGGCTAACTGAAATAAAACCATGCCAATCTCTAGGTATGGTGAAGGGTATGTGATGATATGGGGCTATTTAATTCCAAAGGTCAAGGGAACTTTATCAGGATGCATAGTGCATACACATAGATGTCTTGTATTTTAAGGAAACACATTTATTTACGATACATTAATCATTCACAAAGAAAATTGGTGTCCTTAAAGGTTGGATATTTCCTCATTTTTTTTACTTGAGGCATTAAGACCAATTAGCAAAAGATGATTTTATATTCCTCTTTTTAGTCAACTTTAGCATGGATTCAAAAACGTATGAGCTGTACACTGTACACTAATATATGAATTATCAAGGTCCTGGGCAAACAGGATCAGTAACACAAATCACAATCATGCTGTTAATGCTAGAACTGAATAAAAAATATGAATCCATGTTCACAACTTTTAACTTCATAAGAGAACTCATTCACACATTTTACTCACTCTAGCATACAGATCGATCATGCAATTAGTGCATAAAGGCATCCTGTTTCAATCACTGAATTATTAATAAAATAAACACATTACTGAGAACTCTATTGATTATACCCATGAGTGCTTATAGTACTTACAAAAAACCCCAAAACATATACCATATTAACTGCCCCCGTGTATTAACCTCATAGCTGAAGAAATTTAGCAAAATCAATGTATTAACCGCGACTAATAGTTATTAAATAGACTAATAAATTACGATACTTGCAGTCAGAAATACATGTTGGTGACCGGTCTAATTAATGTACAATTAAGCTTATGTGCACTAGTAGTGCTGCAAAAGCACCAGAGCAGGGGCATCCCTCTCCATCTTCAAGAAGTTCTTGAAGACCCAACTCTTCCGAGAGTACCTCCTCTCCTAACACTTCTAACAACCCAAACATACACTTACCATGCACTTACCATGCACTTCCCTTCTTCTCTCCTTACACATCTAACTCCTTCTTCTTCTACCACCATCCCCTTCAACTACACTTTGACTAGCGCTGAAACTTCTGCATTCTCATCCTCTGGTAGTAGTATTTATTGTCGTAGTATTAATCGTTACCTAAGGTCTCCTCTGAAATGTAGTTTGAATGCTAGGCCTAAAATACAAGAAATGCCTTGAGATAAAAATAGTTGGACTGGTTGAATATGATTGGTTGAATCATTGGGGAGGTTTCTTCTCACCACTTCCAACATGCAGCACCTTAATGAAACATGTGACACCTGCCAATATGTATGTGGGGAATGGCGAATGTGTATCCTAGCCTAGAAATCTAGACGCGCCTCTAGCGGCAGCAAATTACATTTGCTGCCAGAGCTAGTCTAGCAACTCTCCGTTGGCTTGTGAGCTCCAGAAATCGAAACTTAATCAGGCCATTGAAATCGTGTATAGAGTCGTTAGGTGGGCTTAACATAATGATTGATGGCAGAGTTGCAACGGTTTGGCTTGAATTCCCTGCTACTTGAAAACCAATTAAGATGGATGTTGCTGCTGGCGAACAGTGTGACATGAGTTAAGCTTTTATTATGTTGGCAAACGTTTGAACTAGCCAACTAGCTCCGCTGGTGGGAAACGCATGGGACTCATTAGCGCTGCCGCCGTCTCATTGCGTGCAGAGGGAATTTGAAAGACAACTGATTATCCCGCCCCTCGGACTGAGCACTGCGAACGGTGAGTGCCCAGACCCTACATTTTAATGTGGGTCTGGCTCGCCAGGCTATGTGTATCCTGCATTTGAAACATTCTAAACCAATTCAATGCAGGGCTCCAGAGTGCGACCAGTTTGGTCGCATACGCGACCTAATTTTTCGAAAGTGCGACTAAAAAAAAATCGGAGGTCGCACCGGTGCGACCAGCTATTCGAGAGAGGAAAAAGTATCCGCATTGAAACTCTACCTTTGGTTCAATAACAGACACATATTTGGCCAATATCGTGGTTTAAACAAATCACAGATAGTGAAGGGCGGGACCTCCCCTCTGATTGGCCGTGGCGCCAGTGCGTAAATTTGAAAATGCATGTGCTGCAGAGAGAGAGAGAGAGAGAGAGAGAGAGAGAGAGAGAGAGAGAGAGAGAGAGAGAGAGAGAGAGAGAGAGAGAGAGAGAGAGAGAGAGAGAGAATGTAGTTGCATTACAGTGTGGTCACATAGGCCGAGATAAATGTCCCCTCTCCCCACTGCCTTTCAGCGGCTGGCAGCAGCAAACCGATCCGACGAGCCCGAGATGATGATCAAGTTTATAGTTGCCTACGATAGGCCTAGTGAAACTTCCCTTCACCAAGTTCAGTCCGAAATAATTATTCACCAGAAAAATAGTTTGAACGTAAACCCGACGTACAGGAATGCCACTTGCGCCAAATTTATAGGAGTCATTGCAGATGAAAAGACGTCTTAAAATTGCGAACAATGCATACAACGACCGAACGACAGAGATACAGATATCGCCGAAAAGGAGTGCGTCATTGACCGCAGTTACATGCAGGGAGTAACCCGGTTTTCAACAGCAATATTCGTTTTGCGCGCAAGTTGTGTACACTCATTTTGATGGCATCAATCAATTTAATCCGTTATTTGGCGCAAACCGAATATCGCTGCTACATTTAAAGCCCGAATATTCCCTGCATGTATACAGTGGTCATTGTGTACGGTGAATTGAATGGACACATTTAGATCGAGCATGGCAAGTCATTGCAATAGCCTATAATAATAGGCCTACCATTTCGTTACTGCATTAACCATGTTCTTATTGAAAATTTAAAAATACTAAGATTAAAAAGTAAATTGCATTGTGGGGCTGTCAAATGATTATTGCCATCATTGCAAAATGGCATAAAAATCCCCCAGGCTACTTGGAACATCTCTTTAAATTGTGCTCAAATACATTTCTATGGAAGATGCTAGCATGGCGAGCTGGTTTAGCCAAGGCCTAAAGATCATGAATGATGGATAGTATGTAAAACATTGAGCCATGAGATGTGCAGTTTGAAGCCCTTAAAAGTCGTGCACTGTTAATTTACTCACTGTTATTTTTATTTAATACATCTTGAGATGTTTTAAGTTTAAATTTCAGCTCAGTGAAGCACTTAAAGCACCAACACTTCATTAAGTTACTTTTCTTGTAGAATTGTAAATCATAACTCATAGGACAACCTATATCGGACAGTAATTAAGGAAAAAAAGTGAACCTGCTGCTGTGTTAAATGCGATGTGGTTGAAAATTTTGGTGCACCTAACTTTTGTGCTGGTGCACCTAAGAAAAAAAGTTAGGCGCACCAGTGCAACCAGTGCAAAAAGTTAGTCTGGAGCCCTGCAATGCCTCATATAGATGACACTCAGGGTAGCAGTTAAGGATGAAGGTGAACACAATTTGAAATGGTGATTGTTTCACCTAAATTTAAAGGGTTGTTTCAAGATGTTGTTGCATTATCACAAAGTGTGCACATTTAGGTTAAGTAGTGCAACTAATGTGACTAACACTGCTGTATTATCAAAGGCCAAGCTTCTGCATAGTGTGCTGTCAGGAGTGAAAGGTGTTTTTTTTTTTATAGAAATAAGAACAAAATGCTACAGCCACTCACAGCACCTTTAAATCCATGTAATTGAACTGGTCCAAAGAAGCTTAATGAGAACATGGCAGGCAAAACATAAAATGTGGGGCTTTGAATAATTCTAAATCTTTTTAAATTGTCAGTGACAATGTGTCACTAGGAAGTAACAGTAACCTTGTCTCCAGAGAGTGCATGCATTAGCCATGGATGTGGCTGTAACACAAATCACAATCATGCTGTTAATGCTAGAACTGAATAAAAAATATGAATCCATGTTCACAACTTTTAACTTCATAAGAGAACTCATTCACACATTTTACTCACTCTAGCATACAGATCGATCATGCAATTAGTGCATAAAGGCATCCTGTTTCAATCACTGAATTATTAATAAAATAAACACATTACTGAGAACTCTATTGATTATACCCATGAGTGCTTATAGTACTTACAAAAAACCCCAAAACATATACCATATTAACTGCCCCCGTGTATTAACCTCATAGCTGAAGAAATTTAGCAAAATCAATGTATTAACCGCGACTAATAGTTATTAAATAGACTAATAAATTACGATACTTGCAGTCAGAAATACATGTTGGTGACCGGTCTAATTAATGTACAATTAAGCTTATGTGCACTAGTAGTGCTGCAAAAGCACCAGAGCAGGGGCATCCCTCTCCATCTTCAAGAAGTTCTTGAAGACCCAACTCTTCCGAGAGTACCTCCTCTCCTAACACTTCTAACAACCCAAACATACACTTACCATGCACTTACCATGCACTTCCCTTCTTCTCTCCTTACACATCTAACTCCTTCTTCTTCTACCACCATCCCCTTCAACTACACTTTGACTAGCGCTGAAACTTCTGCATTCTCATCCTCTGGTAGTAGTATTTATTGTCGTAGTATTAATCGTTACCTAAGGTCTCCTCTGAAATGTAGTTTGAATGCTAGGCCTAAAATACAAGAAATGCCTTGAGATAAAAATAGTTGGACTGGTTGAATATGATTGGTTGAATCATTGGGGAGGTTTCTTCTCACCACTTCCAACATGCAGCACCTTAATGAAACATGTGACACCTGCCAATATGTATGTGGGGAATGGCGAATGTGTATCCTAGCCTAGAAATCTAGACGCGCCTCTAGCGGCAGCAAATTACATTTGCTGCCAGAGCTAGTCTAGCAACTCTCCGTTGGCTTGTGAGCTCCAGAAATCGAAACTTAATCAGGCCATTGAAATCGTGTATAGAGTCGTTAGGTGGGCTTAACATAATGATTGATGGCAGAGTTGCAACGGTTTGGCTTGAATTCCCTGCTACTTGAAAACCAATTAAGATGGATGTTGCTGCTGGCGAACAGTGTGACATGAGTTAAGCTTTTATTATGTTGGCAAACGTTTGAACTAGCCAACTAGCTCCGCTGGTGGGAAACGCATGGGACTCATTAGCGCTGCCGCCGTCTCATTGCGTGCAGAGGGAATTTGAAAGACAACTGATTATCCCGCCCCTCGGACTGAGCACTGCGAACGGTGAGTGCCCAGACCCTACATTTTAATGTGGGTCTGGCTCGCCAGGCTATGTGTATCCTGCATTTGAAACATTCTAAACCAATTCAATGCAGGGCTCCAGAGTGCGACCAGTTTGGTCGCATACGCGACCTAATTTTTCGAAAGTGCGACTAAAAAAAAATCGGAGGTCGCACCGGTGCGACCAGCTATTCGAGAGAGGAAAAAGTGTCCGCATTGAAACTCTACCTTTGGTTCAATAACAGACACATATTTGGCCAATATCGTGGTTTAAACAAATCACAGATAGTGAAGGGCGGGACCTCCCCTCTGATTGGCCGTGGCGCCAGTGCGTAAATTTGAAAATGCATGTGCTGCAGAGAGAGAGAGAGAGAGAGAGAGAGAGAGAGAGAGAGAGAGAGAGAGAGAGAGAGAGAGAGAGAGAGAGAGAGAGAGAGAGAGAATGTAGTTGCATTACAGTGTGGTCACATAGGCCGAGATAAATGTCCCCTCTCCCCACTGCCTTTCAGCGGCTGGCAGCAGCAAACCGATCCGACGAGCCCGAGATGATGATCAAGTTTATAGTTGCCTACGATAGGCCTAGTGAAACTTCCCTTCACCAAGTTCAGTCCGAAATAATTATTCACCAGAAAAATAGTTTGAACGTAAACCCGACGTACAGGAATGCCACTTGCGCCAAATTTATAGGAGTCATTGCAGATGAAAAGACGTCTTAAAATTGCGAACAATGCATACAACGACCGAACGACAGAGATACAGATATCGCCGAAAAGGAGTGCGTCATTGACCGCAGTTACATGCAGGGAGTAACCCGGTTTTCAACAGCAATATTCGTTTTGCGCGCAAGTTGTGTACACTCATTTTGATGGCATCAATCAATTTAATCCGTTATTTGGCGCAAACCGAATATCGCTGCTACATTTAAAGCCCGAATATTCCCTGCATGTATACAGTGGTCATTGTGTACGGTGAATTGAATGGACACATTTAGATCGAGCATGGCAAGTCATTGCAATAGCCTATAATAATAGGCCTACCATTTCGTTACTGCATTAACCATGTTCTTATTGAAAATTTAAAAATACTAAGATTAAAAAGTAAATTGCATTGTGGGGCTGTCAAATGATTATTGCCATCATTGCAAAATGGCATAAAAATCCCCCAGGCTACTTGGAACATCTCTTTAAATTGTGCTCAAATACATTTCTATGGAAGATGCTAGCATGGCGAGCTGGTTTAGCCAAGGCCTAAAGATCATGAATGATGGATAGTATGTAAAACATTGAGCCATGAGATGTGCAGTTTGAAGCCCTTAAAAGTCGTGCACTGTTAATTTACTCACTGTTATTTTTATTTAATACATCTTGAGATGTTTTAAGTTTAAATTTCAGCTCAGTGAAGCACTTAAAGCACCAACACTTCATTAAGTTACTTTTCTTGTAGAATTGTAAATCATAACTCATAGGACAACCTATATCGGACAGTAATTAAGGAAAAAAAGTGAACCTGCTGCTGTGTTAAATGCGATGTGGTTGAAAATTTTGGTGCACCTAACTTTTGTGCTGGTGCACCTAAGAAAAAAAGTTAGGCGCACCAGTGCAACCAGTGCAAAAAGTTAGTCTGGAGCCCTGCAATGCCTCATATAGATGACACTCAGGGTAGCAGTTAAGGATGAAGGTGAACACAATTTGAAATGGTGATTGTTTCACCTAAATTTAAAGGGTTGTTTCAAGATGTTGTTGCATTATCACAAAGTGTGCACATTTAGGTTAAGTAGTGCAACTAATGTGACTAACACTGCTGTATTATCAAAGGCCAAGCTTCTGCATAGTGTGCTGTCAGGAGTGAAAGGTGTTTTTTTTTTTATAGAAATAAGAACAAAATGCTACAGCCACTCACAGCACCTTTAAATCCATGTAATTGAACTGGTCCAAAGAAGCTTAATGAGAACATGGCAGGCAAAACATAAAATGTGGGGCTTTGAATAATTCTAAATCTTTTTAAATTGTCAGTGACAATGTGTCACTAGGAAGTAACAGTAACCTTGTCTCCAGAGAGTGCATGCATTAGCCATGGATGTGGGATCACCAGGAAGCTCACACTATCTACACCCAGCTTCCACCTACATATCCTCACATGCAAATAACATTGTCATGTATGGCAGACAATGACAGATTAGACAGGAGTAAGTAATGGCAATTTAGTGCCATACTTATTGATGGCACAGAAATCCAAAGGCTCACTTGCCAACGCTTTCCAGCACATGCATTCATGTTACAGATGATTATGATGTGATGTTGACGATTGTAACTATTTCAGACTGGTAATGATTTAAGATTCTAGTTATTCCTCATTTTCCGACACCGTTCAACATAACCATAAGAGAAGTAGCCTACTCAACTGACAAAATACATTAAGCTAGCGGGATATGCTACTACCTAGCCTGACAAGTAAAAGAAAGGCGACAAGCGCCTTCCTTGTGTAACGCGTAAGATTACCGTTAGGGTAATGGTATGTAGACAAAGGTTGTGTTTTTTTTTTTGGCAGGTTGTATTTCTTCGACTAAGTTAGCCTAATGTTACTTAGTTTATCGTTAAATTACTTTAGTAAATTAGGTGGAATAGCACTTAGCTCGTTTGCAGCAAGCAAACGTTTAGCCAACCAATAAAGCACCTTCCAAACTTTGTCACATCCAAACAAGAGACCGTCGCTTGAAAACTCGCCGTTTCGATAGACTTAACGGCCAAACAATGTCAGAAACCCACCCTAGTTTACAGGTAAATTGACCGTGATCATGGGTGCGGCGGGCAAGTAGCTAACATACGTAACGTTACTTCATGCTAGCTATTTGGTTTACCACAAAGAAAGAACTAACAACAGGAAACATTTAATCGAGTTGTATAACTTGGAGTGATCAGAAAAGTTAACATTACAATAATGCTCACCGCAACAATATGTCCAAGGAGCTCTCGTGTTTGTCCAGGGGCCTCCCAAGAGCGCTTTTGCGCAGCTTATTGAGTTCCTCAACCGCACGTATGTATTCAGCCTGTTCCTCACCAACTGGATACGTGGCTGTGACAAATTTCGATAGTGGTTTCACTAAATCGACTTCCGTGGACTTTTTGAACGGGACTGATATAAACGTCGCCATATTGGCGCGCCGGATTATCGTTTCTTTTTCAGTAAAACGCAAATCTACACCTGAAGAAACACAACAGTGGCTAACTTCCTGGGTACAGCTCCGTCTGGAACGTCAGAACACTTACGTCATAGCAAAGGGTTGAGCGAGACTTTCTAGAATTTCCGAACTTCCGGGTTCTGCTTATGTAGGCCTACCAGAGGGCGCTTGTGAGCAAGTAAGTGCGCACTTGTCTGTGGCACTGGGCACCGTAGGCTACTAAACCATGGATGATCTAACCAGACATGTGGACTCGAGTCACATGACTTAGACTCGAGTCATGATTGTAATGACTTCAGACTTGACTTGATAAAATTCAGCATGACTTGCGACTCGACTTGGACTTGAATACTATTCACTCAAGACTTGACTCGGACTTTGCCTCTTTGACTTGTGATGACTTGACATGTCTCGAATCAAAAACTAAATTTCCTGATCGTGTACCAGTCAACCCAGAGACGCTTACCCGCAACTAAAAAAAAATAAAAAATAGCGGAGACAAGCGGCCAGAGCACAGCCTACTGCCACTACCCCCACACGCGTTACGCACTGTGTGTAGGGCACCAAGAGACAGAGGAAGGACCAACATTTAGCCAATCACTAGTAGCTTTACTGCAAACTGATTTGCACTCTTGTTAGAGAACGTTTGTCAAAAAGCACCAACAGCATGTTACATAAAGATGATACTTTTCGAGTCCTCTCCATTAAGATCCAACTTAAACTTATGCTAAGCTACTGCATTTAATTGAGAACACATCTAAGCACGCACGAGAGGGAGAGAAAACGAGTAGGTTCCAGCTGGCTTGTCATTGTTGATGATGATTGATATCTTCTTTTAAATATAAGAAACATATAAAAAGAAATCGTGGAGGCAAAAAAATACGAAATTAGAGGAGATTGTGAATTTATCCGTTTCTCATTAGCCTACTATACTGTTATAAACTATGAGATCCAGGTCACTATGACATAGCTGCACTCACTGTGATTTGGAAAGTGGACAAGAATATTATGAAGAGTTGTCTTTGCCTTGTGTAATGGAACTGGTGAGTCTTGAAGTATTCAATAATTTATTTACATGAAGCACATGATATGCCGATTGAAACGCATTCCACTCAGCTACTGTAGCTAGGTGGCTACTGGCTACCAAGCTCATAATTCACTTTTAATTGCAAACAGAAAATGTCAAGCAAGCATCATGTCATACATGCTTCTCTTTCCAAAGGAATGAAAGCTGTTTGTGCCAACTTAATATCATGCTTATCATTGTTAAAATTGTGCTATACATGTGGCACAAACAAGTTTGTGGACTAGCCATAGGCTATATTTGAACGGAGCTGGTAAAAAAAGATCATTATGAGAACGTGTGGACAGTGGCACACAATGGGCTTAAAGTGACCGTGCACCATTTACAAATTAGATAAACAGCATCAAATGTCTAGTATTTCTTAAGAAATTAATACTTTAAAACAAAATTACTGTCATTATTATCTTTTAAATAATATAAAAGTGTTGACCTTGGCTTCCCTTATGAGTCACCACTGGCAGACAGCCTAATAAATTGTTTGCAGGCAAATCTGTGGCCTAGCGCAGTGAAATACCATCAGTCAAATTATTACTCATCCTTACAGTGGGCTCCGCAATTTGGAAAAACATTATATATATTTGCAGCTGTGCTGAGTGTCATGTAGCTATCCATTTTGTAGAGATTACTCAGGTATGCACATGTGTATATTACACAGGTATGCACATAGGTCGTAAAAGATTACAAGACAGAAACATTGAACACATTTTAATCTGTATTTATAAAAAAAAAAACTGTGGATTAGATGGAAGTGCTAAAATTATGATCGATAGTCTAATAATGGCATTATTAAGTGAAGAGTACCTGATGACTTGTTCAGGACTTGAAAAAGATTGGGACTTGGACTTGGACTCGACTTGGCTTTGATGTGACTTGGACTTGGACTCGACTTGCCCTTCTCTGTATTTACTTGGGACTTGACTTGGACTTGACTGCTAAGACTTGGGACTTACTTGTGACTTGCCAAACAGTGACTTGGTCCCACCTCTGTCTAATACCATACACAGTGAAAGTAATTTATATAAGTTACACCCCCATTGGTAAAATCTCTGTAAACGTTTTCTAATAATCTCTTGTAATGACAACTGCAATCATGGGGTGATATGGCTTGTTTTGCCTAATTTTGCCCAATAAAGCTGAAGATGAATGTAGGCTACAGAAATTGTTGGGCATTTGTTTTGGCACTACGATTGTAAGACATTTAGGCTAAACCTTCTGAGATTATTGAAAGTTTTGTTTTATTAGACCTATTGCTTGGTCTGCAAATGACAAATATGATTAATCTTATTATAATGGCTACATTTCATATCCACATATGTACATTTACAGGTACAAATCATGTGTTTTATTGCTCTATTTCAAACTGTATATTTAGCCTACTCAATGCAGCACATTTAAATCTGTAACAGCTTGCTGTATTTGTAGTCCATAGCTCTTTGCCCCACCCTCCATCAAACTGAAACTTCAATTCTTATAATTGTCACGGTTGTGCAGGAGGACCCAAGTGCAAGACTCCACCAGGCAGACTTACGGAAAAAACAGATTTTTTTTTTAACACGAACTTTACATTTAACGACTCTCTTACTTACGGGACTTTGACTTAGACAAACAGAGAGACAGAGGACTGGACGAAACCAACGAGACAATAACAGGGAACAGGTGAGGAGGCAGAAATGGTGGGAAAACAAACAAGACAGGAAGCACAGAAAAGTCCCCTGAAAAGTCCAACCAAGGTGGGCAGAGGGGGCCTGGACGGAGGGACTGGTCATACAGACTGTGACCACGGGGCAGACTCAGACGGGGGCAGACTCAGAGGGCTTGGGCAGGGAACGAGCAGACGGGCAGACTCAGGGGCAGGGGAAGGGACAGGAACAAAGACAGTGACAGGGACAGTGATTAGGATGGTGACTGGGACAGTAACAGGGACGGTGACAGGGATGGTAACTAGGATGGTGACTGGGACAGAGACAGAGACAGAGACGGGCACAGTGACGGGAACAGTGACTGGCACGGTGACGGGGATGGTGACTGGCACGGTGACGGGGACAGGGACAGACCACTCAGGAGAGACAGGAACAGAGAAGGGCTCGGGCAGGGGCGGGGCCGGAGAGTCAGAGGGAGGCGGAACCGACTCGGGCAGGGGCGGGGCCAGAAAGTCAGAGGGAGGCGGATCTGGCTCAGGCAGAAGTGGGGCCAGAAAGTCAGAGGGAGGCGGATCTGGCTCAGGCAGAAGTGGGGCTGGACAGACAGGCAGAGGCTGGGCTGCCGCGTGGCGTCGGGAGACTCGGCTGGGAGACTCGGCTGCCGGCGCGGTGTCGGGAGACTCGGCTGCCGGCGCGGCGTTGGGAGACTCGGCTGCCGGCGTGGCTGCAGGTGTGGCGTAGGGCGACTGGGCTGCAGGCGTGGCGTCGGGCGACTGGGCTGCGGGCACAGGAGTGGACTCGGCTGGGGCGCCTCTGGGCTGGGCACAGGAGGCATGGTGTTGGATGACCGGGTTGGCCGACGCTTGGCACGTCTCCTCCGGGAGGGAGCCTGAGGGACCTAGATGAGTTCTGGGGGGAACTGGAACTCCTCAGGCTGGGGTTCTGGACCTGAAGCGGCCGGCTGAAGGCGCAGCACACCCACCCTAAGCCCCTGGCAATGAGCTGGAGGGGCAGGGTCAGGCGGGAAACTAGCAGCCTCAAAAACTGGGTTACTGGAGGGACCAAGGAGGGACTGAAGGCTCTTACCCAGACCTGACAGCTGGTCGGCCAGGGTAGCCATTCCTGGAACCTTCAGTAGCCAGGGCCTTGAGGAAATAGTCCTCTCCATCAAGGTAATGATAGCCTGCCGGCACTCCAAGTCAGTGGACTTCACTAGCTCAGAGTTGAGCCTGCTGAGAGTGTAATCCACCTGACTTAGCTCCTCCATTGGGAAGTCAGAGTCTGCTGGGTCCATTTGTGGTCGGATCGTACTGTCACGGTTGTGCAGGAGGACCCAAGTGCAAGACTCCACCAGGCAGAATTATGGAAAAAACAGAATTTATTTTTAACACGAACTTTACATTTAAAGACTCTCTTACTTACGGGACTTTGACTTAGACAAACAGAGAGACAGAGGACTGGACGAAACCAACGAGACAATAACAGGGAACAGGTGAGGAGGCAGAAATGGAGGGAAAACAAACAAGACAGGAAGCACAGACCAAATAAGGAGATGGGGCGGAGACAACGACAGGTGACAGGCAGGTAACACAAAGCACATGGGGAACAGGCAAAAAAAAACACAGGACAATACACAAAATGGCCACCAGGGTGGCACAAACTCCAACAGTCCGGGCCAGATCCTGACAATAATATATATAAACATAAATTAAAAAGTGTGATAGAGCATTGCAGGCATCGGGAATTTAAATCCACAAGCTGTGTTTTTTATGTTAACTTTATAGCAATGTTACAAATATTCTCTTCAACAAAACAAAATATGCTTTCCTCTAAGGGCATCTGCTAATTTAATGCAATGTGAGATATAGCCTTAGCACAAACATTGGTGGGTCACCTCAACAGAATTTTTTTTTTTCACACACCAGGGGCCTTATGTGTTTGGCTTAGGCTTAACACACTGTGTACACAGGATAGGCCTAGCATTTATTTCCAAGTTCTTGTACTCCGTATGAGCTGACCCTACCGTCTTAAAATAAATAAATAAATACATAAATTTGGGGCAGCCGTGGCCTACTGGTTAGCGCTTCGGACTTGTAACCGGAGGGTTGCCGATTCGAACCCCAACCAGTAGGCATGGCTGAAGTGCCCTTGAGCAAGGCACCTAACCCCTCACTGCTCCCCGAGCGCCGCTGTTGTTGCAGGCAGCTCACTGCGCCGGGATTAGTGTGTGCTTCACCTCACTGTGTGTTCGCTGTGTGCTGAGTGTGTTTCACTAATTCACGGATTGGGATAAATGCAGAGACCAAATTTCCCTCACAGGATCAAAAGAGTATATATATTTATACTTATATATATTTACACTCACCTCATGGCATTGCCATAATCAGTCTATAGGGTCATTGTTAAATGTTGTCAAGCAAAACAAAACAAATTTTTAAACAAAATGAAGTATTTCAAATGTAATTGGTCTTATTGAGCAGTGAAAGGGCTCCTTAACTTATATCTCAAGTGTAAAATATATGGTTCAAAAGCTATTTCCATCTGTATTGTCCTATCTCGAATACAACAAATGCAAATGCAGGCTTTGTGAGGTTGTGCAGATTATTATTAAAGTAACTTAAATTATTTATTTAAGTTACTTTTACTGATGTCATTCATTAGTGACCATGTTCATACACTATGTGAATATCCAATAGAACAGGCCTGCACACAGCTGTGTGCCCAATATACTGTAGAGGAGCAGTTAAAGGCTTGAATGGATGCCGCTGGACATACTTGCATAAATGGAATTCATTTTGCAATCTGGTGTGAAAGCTATTCAATTCATAAAAAATATCACAAGGTGCCAAGGGTGGATTTTTTAATCAAATTTACTCTATCTAGCCTATGTATTTATTGGCTGATTGAAGGATTATCAGGTCTATCAACACTTGCTTGGCAAATAGTTCATAATTTATAAGGCCCAGTTACAATTATGACTTGTAGTCTGTGCAGTCATTGGTGTAGCCAGATGTAATTTCTTATATCTTCGCAAATACCTCTCCATGAATAGGCGAACGAACACAAGGTCTGGTAGTGGTGGCTGGACATAGGTCAATCGTAGCATTATCTTTAGGCTGACAACTTTGCTCAGGTTAGCTTTCAAACTTTTAACCACCAGATGGCGGAGGTTTGCATCCCCTCGATTTATATTCAGGCATCTCATTGGGTTAACTGTGCGGCGCTAGAGGACCCCGAAGCCCATACCCACCGCTGCGCTGGTGTTATTTTGTAGGCCGACTGGTAGGCTGACAGACTCCGGATTTCACACTATCACAAACCGGCGGAGCGCCAGTTGGAACGACAACCAATTCAGCCGTGGCTGCATTGACTTTACCACACCTGCATATTACGGACATTTCCATCATGGATTGCAGGAGTTATGAACTAGGCGTTAGGCCCTTGCCCAGTCAGCCATAACGTCAGCATAGTTGGCTAGCTAGCTAACGTTGGTATTTTAGCTAGCTAGGTTGCTAGACCATCGCATCGTTCAGTTTGCATTAACTGTTATTAATGTGCGTCAGTGGCTGTTTCTAATCGTAACTATGACTTTTTGAACAATTCGCGTCTATCCATCAACTTAATGGATCATTGATTTGACTGGGACGTCTTACACTTGCCGTTTAATATCGCGCTACGTTGATTTCATATCGCATATCATACAAAACGAGGAAGCCGACCTCACTGGATAGTCCAAGGTTTTGGTGACAGCCTCGCTTTCTTCAACACTAAACGGGAACCGAAACGTCACTGTGCGGCTAGCGGCTTCTGCAGGCCCAATACATTCGCTTTCAATGGGGGAAAATGACAACATGGACTATTTTTACCAGCAGGTTTTGCAAAAGGACGTGACCCGGCGTCTGCAGGTCGGCCCAGATTTAATAGACTACCTCAATGATCCTCAGAGGTCTTTGGATGTTGAGCAAGACAAATCACGGTTAGACAAAACCATAGATGAACTAACTGGATGGGTCAACTCCAGCAATTACAAGGTAACACCAGAGACATGTGGAACATAACATTTGTAGGCTGCATTATAACAGGTTAAAATGCGAACGGGAACGTTATCTCCCGTCATTCACAGCAGACCGCTAATTCATCATCACACATCCTGATAATATATATTAAACGGTACTTTTGCTTTTTACGTTCACCTCTTAACCTGACGTTGTGTATCCCATCAATGTAGCTTGTAGCTAATGTTAGTCCGTATTTGAAATACGGTGTGAAGAAAAAGTGGATGACAAAGGGTGGTCTAACGTTAGTTGATCCAGTTGCCTGTAACGTTACAGCTTGCTCGAATACCTGATGACTTGCAGTATGGCCCGTTCTCTTTTTTTGGAAGGGGTGGTGGCTAAATAGGTGATCATAACTGAATGCTATTCCTCAATAAGAAAGGAAACAGTATTATATCGTTAATACTCGATTTATAATGAAATGTGTGTATGTGTGTACGCGCGCGTGTGTGCAGAGCTGCGGGGGAGGGCACAGGGCTATTGTGTTTGTGCGTTGTTTTTGGATGTTGACCGACTGGTCCATAGGGATGGGTGTTTCTTCCATAGCGGCGACAATGGAAGGAAAGAGTGATGGTTTGGGTGTTTGTGTCTTTTCTTACCCGATAATGCCAGAATTTACGATATCAATCGTCTGCTGTTAAGTATTTTTTTCTGGGCGGAGCATCGATGGATTATTCATTAGCTATTGTCTAGCCGCGTGACGTTAACCCTCGTTTGCCCGCTGACATCCATGGGGATGGAATGTGGCTGAATGTACATAATAGGCCTACAGTTTCAGCCAACAAATTATGACTGATAGACAGAACGTGTAAACAGAATTAATCTATTGCCTGTATTTGTGTCCTTTGGCTAAAGCTAAAGCTGGTTCGTCGACACTAAATGAATTAACGGCAATAACATAACTTTACATTTCCATATAGGCCTAATTAGCGCTGTGCATTATGCCTAAACTCTCATATCATGATATAGGTAATTTCATATTATGGTATACAAATATAACATTTTCTGTACATTCAGTAAATAAATGTAACAAGCTATGTGGGGCTAATAATCGTATTACATTTTTTACTTTACATCCTTGATAAAGCCCAGATGCAAGGAGAATCTAGCCTGACGAGCCAGACCCACATTAAAATGTAGGGTCTGGGCACTCACCGTTCGCAGTGCTCAGTCCGAGGGGCGGGATAATCGGTTGTCTTTCTGAATTCCCTCTGCACGCAGTAGGACAGCGCTATGAGTCCCATGCGTTTCCCACCAGCGGAGCTAGTTGGCTAGTTCACTGCAAAAACTGCTTATCTAACCAAGTGTTATTAATCTTATATCAAGATAAAAAAAACTAGTTGGTATTGTTTTCAGTATAAAGAAACTTACCTAGCGCTTTCATGTGAAATCATTTGACTTAATTAAAAAAAAAAATACTTATTTTAAGACATCTCATCTTGAAAACAAGCAAATTTGTCTGCCAGTGTGTTAAGCAAATTTGTCCTAAAAACAAGCAAATTTGTCTGCCAGTGCGTTGAGCAAATTTGTCTTGATAAGACTCCTTAAAATAAGTTAAAGTCTTCTTAAATTAAGTCAAAATGATCTTTTGTGAGGGCGCTAGGTAAGTCTTTTCATACTAAAAACAATACCAAATAGATTTTTTAATCTTAATATAAGATCAATAACACTAGGTTAGAATGCATTTTTTGCAGGGTTCAAACTTTTGCCAACTTCATAAAAGCTTAACTCGTCACACTGTTCGCCAACATCAACATCCATCTTCTTTGATTTCAAGTAGCAGGGAATTCAAGCCAAACCGTTGCAACTCTGCCATCAATCATTATGTTAAGCCCACCTAACGACTCTATACACGATTTGATTGGCCTGATAGAAGTTTAATTTTTCGAGCTCACAAGCCAACGGAGAGTTGCTAGACTAGCCCTGGCAGCAAATATAATTTAGGGTGCGTCTAGATTTCTAGGCTAAGGAGAATCCTGTAAATTATTGAAAGTCTGTACTGAAGCAGGCCTATTTCAGCAACCTACCTGACCTCACACATTTTTACACATTTGGTGACTGTTGCTGGACTGTTAGACCCTATACATACTGGTATGCAAAAACATCATCATGCTATATGAACTACACATCTGACAATAAAGTAGATATTCTTATCATGGAGAGGAATTATTTTATATACGATAGATGATACAATATGGCACACTGCACATATATTTAGAATTAGTATCGAACTTGTTAATTATTTGAAAGTTATTTTTTTTTAGATTACTGTATCTGTCAGAATAAATAGACTTAGTAAACGTGCTAGTGCTAATATAGTGTTATTTTTTGGGGATTATTATAGGCTTGCCCTCTGTTGTTGGTTTAGCCTAATTTAGTTCCATTGGCTTTTTATTGAGGAATTATAATGCAATCTCTGTTGTTGCAGTTTAATTAAAGTAACAACAGAAACAGAACGTTTGAAAGCTGTTTAGGGCAGGTTAACATCCATGTCCAACAGATGCTTTTTGGGACAAGGAAGATGTTTTGTTCCATGAAAAACCAGGCCCATGACTACATAGCCAAAACCACTCTTGATACTACGTGTCCCATACCATCCTTGCTGAGCTCTTTCTACTTTTGCAAAATCAATTTCATCAAATTTCCTTTAAGGGGTTTTATCTCCTCTAGCTGTCCAAGTGGACAACGTCAATTGATGCGTTCAAATCAATGGTTTAGTTATTGTCATGTGGATTAAAATTGATATTAGACTGTACAATGCTATGTGAACCTTATTCTAGCACAATTTGCAGTAAATGTTCATGAAGTTGCACCTCTACCTTCCTTAAATGCATTAATTATGAACATGAATAAAACATACAAGAAAGTGACTAATTGTAACTTAGGCTGAAAATTGTGAAAGTTTAAAATTGTGTAAAAGTTTAAATTGTGAAAGTTTAAATTGTGTAAAAGTTTATCTCTATGAATGTTGAATTATCTCTCATTGAGAATGGTTACAAGTGAAAGTAATGTCTATAATAATATGATGTTACAATGCATGAGGGTTACGTTTGAATGTAATACATTGGTGAATTAAATACATTGGTACCCCTCCTGAAGGAGGGAGAGGCTTTGTGATGCACAGTCATACCATTGAGCCTGGCTCATGCTGGTGTTGTCAGAGTGTAGGTTTATTACTTTCATGGTCTGGGGTTGAGGCTGTGTAGGATGATGGCATTTTGCTTCCTCTCCCTTTTCTTCTGTGCTGTTGTATCACTTGCTCTGCATGGTTAGTGGAAACGGCCATCGTGAATGTAAGTGTTGTTGTTATCCTTGCCAAGTATAGGTGGCTCTTAATGACTGTGTTCTTTTTTACACCTTGATGTGATACTTCCTGGGTCTAATATACTTGGGCACATGCACAGTTTTGCAGTAAGGTTTAGGGCTCTGTTTCAAAATACATTGTTCTCTCTACTCTCAATGAACTGAATTCACTAATAAAGTTTGTTTGAATCTGTGTGTTCTAAATAGGTGGCCTTGCTGGGCATTGATATTGTAGCAGCATTTGTTGACAGACTGAATGAACGGTTCAGAGGATTTGTGGGTACAGGTAAGGACAGTGTGATTGTTTTTGTATGTCAGTGTATTTTTATTTATTTTTTTCATATTATTATTTTGTCTGTGTGCACATGTGGGCCTGTGTGTGTCTGTATTAGTATGTGTTGAGATATATAAGTGATATGTATGTGTGTTTATGTGACGCTATGTGTGAATGTGACCCTGATAGTGTGAAAAGTGTGGTATGGTCTCTTGTGGAGAAGGACACCTTTTGATTTTGTTTAGAGGTGATGCTCTGACATTTGTACATTTCAAGAACCTTGGAGACTTTGCACTCTTATCAATGAAATGGAAAAAAATATGGAAAATAATTTTAAAATATCCAAATCATTCCAAAACCACAAACATATTTTTCTGAATAGGATTGGTCATGGATGTTCTGTAGACTAAGACAAGTCCACCTTGTCTGCTTAGAAGGCTATATACTGATCTCTATATTATTTCTGCATGCAGTTGTTCCGGCGCTGGTGGATCGACTGGGGGACTCTAAAGACCAGGTGCGCGAGCAGGCCCAAGCGCTCATCCTGAAGCTTATGGAGCAGTGTGCCACGCCTATGGTGAGCATCAGTGCAACATGCGGATACTGAAGACAGGGCCAAGCACACATGTTGACTTCTATTAATGCATTTAGTTTGCATGCTTTTCACCGGCTCAAAGTGAGTGAAATGTGTGCTGTCTGTCTGTCTATCTGTCTGTAGAAAATGTGTTTTTTAGGGGCTTTAATGACCCCTATTTTCACCTGTTCTATTCACAGTATGTTTGGGAGAGATTATTTCCTGGTTTTAAACACAAGAACTTCCGCAGTAGAGAAGGAGTGTGTATCTGCCTAGTTGCCACGCTTAACACGTGAGTATACTCCTCACACACTGCTTACCGGTAGACACAATCAGTGGTGTAGTCTATGTGATACCCAGGACTACGCAGTATGCCCACTTATAAAGCATCACCATCTGAGTATACCCACTTAAAATACATATTAACATTGGGGGTTGATCACAGTATACCCACTACAGCTAACAAGACTACATCACAGTATACCCACTACTGCTAACAAGACTACATCACAGTATACCCACTACAGCTAACAAGACTACATCACTGGACACAATCACCCAACATCTACACTCCCCAGTTCCCCATGTGTCACAGAATGATCATATCAGATGTATCAAGCCAGTTAAAACAGGACAAAGCATATGGCAATGCTACAAGAATAGAAGTAGTAAATGCACCTGATCCAGTGTACCTTATGGATATGATGCACACTGACTGGCGTCTCCTTCACAGGTATGGTGCCCAGCCACTGAGTCTCAGTAAGATCGTGCCATTTCTCTGCACATTAACTGGAGACCAAAACCCACAGGTAAATAATATGTGATAACATAATTTGTATGTGTCTTGTGTGTTTACAGTCATGTATTCCTTTGGAGTGGTGTAGTCTTGAATTGGGGACTGGAAAACCGCTTGGGCTACAGAGGATGGGGCACTATGATTAAGATCAACACTGTATTTAGACCCTTCCTACAAGCCCATGGAGCTCACACACAACAGTAGCACTTGAGGGAGGAGTGGTTGTTGGCATGCTGAGATGCTTAACAGTTACTTTTAACACTCGGAAGAACAGTGTGGCACTTACTGATTACCCTCTTGCTGACAGAGAAGGCAGGTAGCTGCTGTCTTCACAGAACAAAGGTGTGTGTGCTGATCGTGGCAGCTTTGCAAAAAGGCAAAGAGTCCTGGTGTAGGAGGCAAATAGAAAAGCTGTGGATCAGACAGTGGTGCATCAATGTGTGGTGACACTGGGTGATGGATAAAACTTCAGTGGTGTGGTACCTTAATGAGATTGTACCTCAGTATAAGTATATATACCCTTTTGATCCCGTGAGGGAAATTTGGTCTCTGCATTTATCCCAATCTGTGAATTAGTGAAACACACACAGCACACAGCGATCACATAGTGAGGTGAAGCACACACTAACCTGGAGCAGTGAGCTGCCTGCTACAGCGGCGCTCGGGGAGCAGTGAGGGGTTAGGTGCCTTGCTCAAGGACACTTCAGTCGTGGATGTGCTTTCCCTGCCTGCATTTTTCCTACTGGTCTGGGATCGAACTGGCAACCCTTCGGTTACAAGCCCAAAGCCCTAACCAGAAGGCCATGGCTGCCCCCAGACCTCTGCGACTGATGTTTGATTGCGACTCTCTGCTTGACGTGTTGAGGTGGCTTGAAAGGAGAATGATACGATTCTGAGCTGAATTGTTCCCAGTTAGTTGCTGCTGGGTGGCTAGCCCATTTTGTTGGTAGACTGAGGAAATTCAACATCTTCCCTTTGAATCTGCCAACTTCATGTTCCAAGTGCCACACGACCTTTGGCACTAGACATCGCAGTACTACAACCATCCTCTCTCACAGTAGCGCACTAAATGCTGTAGAATGGACATGTAGAGGTAGGAAGGGTTATTCCAGTGGAAGAGGAGAGTGATGATGGAGAAGAGGGCAAGTTAGAGGAACGGCCCACTTTTTGTCAAGATGTGTTTGTGTAGTATACTGTATTTGAAAAAAAAAAAAAAAACTGTATGCACTGTATTTGGAAAAATATGTTAATGCAGGAATATAATTTACTGTATCTGTTAAAGTACATGGAAAAAAATCTCTGACAATGTAATGAATGTTAATGGTCTTATAATGTTGTTTTAAGTTGCAAGCGAACCAAATAAATGAATGAATGCTGTTTGCCTGCCAAAGTAAGGGCATTTGGTATTCCAGGAAGACATCTGGTTTGGTGATTAAATTGCATTTGTGTTGTGTTCTGCTGAGTTGTGGAAATGTACTGTATGTTGTAGGTGAGGGAGTCTGCCATAGTGTCTCTGGTGGAGGTGTATCGTCACGTGGGGGAGAGAGTGAGGGTTGACCTGAACAAGAGTGGAATGCCCGGGCAGCGGTAAGCAGTTGGATAATGGTCTCATTTTTATCATTTAATAGAATCCCATTTTTTAACATCAAACATTTTGTTGTGGATTAAAACATGACAAATTGATTACAGCAATACATATACATTTTGGTCAATTTTGCTATTATTTGGGTACAAGACAGAGGTGTCTATTGAGAAGGTCTGTTACTGCCAGCAAAACTATATAGAGAAATGTAGTTTGTAAAGAATGCCTCGTACTTGGATAAACTAAAAACAAAGAAGAACCGCAGCTTTCAATAAAATGTCTTCAACCAGTATTGCACATATTCTGAAATGGAAACAAAAACTTGTGCTGGGGAAGTCATAAGAAGTAACTACTTTGAATTTGAGTTCAGAGTCTTTAGCAGTACTCCTTGTGCTATCTCTTCTTCCACGTTACCAAAATAACTCCTTTAATAGAAACAACTAGATACAAATCTCAAACTTTTGCTGCTGATTTGCACTTTGGGTTGCACTCTGTGCATATGAAAATGCGCTATATAAATAAACGTGACTTGAATTGACTACTACATTCCTCTGACCTTTTAAGGTCAGTAGTGCCACACTAAATCCTAGACAACAAGATAAGACGACAGAGATCCCTGCTGAGACTAGTATTTGGCATCCAACTCATGATTAAATCAAATGTCTCCTCTGGTGGATAAAGGAATTCACTTTCCTCATGCATTGTGTGATTTACTGATAGCAAAATGTCTATCCTTTTTGTTGTGTGATGTGTGTGTTAAAGTTTAAAAACCAAGGAAAAATATTTTATTGGGCTGAGGAAACACAAGGTAAATTTCCAATAGTATGTTTACATGGACAGTCTTTTTATTCGAATTAAATGATTCCAAATGAAAATTTTGTGTCCTCTGTTTACATAGGATATGTTCTTTTCCGATCAGGTGTTTACAAGCTCTGTAACAGAACGTCACATATTACCAACCGTCACGTATTTCCAACCTCTTATGTGTATGTGTCACTTAATATTCATTTCTATACAAACCAAGACGACGGATTCCTAAAGAAACGCAAGCACCCACACAATAAGTGTATCTAAATTAGCTATGTACCAAAAATTACATTTTACCGTGACAGTTGTAAACTGTGTTGTAAGGCTGCGTGTACAAATCCGCTTGGAGCTCCAGTGGAATTTTGATTTGCGACGAGAATTCACGGGCTAACCGTTGATAGGAATAGGCCCAGCACTAAACTCCGAGCGTGGTAAACAAAATCGGACATTTCAGGCAGTAAAAGCCCCGGTAAGAACCATACTAGATTTTGTTCAAAAATGTAAGGTTAATTTATCAAAGGTTATTTTGAAGTATTAAAAAAGCATCATTGTTTTAGAATTTTGAACGAAATGGTTGGTAATTAGCACGTTTACGATATAATCTTTGGTGGGAATAGCCATTGCTGTTTTGAGTTTGCTTGAGAAGATGGACGTAGATAATTTAGTCAACATTTTAGTTGTTGTAGTCTTTGCCTTGCGTTTAATCAAGCAATCTTACAGTAATGCATTGGTTATGGGGGTAATGTAAAGAAGTCGACAGCAAGAAGATAACCTTTTTGTTAGTGGGCCTACTGTTATCTTTAGACTTGACCCTGCCTCCTCCCAAGGCCAAAGACTGATAGATGAGTGGGACTGTTGGTGAGAGAGTTGTACTCTTCCGATTTTGAATGGAAACAAAGTGTCCATTTGAGACCCATCAATCCTAAGTTACACCAGGCAACCTGTTTCACCATATACATGGCTGTTCAATCGGAATAACAACGGAAAACACCACCCCTGTCATTACGATTAGAATTCTAATCAGATTAGCAGTTATATTCCGATCAAGGTGTTCATATGCGTCATTTTCATTCCGATTGAGCCATTACTCTAATTGGATTAAAAGTGTCCATGTAAACCCACACTGACAGTCTAAGTGTTATGTGATGTACACTGTCCTCTTTCAGTTTAAACCTAATGCTATATTATTATAGATATCCTGTCTGTTTGAACCATGCTTGTACAGTGGTTAGAAGTAGAGCGGGTGTGGGAAGGTTACCCTTTTCTATCCCAGAGGTTAAGTCCGCTTATTACTCTAGTGTGTTACTCAGACATTCCACCCATTCTCAGTTTTACCTTGCCAAACTTTTGATACGTTCTGTTTTCCTTATGGTACCAATCGACGGTCACCATCACTGCCATTTTCAAAATAACACCAGATTTTGCTCAAATATTTACAAAGAAAACATACAGAGTATGTAAACTCAAAGGATTTCATTCACTTATGTGTTCTTACAAATGATCACACTCTCTCAACCCACCATGACTTTCCTAACACTTAAGTACGAGGGTAGTTTGTTCTGGTTGTCATGCCTAATGTTGATCAATCTGAATTATTCTAAATCAGCCAGCAAGGGTACAGCCACTTAGGATTAGACACATATTTCGAGGCGATGCTAGGACAACCCTGAGGATATGTTGGGCATTGAGGGCATGTGCAGCAAATCTTAAGCAAAGCTAATTAGGCCTTTCCCAATTAGACCACAACAAGAAGGCCAAACCAGCGTTATGAACAACTGATATGAAAATTGTTAGTCAGTGTACTATAAATATTCCAAAACTTGGTACTTGTACTGATGCCAAAAGGATACCTAATAAAGAAAACAGTTTTTTGCCTGTTCCTCTTTTTATGTTTGTTTATGATATTTGCCAGATGCTTTTTTTCAAAGCAACTTCCAATGGCATTAATAAACACTGTTAATATTAAATATTAGTTTACAGTAAATTCATATGGCCTGAATAAAAGAAATACCAATGATAACACTAAATAGAATTAACAGAATAGTAACAGTAACGATTAACATGCAAACTGTGGCTGTGAGGAAAATGATTTTTTTTAGAAACATGATAAACAGATAATTAATTTTGATAACGCAGATGACGTTTTTTGAAGATCCCGAAAACTATTGCTAGAATGATAGGTATATGAAGATGTTAGCTGATGCACTCTTAATAGTCAAAGAGATTTTGAAATGAGTCACTTAACCCTTAGAACCCGATTGGCGCAAAGTGCGTCAAAAAACACACCCTTTCTTCTCTGTTGCATTGCTCCGGAACTGTTCATCACAGCGTGATGTGACAGAGCAGAAGTGGGGCTTTCCAACGAGACTACACACTTGTCTCTACGATCAAGTATGAAAAAAAAAAAAAATCATGAAATTAAATCAAATTGCATCATATTTACAGTCTATACTTCTCTGCGTTCACCTGTGCACCCATTACTCTCGTTTGAATTACTCGCGAACCCGTGATCGCATCGATATGGCAAGCATATCAGATGAAAGAGGGGACACAGGGCTATCCATTGGTACCATGTTTATCGATATTTCTGGCTTATAAAAACAGACTAAGTGACTGCAAAATAATAACGTCATGTACACAAACCAACGCTGCACACCTATTACTCTTGTTTGAATTACTCGCGGACCCGTGATCGGATAGATATGCCAGGCATGTCAGATGAAAGAGGACACTCAGAGCTATCATTTGATACCTTTGATCCTTCTGGGTTATAAAACAGACGAAGTTACAGCAAAATAATAACTTCATATAGCTGGACTTACCCCATGTTTTTGTCTGTTCTTGTGGCAAAGCATGTTTATAATTCAACGCTATCGTGTGTTTCTCTATGGCAAAGCATGTTCATAATCCGGTTTTGAGATCCTAGCAAATTCCTGCATGGCATCCAATTCAAGGCTCACATTGCATCCCAATTTGTTCAACAAAGAAACACCTTTTTTGCCTACTTTGTTCATGGCAATCCAGTAAAAAGTTGAGAATCATTATGAGTGCATACACCAGGCAAGCAGGCTAACACGCAACCTCGGGTCAAGTCCGGTCAGATCAGTTCGTGTCACAGATATGGAGCGCAGAAAGGTCATTTTTCATCACTAAATAAAAAATGGCATTTATTTCCGTAAATCTCACACCACATATTTCTGTAAATTGCTCAGCCCCAGAGTATCCCTCCAACATGGCAACTATATTGCCCGATTCAGGACAGTCTGCCCTACACACACATGAAATGCATGTAGAGCTATGAGCTTGCTGTGGTGAGATACATGTCGAAATATAAGAATTTTTATAATACGCTTTTTATATTTTAATTCTTTTAAAAAATCAAAATGCTAGTACTAATACATGAAATGATGGCAGGTCTGGATAGCCTAGACTCTGCTGAAAAAAACACTTTGGCACTTACAATAACCAGAATAAATCCTTATGAATAAAGGTAGGGAAAATGCCCTAAAAACAGCTTAGGGTTCTAAGGGTTAAATTTGAAGTTGTGATGATGGACTCCATCAGGCAGCCTGAGCTTCTGAGCACCTTGTTAAGGTGTTTTCCTCTCCCAGTGGATGTTCCTGTCATGTCCTGGTGGGTCAAGCCTTCAGACAATGGAACATCGCACAAGGGTGGCTGGCAGTGGCAGAGAGGCAGATGGAGAAAAGGTGTGGGGGAAGGGTGTGTGTTGCACTCACTCAGAGCGAGAGACCAGCCCCTCCCCGTTTGTGTTTGTGCCCAGCTGGGGGTTATGTAACACAACAGGGAGAGAAAAAGAGTCAAAATGGGAAAAGGGAGAACTGAATCTGGGTGTTAGGCTCGTATTGGTCTGAACACGTAGCCCTTACGGCCACACAAACGGCCACACATACATGCACACATGTCCACAAGCTTGCTGACAGACCGCTCTTGCACATCATGGAGTGAGTATTGACACGCCTTCTGCACTCCTCACCCACTCCTCAGCAGGAAGACTGCAGGTGTGGTCACTCTACCTCATCCGCCCCCTGGCCCTGTGTCTTTGGCCCCTTTTAGAAACTCTCTACTCCATTACAGAATAGCATTCCGCATATAGCCACACTCACAGCGAGGGAGGGCACTCTTAATAAAAGAAATTAGGTGTGATACAGCAGCAACCTTTGAGATGCCCTCGACAAAAAGACAAATCATTTTAATAGAATTAATGAACATAATATTTAAAAACCCTGCACTCTCATACAGTATGTTTGGACTAAAGTCGCTTTAAAGTTGGAATCATTTTAAGTCTGTGTGATTTTGTGATATTAATCATCAAGTTTAATGTTAATTGAAAATATCATTAAATAAGTTAAAATGAGCATTTTGGTTTCAATTTAAAGCATCTTAGGGTTCCCTATTTTCTAATTAGACAGTGTTGTGTGTTTTACAGACTCCAGATGATCCTCGGCCGCTTTGATGATGTTCTTCATGCTGGGAATATGGCTCTGACTCTCAATCAAGGTAAGGGGATTATCCAACACCCTCACTGATAAAGGGACATGCATGCTAACTACGTTAGCAACTTGCATGGTTGGAACTATGCAAGTGCGACACAACTCTTTCCCAAAACAATAGTTAAAACTTTTAAAACTTAATAAGTTCAAAGTTTGAACTATGGTGGTGCAACGAACATAGTCCGATGCATTGTTAAGCGACACAAGATTTTCCCGAACATTTGCGAACACTGTCGTAAAGTTATGTAGTTAAAAATACAGCTCTCTACCTGTCATTAAAGCATAGTTCCAGGGATCAGTCATTTGTTTACATATTATTAATTATAAATGCATTCAGGTTTTCTGGTTGATATTTTACACTTCTAACCACTATACAATACTATTGTTAAATGGCTTAAGCACAAATTGCATCTGTAAAAAGTCCACTTGCAGCAACTAGCACGCGAGTCGAAGTCACACGCCTCTTGGGTAGGTAACGGTCATGTACTCCAAACCGCGTTCAGACCTTAGTTAGATGTTGGTTATTTGATTGATGCATTGTTCCATGTTAGTTAAAAGCTAACTTCCGTAGTTGTATGGGAAACGCACTCCTGGATTGTACAATATTACATGCACTGATAATGACATGCCTGTTATCAGAAACAATTTCAAGATATCTCCTTTCTTGTTACCTTCGATTGTAAAAACAATGGATGAAATACCATTAAAAGGGGGGATTGCAAAGTGTTATGAAAAAAAATGAGGTAGTTTCTAAATTAGGATATCTATGAAGTTTGTCATTGGTATGATACAAATAGAAAATAGCCACACATTCTTCTTTAGGAATTGTCTCATTTTTGATTAAAAAATATGGCTGTTTGCATTTGGAGATTACCAGTGTTACTGCTACAAGTCTGATGTGATTAAAGTTGTAAAAATTCCCGAAATAGTTTTCCATCATTTGTATGTGTTTGCATTGGTGCCCCAGCCCCTTTGACTTATCTTGTATGAGATCTAATTCAGGCTGATAGAAAGCTGTTCAGTAAGGACCGGTACCACAGGTTGCAAGAGTTAAGAGGATTTTCCTGCAATATCCGTTAGTCCAAACTGGATGTGGAATGATGACTTGGTATCGGAGTTGTTAATCCAGGACAAACATCCATGTGAAACATCCAAATGATTCTACAAGTGTATACAAATTAATGTCCATTAATACTGATATAAATTAGGACATTGTAGTCCATATCACAAGCTGTTCTTCACTCACCAAACAAACATGCCATCGCAAAGTAAAAAGTAAGACTAGTTAGGCTTCTTAATATCAGTTTGAAATTTCAGCAAAAAACTATTTGTCATTTAAATGCTGAAACATAAACAATGCCATTCAAATATGAAACAGCAGAGTAAGAGATGTGTCTCCTTCAGTGCTTTGAACTCATCAACTAGTCTAGTCAACGTATTGTCTTGAGTTTACCTCTATGTGTAGCTGGCAGTAGCATTCCCAAATTATATATTTTGAATGGTTTGACTGTTGCTATAATTAAATAGCAACTGCAAGGACTTGAGTACTCTAGCTACAACAGGAAAGGAAAGGAACAATTAACAAAGCTAGATGGAAGGCTTGGTTTCTGTACTGCTGTTTGGACGATTCATTTGTGACACCATACATCTGTGTCTCTATGATGATTAGCTGCTCAGATACCCTCCAAAAAAAGAGTTTTTGCAGCAAGGTGATTAGCTGACTTAACCGGCTTGTAGAATGTGGAGGTGGGTATAGTGACAGAGCATGTTTCATTTACATATTAATAGCAGATGGCCTCTAGGAGTTTAATTTTGCCAAAATATTTATTTAATCTATAGATCTGCGGTGAGAATCTTGCTCACATAAATTAAGTCGAAGTTTGGTGTTGATGTGCTGTGTATTAATTGAAAATTAATTATTGGAGAGCACCTTAGGATGTTGGTGCTGTTGTGAGCTAGGTGACACAAGCTAGTGACATCACGGAAATGGTTCATATCAGGTTTGTGCTTTCCCAAACAAAAACTCTCCTAACACAAACCTAAACATTTAAGTAAATTCATAATTTACATGTGCCTCAATAAGATCATGAGTTGATAATTAACTGGTCATTAATGTGTGTTTTCCATGTAATTTATCATGTTGTTGTTGTTGTGACTGTTACTTTTGTGTTGACTTACCCAAGGTGTCTGCTTACATTAATACCATGGGCAGTTGCCATGCCATGAGAGGTGGGGAATCTTTTCAGCTGCTCAATCTGTGTTGGCAGCAGTTGGCTGTAAGGATTAAGCCGTCTCTCACTATATACTGCAAAGGTTAGGAGTTAGGCTTACAGTGCTAAGACCTCCGAGGGGATGACTGGATCTCTCCTGATCTAAGTATGTATACAGATGGCAGTTTTGAATGAGATATTGAGGCATTGTGTGCCCCTTGTTCATACAAGGAGGGAGGCAGGAGGAGAGGGAGAATCAGAGCGTTATGGTCGCAGAGAGAGCCGTGCCTGCCTCTGAGTCACACTGATCCAGTGTGACAGGGAGAGGGAAAGAAAGAAGTGTCAGTGTGTGCCGGCAGAGAATCCATGACTATGGGGGACGATGGAGATGGTGAGTGTCTCTCTCGCTCTCTGTATATATATGGGACTGTTTCCTTTTTGTTTGGGTTGAAGAATGTTAGTTCCTTTTTTTCTCTTGGTAGTTTTCCGACCATCAGGGAAGCAGAGGGTCGGAACATATGGTCTCATGAATCCACTTAAGGGTCGGTCAGAAGCAAATGCGAGTAAATATTCTTTGAAAAAGTCCTTTCTCTGGAATGGCTGAGCTTGTGAAAGTTCTCAAGAATTTCTAGTCATGAATTTAATTTAGACATTAGTCATTGTTTTGTCATGTTACCATATTTTGCTCTGACCAGTCACTTAGAAGGAGAGATTATGTGAGAAAGAGGAAGAGAGAGGGCGCAGAATTTCTGTTCCATCTCAATAGGTCTGCTTTTGTATGTAGTGAGGATCCTGGTTGGCATCTTGTCAGCGCAAGTTGTCTGGTGTGTTATGTGTTAGGCGCTGCTGTGATTGTTATAATCGTAAGATAATGCACAGAAGTTATATTTAACTCAAAATAACAGCCTGAAAACAGCTATAAAAGCGTAACATATATTAGAGCTTATGAACTCCAGCTAAAGTAAAACGTGTTTGAAATTCTTGGTTTATTGTCATGTTCCGTTTTTTTTTTTTTTTTTTGTAATGGAATGATTGGGAGGAAGTGCCAGTAAAGAGTGTTTAGCCAATTTTAAGTGATTTTGATAATAAATAACAGAAGTCAGAGTCTTTTCAAATCACAAAAGCATAAATTTGTCTTCTGAGTATTAGTCATCAGGACTGAGAGGATCGGACTCACTTCTCCTTTCCCCATGTTGCAGTGTGCACATAAATAGATTAGGCTGCTCCAGGGCAGAGTACCACATGCAGTTTGGACCCAAAACATATTTTTGACTTTGGTTAATTATGTGTCACTAACCTCAATCCAAACCTTCTGAAATTATACCCCATCAAATGCATAATTTATATACCGGACACTCTCCAGCAGGGATTATCAGGCTACCAACCCTTTTGTATTCGTTTTAATTTATTGATTCCTGAAGCAGGAAGAAACCCACTCCTCAAATTGACATGACATTACAGGGAGTGTTGGCTCAAATTCGCTTATTTTTTCTGACAAATTATCAGTTTTATGTTTGCATTTCTAAGATAAATGCTTATTAATATCCACAGGACACCAACTATTGCAGTATGGCCGTTATCAACATGGGAACTGTTACAAGAGCAGTTGAGTGTGATTGAGTGATGCAGTAATGTGTTGGATTGGATATACAGGTTATGAGGAACTAGGAAAGACAAAGATTTTTTTTCAAATTCTCTGTTAGTCATCATTATATTTTTTCGTTGTCCTTAAAGACACTATGTGTAGAATTTATATTGTAAAACTAGGGTTATCAAAAAAAAAGAAATGAACAAATTAATCACACAATTTTTCTGTGAGTATCACAACTAATTTCTTCTATACAGTGAAGCTTTTAAAGGTACACTATACAAGATTTTCATTTTTACAAAGTCAATTTGATGATAAACAAACTTGTAATAGGCGAATCGTTCACCTAGCATAGATATACAGCATAGACGTAGCTTTTTGGAGATAGTTTATTAATCCTTTACCTCCACAACAAAAGCATTTTAATTGTGTACAGGGGGGATAAGTCACAAGAAATTTGCTATTTACAACAGCAGAGTAAAATATAAATATATCGCAACTCTAGAGGAAGTTCTACAGTCGCCAAAAATACCTACATCTGACCTTTAATAATAGATATTGAACTTTAATATTATGGAATTAATGTAAAATCAACAAGGAATTCAAATTCTACTGTTAATTGGCCCCAACACTACACAAAAACATCCATCATTTCTTATTGTTCTGAAATCATAGTTGCGTTATAATGCAATGTGTCAAATTACTTGGCATACATGAATCCTGATGCAGTGTGAGATACCTGCTTTAACAACATCTACCCTAATATTATTATACATGTGTGTCTTAATGAACTTGTATTTGGTTTTAGGATGGTTTGTTTTTGTGGGCTTATTATGACCTCCGCGCAGCGAAGGTCATTTAGATTTAGTCAGAGTTTTTTTTCTTCCGGATTTTTTTTTTGTTTTGTTTTGTTTTTTTCTTCAGTGATGTTGTGTCAACGAATCCCAGGACTCTGAAAGACCGGGGTGCACGAAACTTGTTGAGCATGTAGCCCCACAAGGATGACACAGAACCAATGTTTTTCATTTTGATCCCACACCCCTCCGGCTGGATTGGACCCCCGCAAGGAGACTAGGGCGGACACAGTTTTCTGTGAATATCTCAAGAACCATAGGGCCTAGGAGGACCACATTTTTTTACTATGTTGGTCTCAAGTGGCCATGTCAACCCATCCCATAACCACTCATTTGATGTATAGCGCCACCTAGTTAAAAATGAAAAGCAAAAATGAGGCATTGTAATCACAGGTATCTTTGACTGACAGATTCAAAACTGTACAGAATTTGAAGTGTAAGATCATTATGACACCCTCTGAATGCATGCCCAGTTTTGTGGAATTCCGTTCATGGGGGACCATACAATAAATTAATATATGTGTACATTTAGTGACTGTACACTACGCATGCACACACACACATGCACTCATGAACACACACAAACACACACATAAAGATACATGCACACACATGCAGGCACACACACATAAACACACACACACACACATATAAACGCACACACACATAAACGCACACACATAAACACATGCACATACAGTACACACACACACACAGGTATGCACACACACACACACACACACACACACACACACACACAAATACACACACACAGTAGACATGTAGGCACACAGGCACGCACGCACACATAAACACAAACATGTACACGCACGCACTCACACACACACTCACTCACACACACACTTACACACCCACTCACAAGCGAACACACACACAGAGAAGCACAGATATACACAAAAGCAAACGCACACATGCACACACTCATTTACATACACAAAAACTGGAAGAGTAGGTGATTGAGTGGGAGATGGAGACAAATTGAGATGATTTATTTTTGCGGAGAGAATGTGCAGGACTCAACGGCGGTCATATTTTGTACCGCTTTGCAGTACATCTAGTTATTTGTGCTGTACTTCAGCCACATGACGTATGCTGACTGACCTGTGGTTGATTTACCTCTGTGTGAACTAACAATGTCCTTGCTTTTTACAGCTATTGGCAGTTCTTAACTAGTACAGGATGCAAAGTTTGTTACGGTCTTGTAGATCTGCTTTTCATCACCCTAATCCACCAGACAAGATTTTAATTGGTTCCACAGGAAGGCGTAGAACTGTTCAGTCATATTCAGGGAAGGTGCTAACAAGGTTACGTTAGACAGGTGTTTTTTGTGAAGAAAACAGCAGAACAATTTCATGGGACATTAATTTAGAACATGACCCAGTCTGGAAGATGATCCATTGTCTCTATTCTGTTTTGCTGAAATAAATAAGTATCTATTATAAAGGCAAATGTCAAAGGAGAACAGATTTATGAATTCTGCCTAATATTCTGGTGTCAACAGATAAGAGGCATATGCTAAACGTCCAAAGCATCCATTTTGATTTGATTTTGGCTTTCTAAATGATTCTTTTTCATTTACTTACTTACTTTTTTTGTTAAGCATAGACCAAGGCTGACTTATAGCCTGAAACAAATATTGTTTGTCTGACATGTTTTTTGCATGCTTGAGCTTTAATAAATCTAGCGCATAAGATCCATTGAAATCCTTTTGTAGAAATGTATACAGATGTATATTTAAAAAAAAAAACTCTCTGTGCAAATGTATATAGGCCCACCATAATATACAGGTCCTGCCAAAGGATGACTATGTGAAACAGAGGGCTCTGTATGAATTCTTTTCTGTATTCTGTATCAGTACTATTGTCAATATGTCTTGTATGTATGTGTTGTATGTATGTCTAGTACTCCTGTCTTCCTCTCTCATGAGATTCCTTTACAGTAACTCATGCTTGTTGTTATTTTTAAATAATCTTAGGTCATGTTTTTAGTGTTTTTGTCCAGACATGCTTAAGGTCGATGTGCCTGGAGGCTGTAGCCTGTAATGTTGTCATGGAAACAGCATGAGCAGTACCCCCACCCCCGCAACTTTGATCGGTTCTTGTTTTGTTGACACACCCAGGGCCACTGGACAATGGGGGTAGCAATGCCCTAGGGTAGCTAACCCACCTAATTAATTTGAAAATACAAGGCTGTGTCTCTTTTTTAATTTCATTGTGAATTCAGCAATATCATTGCAGCAGTTAGCATTTTGCTGTAATGTGTCCGTGTGTGTGACGGCATATTCTATTACACTATGCTACCTCCCTCTTGCTGCTGCTAGCTGCAGTAGCATGCTAGTCTCATTTCTGGCACACTCATGCCTTCTTCCTCCCTCCCTCTCTCTCTCTCCTTCTCACTCTCTCCCTCTCACTCCTTCTCTCGCTTTATCTTGGGCTCCCTCTCTCACACCCACCCACGCACAAACGCACACGCACGCCCCAGCCTTTTTTTGATGGTGCTTGTTTATTGAAAGACTACTGCAGTCTTTCTCCCTAAGAGTAATTTGCTTAGGAGCTCCGAAAAGCCTTCGATATATACAAGGTTGTACCTCTTCCAAGCATTATTGGCTGGAGGACAGTGATGTCATTCTTCTGCTGATTGGCTCTTAAGCGGATGGAGAGAGAAAGGGACCGAGAGAGGGAGGGGGAGAGGGAGAGGAAGAGGGAGGGAGAAAAAGATGCCGGCTGCTGAAAATGGGTGGTGGCTTTAGCGGACGCTTGTGTGCTTTTTTGTGCGAGTGCAAGGTTGCCATGAGTAACCATGAAGAGAATGATGTGAAAACGAGCTGAATCGTTGCTGTAGCTACAGCAGACGAGTCGTACGGACAGGAATGAGGCGTCTCATATGCAAAAACATCTGTGACTGTGAGTGTGTGAAGCTGTCTCTGTGTTATGTATGTATATGTATACGGATAAAGCACTGTTCTAGCCATGTTGCCATGGCTGTAGGGTTAAGCATTGCATGTGCGTATTAGAGGCTATGGGGTGTTGGCTCAGATGGTTTACCACAGCGATCTGATTTAAGTAGATGCTTAATACAGCAGACAGTTTCTCGTGCTTGTGGTTATATGATGTTTTTTTTATTCATTATAGCTGTTTATCTGAGCATTATTGTTGACTTTTGTTTGCCTCTTGGATGGAGGTATGTGGCTATGGTTGTGGAGTGAGCTTTACCCAGCCATGATGTGTGGGTGTGAAATGTGTTTTTTCTTTTTTTGTATGTACATGTATGTGTTTGATAAAAGGCAGACATCCGTTGTCTCTGAAGAGCCTTGATCATGCAGAACTCTATGCAGCTGTTCCTGTTGCTTTGGCTGCCATGAACTTAATCATGACTTCAGCTTAAAACTAAATGCTCCTGGAATTTGTACTAGAAAACATGCATTACAAAAGCTTAGAATATGACCTCAGTGGCCCGTCGATGGAGTTTGGGTCGGGGACCAACTGTATATGCTGCTGAAATAGGAAACCACTTTCACTGCTGATCGACCGCAATCCTGCTGTTTTTTTTTTTGCCTCCAGTTGTTTTTTTTTGTGTGGTCATGCTACATTTAACTCTTGTCAGATTTAGACAGACATTTGATTGTTGTTTTTAAATAAATGTTTATTTGGCTGAGGGTTTTGATTTATTATTGTTAAGTAGAGTTTGATGTGTGTGTACCTTCAATAACATAGAAGTTAAACATGCATTTATGGCCTGTTAGTCTCCATATCTAAGGTCTCTGTGTTTGCGTGTGTCTAGATCGCAGCTTTGATGATGATGACTCAGTGGATGGCAGCAGGCCCTCCTCGGCTCAGGCCTTTAAAGTACCAAAAGTACCCAAGAAACAGGAGGCCCGCAGACCCAGTGCTACTGGATCCAAACTAATAGGTAAGCACAAAAATATACACACACACACACACACACACACACATATATACACACATATACACACACACACACACACACATATACAGACACACACACACACACACACACACACACACACACACACACACACACACACACACACACACAGGCAAATACTAACACCCATACATACACGTCACCAGTTATTACATGTAACCAATACCACTTAGACCTTTATACCTTTAGTGTTGTGGAATGGGGATTAACACTGGGCATGCTCTGTGGCTGCCAGGTGTTAAGTAATGTTAGTGAGTTTAAGCCAGAATCCCAGATGATGTCATATTTGGAATATTTCAATAAGTGAAGTAATAGTTGATACCTCCCTCTGTGTATACACAAAATCCAAGTGTTTTCCATGGCTTGTTCTGATGATGACGGCATTTTGTAAACCCATGGATCTAGTGTTTAGTAGTTGAGTCAACACAATGGGCCTAGACCAAGCTTTGTGTGTTTGACTTTGCTGCCCTGGTGGTCTGCTACAGGAATGCTACAGGTACCAGCATTGCTGTGTGTGTGTGTGTGTGTGTGTGTGTGTGTACTGTGCCTCCCTCATTTATTATGAATTTGAAATAACTGATGAGAAATTCCTCTGTGACTGACAGAAAGTTAATGTTATGAGGTGCTGACAGACAGGTGTGAAATTTGACATAGGCTTATTAATTTCACTGTGCGCTGACAAATCAGTGTTGGATTTTTAACACATTTGGTTATTTTAATTATTTTAGCGTCACTGTTTAAACTGCTCCAGAAGGTATAAAGTTTTCGAATGAAGGATGCAGGTGAAATAGCAGAATGGGCTTATTGCTTTTTAGCTCGTCATATTACATTATCAAAATTAAATGTTGCATGAAATGTATCATGAAGTGTTATTGGATTACCTATTGATATTACATATTGTCAAACATAATATGATACAATGCACATGCTAGCACACATTCCTAAGCAAAACCCTCAGATAGGCAACTACTCCCTAGGATCTTAACAAAGCAGATCATTTCACTGTGATGAAGGGCTTTCCGCCTTCTCAGCATTTGGTGTGGCATAACATTGTTGGCACAGCAGACTGCCAATAAGTGATTGTTCTGACAGGATGCGATGCGAGCGAACATTAGCGATAAAATCCGTTTAATTACATTCTTTTCAATTGGAATGTCCTGACTGTACGCAGTGCTGTGCAGAGCGACGCAACGCAACGTTTTCAGAGAACTTTTGACGGACGCCCCGTTTCTGTTTTCCTTCTGTCGTATCGCGTTGCTCTGCTATTTTGAATGAGAAACTTTTACATTACATTACATTACATTTAGCAGACACTTCTTGACTAAAGTGACTTACATATGTCAGCTATATTACAAGGGATCACATTGTCCCCGGAGGAGCAACTTGGGGTTAAGTTCCTTGCTCAAGGGCACAACGGTGGAAGCCGGGAATTGAACTGACAACTTTCAGGCTACTGCACGCTAGCCCAGCTCCTTAACCACTACACTACCACCGCCCACTTGACACAGTAAGGGCATATTTAACGGATTCACTGTAGACAGAAAACGCCTAATACTACAAGACAGACGCTGGCTCGGATCCTGTTAGGACACCCTGTAATATTAAAGGTGCAGTCCATGATTGTAGTCCACTAGACATTTAGTCAAATACAAAGAATTGCTCCTCACAGCCCTCTTGCAGTGCATCCAGTGTGCACACTCAAAAACACTCTGGTGTTTTAAACACAGACTTGACACTCTAAATGGGGAACATTAACAGTTCCAGAGAATCAATACGTGGCTTTAGGAGTGTTCATGGGTGTAATTTGATTGTTTTGTTTTTTTCAGCTCAAACCACAGCTGTTCACTTGAATGGTGTGTTTGTATGAACATACTGTGTGTGTTTGCTGTGACATTTGAATTCACTACTTGTGGGTTTCTGCTCAGGTGGATCAAAGGAGGGAGCAGGAGCTCTTGATGAAGAAGATTTTGTCAAAGCCTTCACTGATGTGCCTACAGTCCAGGTATCACACACTCTCACTCACTCACTCACTCACTCACTCACTCACTCACTCACACTCTCTCTCTCTCTCTCTCTCTCTCTCTCTCTCTCTCTCTCTCTCTCTCTCAGACAGACACACAGATACTTACCCTTTTAATCTCTAAAATATGGTATAATTGATACATGGTACGGTATATCTATTTTTTGTGCTGCGTTTACTTGCTTACACTTACGTATTTCCAATCAGATCTACTCTTCACGGGACTTGGAGGACAACCTGAATAAAATCCGAGAAGTGCTGTCAGATGACAAACATGACTGGGACCAAAGAGCCAACGCTGTAAGTCATTCTCTCTCATACCTCGAGTCGAATTGTGCCTCAAAGCCCTCAACGCAATAATTATATTTTTGCCCACTCCTACACCTACACAAGGTTATGTACATATGCTTGCAAAATATGAATACACCCACCTATTACTGTTGATAAATTCGGGATGAGTTGTCTTGGATTGACATTCGCTGTAGCTTAGATTAATCTCAAGCACATCTCAAGACCTTTTTGTTTAATGATCACTTCTCCACACCCAACACATAGCTTCATACAGATAACTTGTCTTTGCTGTATTGTTTTGTTTGTTTGTTGTTGTGTTTCCTTGCCTTCCTACTATGTAAAGCGACCTTGGGTTTGAGAAAAGCGCTATATAAAATAAACGTATTATTATTATTATTATTATCTTGACCGCTGGAAACCCCTCTGACCCGGCACGTGAATGTGTTTGTGCAGCTGAAGAAGATCCGCTCGCTGATGGTCGCCGGAGCAGCAGACCATGACTGTTTCTACCAGCACCTGCGGCTGCTTGATAGCGCCTTCAAGCTGTCCGCTAAAGACCTGCGATCTCAGGTGGTGCGCGAGGCCTGCGTCACAGTCGCGTAAGTCTGGGCTAGTGGGTATGGTATCGGTCTTTTGGGCGATACTAAACAGTCCGTAGCATCCAATGCCCAGTAATGACAGAATAACCGTAAAAGTCTTATTTGGTGTGAGTTCAGTCTGAGAAGTTACGTTTTTGTGTTGCAGTAGTAAGTGATGCACTGGATGCATTTATTCTCCCATCAGAGGAATAGCTTCAATGCAGCGGCATTGCGTAATGAAGTACAAAAGTAATGGTGGTCTTCACACGGAGAGATCTTGTCTTGAAATGCAAAGATACTAGCCTGAAGCAAATTAATGAAATCGGCTGCCTCCGGTTTTATTTGTGTCAGGCCCACATAATCATTATATAATCTGTTACTGTAAGATCTGAATAATTTATATTCTGATGTTTATGGATAGGAAGAATATCTTGATCATGGAATCCAGTATGAAAAACTGGCAGAAATTGGTAACCGAGTGTCTGCCACTAGAGTGGGCCTACTCTACACATAATGGCTCCAGGGATGAGCAGGCGCACAAAGTGGGTTAATCTTCATCACCCACCTTCCCCTCCTCTGAGAACATGAACTGTGGGGGATCTAGCGAAACCGAAGACAAGGGAACTGTTGCATTGTTAGGATTATACAACAGGTGTGTCTTAAAAAAAATAGAATATCGTGGAACGGTTAAGTTAAGTTTTTCCCCCTAATTTAGTTCATAAAGTGATTATTTTATATATTCAAGATTCATTACATTTACAGTGAAATATGTCAAGGCATCTTTTGTTTGAGTGTTGATTATTACAGGTCATGACAATCAAAAAAATGTTTCTCAAAATATTAGAATAAAGATTTAGAATAAAGATGTTATAATACAGAAATGTTGGTTTCCTGAGCCTTTAATCTCTTAGTCTGGTTCAGTAAACACAACCACAATCATGGGAAACACTTCTGACTTGACAGTAGTCCAGAATACAGCTATCCACTAGGATGGTAAACCACAGAAGGTCATTGTTGAAAGAAGCAGGGTGTTCACAGAGTGCTGCATCAAAGCATATTCATGTGAAGTTGACTGGAAGGGAAAAGTGAGGTAAGAAAAGGTGTGCAAGCAACAAGGATGACCGCAGCCTTGAGAGAGTTGTCAAGCAAAGGCGATTCAAGAACTTGTACCGGGGGAGTGTACCGAGGCTGGAGTCTGCATCAAGAGCCACCACGCACAGAGGTGTCCAGGAAATGTGTCACATTACTAGTGTCAAGCCACTCTTGAATCAGGGACAAGGTTCGAGCATCTTACTTGGGCTAAAGGAGAGACAGAACTGGACCGTTGCCCAGAAGTCCAAACTCCTTTTCACATAAACACAAATTTTGCATTTCATTTGGATATTCGGATCCAATCAAGGTCCCAAGAGTCAGGAGGAAGAGTGGAGAGGCACAGAATCCAAGTTGCTTCAAGTTTTATATTTCCAGTCAGTGATGATTTGGGGTGCCATGTCTGGTGTGTTGGTTCGCTGTGTTTTATCAAGTCCAAAGTCAATACAGGACATTTGAAAGCACTTCATGCTTCCATCTGCTGACAAGCTTTATGGAGATGCTGATTTCCTTTTCCAGCAAGACTTGGCACCTGCCCACAGTGCCAAAACTGCTATTAACTGGTTTGCTTACCATGGTATTACTGTGCTTAATTGGCCAGACAACTCGTCTGACCTGAATCCCATAGAGCAGGGGTTCTTATGTCAATTTTCACCTTTGCATTCCCTGTTCTGCATGTTTGTGTGTAGGTATCTGTCTACATTGCTGGGGAATAAGTTTGATCATGGAGCAGAGGCCATCGTTCCTGTGCTCTTCAACCTCATCCCCAACTGTGCGAAGATCATGGCCTCATCCGGAGTGGCTGCTATACGCTGCATCATACGGGTAAACACACACACAGTGTACATGCACCGTTTATCTGAGTGCTGGAATAGTGTGTACCAGAGGAAATAAAAACAGAACATATTTAATTCGTATAAGAAAGTTGAAGTGTGTGTGTGTGTGTGTGTGTGTGTGTGTGTGTGTGTGTGTGTGTGTGTGTGTTCCTTTACAGCACACGCATGTTCCGCGCCTCATCCCACTCATCACCAGTAACTGCGCCTCGAAATCGGTAGCAGTGAGAAGGTAAGAATGGACAGGGATGAAAAAGTCTGTGTGTGTGTGCGTATATATATATATATATATATATATATATATATATATATATATATATATATATATATATATAAAAAAATATAATATACTATACTACGTGTGTGTGTGTGTGCGTGTGTTGATGGAGTGTAAGTTGCCCTCTTCTAAAAGTTCTGAATAGAGTGAAAATGGTGTAGAGTGGTTAGTGCATCATTGTGCACCTGCTGACTTGTGTTTACCGTTGTGTGTGTTTTATTGCCTCTTTTCAGACGCTGTTATGAGTTCCTGGATCTGCTTCTTCAAGAGTGGCAGACTCATTCTCTTGAGAGGTACATCTTGTGAATATCGGGGATAAACAATACTATTGTGTAATGGCCGATAACGAAACTAAGAATATTTAGATATTCTCTCTGAGTCTCACCCACCTCCACCCCACCCCAACCCCTAATCTTACACTTGACTACTTAGGATCAGTGAAACTGATGGTAATCAGTATCAGATCGAAACATCTGTCCAAGAATGTAGCATTTTTAACTCTCCATGTCCCTCGCCTGGTTCTTCTCTCCTCTCACAGGCACGCTTCAGTGCTGGTGGAAAGCATTAAGAAGGGCATCCGGGACGCCGACTCGGAGGCTCGAGTGGAGGCTAGGAAGTAAGGCTGCTCACTCACGTTGTGTGTGTGTGTGTGTGTGTGCGTGCATGCGTGTCTTATTAAAAATGTTCTAGTCCATCCACATTAAATGCATGAAGAAATAGTATTTATATCTCACCACTGTTAAGTCCTTTCTTGTACATGTGGCTGGTCTCAAATCCTACACATTATTATGTATTGTCTATCTAGTATTGGACCGTCAGGTCACTCAATGATTATGGTCACTTGCATTCCAATAATTCCATAAAAATCCAGATAGATGTTTTTAAGAGATTTCCAGACATGTTGGCTTGGTTATTTTGGTTCCATCTGACCCCATTTTACACAAGCCTAGCCTGCCCTGTCCCTTACTGCCCTACATCAGATCCGATATCATCAACTGCCTCTCTCTCTCTCTCTCTCTCTCTCTCTCTCTATCTCTATCTCTATCTCTATCTATCTCTCTCTATCTATCTCTTTCTTTCTCTCTCTCTATCTCTCTCTCTCTCTCTCTCTCTCTCTCTCTCTGTGTGTTCTCCCACCCCTCCCCCATCCCTCCTTTTTCTCTCAGGGCCTACTGGGGTCTTCAGGCTCATTTCCCATCCGAGGCCGAGTCTCTGTACTCCTCGTTAGAGCCATCCTACCAGAAGACCCTTCAGTCCTTCCTCCGTAGCTCGGGTAGTGCGGCGTCCCTGCCCCAGTCTGACCGCTCCTCCTCTTCCTCACAGGAGAGCTTAAAGTAAGCTCAGTCACAAATACAAACATGCTCGTAAACACATACACAGATATATACATATTCACTACCTAGATAGATAGATAGATAGATTTTCTTTCTTTCTTTCTTTCTTTCTTTCTTTCGTTAGCTATCTAAACGTGTTCTCTTCTCTTCTAAAGCCGTCCTTTGGGGAAGTGGTCTGCTGCCCCTGGACGAGGTAAGTCATCATAGCCTTGACACATTCTGTAGTTCTCAAACTATGCACCATGACCCGCAATAGAATGTGTCCAAAATCTGAAATGTCTGAATTTGACATTTTATTTTGCCCGGCGATGTAGCACTTTTTAGAGGCACATTTGCTCATAGCTCTCCCTGTCCCTGCTGCTGACAAGCAACCTCAAACATGGTTCAGTATGATGTCGTCTGATCTAAGTGCTGAGTGATTGATGGCTTTCATCAGGCATACAACTTAGAGCTTGGCCTGTTGTTCAATCGTCTCTCTCTTGATGATCAGTTTTTTGCTGAGTCAGAGAATCTTCATTGACCCATTTGCTCCTGGCGCTGGTGATGTGGTTCTGGCCAACCCCAGCCTTGCTGCTTTATGCTTCTTTTTTTTACGGAGGAATGGCTTTCATTAAGCCTGATAGATGAAGTACTTCTGGGATGTTTGTCTTGGCAGCTCCCTCCACCTCTGCACAGGACCCATGCAGGTCTGTCAGAGTGAGATTCCTGATCGCCTCTTTGATTTTCTGGTTGTTGAGCCTGGCCGGATGACAAACTTTCTAAAGACATCTGGTGTTCTTCAGTTTTGCAATGGGAAATGTTCTCTGGAAATGCTTTTGTCTTTGCATTTGCCCTGATCTTTACTTTGAATCAGTTTGATTCCAGAAAACTAGAGAGAAGTCCTTGAACTTCATTGCTTATATATTGGTGTGATCTACACTGTCGATAGTGTTGTTTTTCCTATCACATTATTGAGAAATTAAAAAGTTAATCAATGCAATCATGGTGCATGTTTTATGGGCTTATTTAGTCAATTAGATGTTTGTAAAAAAATATGCACAGCATGGATTCATTGCTACTGCTTATCCTGAATGTTATGTTGTGAATAGGAAATGTGTGATTTATTTATTAGATCTCTTAATACATCTTTGCTACAAATAATTTGAGTTGAGATGGTGTGTAACTGCTGGGTGATGATATGTTTATACTCTGGTACTCTCCCCAGTTCCAGCCAAGTCTACCGGCTCACCAGGCTCCCTGCAGCGTTCCCGTAGCGACGTGGACGTTACCGCGGCAGCCGGGGCAGCGGCTCGCCAGAAGGGAGGGGCATCCCGGACGCCCGTAGGCTCCTATGCATCACTAGGTAGGCCAGCTCCCCTCTTTCCCCCAGTACTGTTCAATATGGGTGTGCTTGGGTGAGCCCCAAATGTGGAAGGGTGTATATAGACAGCAGTGTTATAATACAAAAACAGCAGCAGTATGTAAACAAAAGGTTTTTGCCGTGTTGCTTATTGATTATGTTTTTCTTTCCTTATTACCATGTTAAAGGTATTTAGTGGCAGTTCTGTTTGTAATGCCCTTTACAGTCACGATCATCTCAGGGTCTTTTATGGAATCAAGGCCTACATTTTCCACAGGCAGGCACATGGGCAGCAGCATAGAAAAGAAGCGCCTGTCTTGGGGCCAAGAGTGAGGCAGAGTCAGGAAAGGGGGGAGGGGGCGTCAGGAGGAAGAGAGAAGAAGTGACAGGAAGAAAGTGATGGAGGTGCAGAGGAGACTGAAACATCTGGTTCTGTCCGTGTACTTGGCCTAATCCTCTGTGCCTGTGCCCTTGCGGACACACTTCTCTCTTACCCTTCAGTCTGCAGACGTGCTCTTGTTTGTCTTGCTCTCACCGTGCATGATTGATGCACAAAACTGGTCCAAAAAGTTTCTCTCCTTGGTTCAGCTCACCCAGGTAATGTCTGGGCATTGCACTAGGGTGCTGACAGGATCCAGAGAGTGTCTGGAGTTCAACTCCATTGTGGAAAGGGACCTGTATGAGTGCTTTGAGAGAGCGAGTGCTTGCGTGATGCATGTGTGTGGAGCCTGAGTGTTTTTCTGGGTCTTTTAACTCCTCTACTCCTCTCCTTTACTCTTCTTTCTGGCCTGAAAGATGATGCCACTGATAAGATGGATGGTAAGATCATGTCGTTTCTCTCTGTCTCTGTAACTTCATCTGGATCTTCATGGTCGTGGTTGGAATGCTATACTATTTTGTTGACTCCCTGTTCCCTATATAGAAGAATCTATCAATATAGGGATTTCTATGGAAATAGGGAATATCTGTAGCATAACAATACTTAAATACCTGTTTTTACAGTGCATACATTTAAGATGGCTTACTCAAAGCATGTTGAATGTAATGTTAAACCAAAATAAATGGTAATAGATAATAAATACAAATAATTTTAGGTGTTCATAGACATGCTTTTAATAGTTGTAAAGGCATTCTTGTTTTTCTTCAGTCAACTCCCCATACAATGGGGAAATTCCCATGTACATTGTCGGTACAATTTGCAATGCATTGTGGTTATACATAGTGTATTAATGTATCTGATCAAGTCATAGCTGTGAATTTAAAAAGACTGCATGCACTATGTAGAAATGCATGTTGTATTGTACTAGGGAGGGATTCCAACCACAGGCCATGGTAGTGCTGACATCCTGATCCCTGTCTTCTCTCTGCTCATTCTCTCCCATCCATCTCCTTCATCTACTCATCTGGCCATTTCCTCTCTGACCTCTCACAGCCGTGCATCTGGCTTTCAGCTTATGTGTGTTGTGCCGACTGTCCAGATGTGGGACTGGACATCTGGGTCTGTTAGGGGTTTACATATAGACCCTTTCAAGAGAGTTCCATTATCAGCATCATAGTTGGCCCCACAAGACTTCCTTTTTAACATTCCATATGTTATCTTAATGCAGAGGAAGTAGATTGGGGCCCAAATAGAACGTTCAAGCATTGTTTTTGTTTTTATTGTTGAAAGGGTCCATAAGGCCTAACTACATTTTTGTTTTTTTGTCCGTCCCCCCCAGGACGCCTTCGAACAAAGCAAGTATTGTCCACAGCAAACAGTGTCCAGACCGACTCGAGGGGACGCAGCCGAACAAAGATGGTGTCACAGTCTCAACGTAAGTGTGTCTGACCAGAAGTGCAGCTGTGTGTTTGATTGAGTGAGCTGTAGTGCTGGGGTGTAATCTTCCACTCCTCAACTCTTTCTGTGCCTTAGGTTCAGATGATTCAGATTGTACACCAGGTACCTGCTTGTGAGGATGCATGTGTGTGTGAGTGTGTGTCTGTGTGAGTGTGTGTGTGTGTGTGTGTGTGTGTTCATTTCCTTGCATGCCTTGCGTGTTTACTTCATCGGGGTGTGTCACCATAGAGTCCATTTCTGTCTGAACCAAAGCCTTCAAGTTTATCACATACACAGTTCCACATAAATTCAGCTGTGTACATGTTCTGTGTGGTGTGTGTGGGTTTGTGTCTTTGGGTGGGGATTGGGTTCTGTACAGAGTGCTGAGCAAACTGGATATAGGCTTACTTGAGGAGGTTGATTTTGACCTCCACGCGGCCCACCTGAACACTGAGGGTGACCTTTGACCCCCAGACCCTAAATCCTTGTCCAGGCCCAGCGCTGCTGGAGAGAGGGGGGTCCGTGTGACCATGTGTTAGCTGGTGTGCTGAGTCGGTGTGCAGCTTGGCTTCTCCTGTGTGGTCAGAATGTGCTGCTCTTCTGTGTCATCATCATCATAATCAGCCTACATCAGCCTCCACTCTGTCAACACAGTGTTTGTTTACCTGTTGTGAATAAACTCATCATTGCCATTCGCCTTTTAATCTGCTGCTCCTGTGAACTCGGCTCTTAAATTACGGGCCGTACTGCCCAACTGAAATCCTACCCTCTTGTTGGCTCAGGATCACAATCAGCCAATCCAGTTGGGGGTAAGCACTTCCTCGTGTCTCATACATGTTCCTTCTCTTAGTTTTCCCTCTTTTTTTTGTGGGCTCCACCATTTCCTCTCTAAGTGGTGTTAGCACACACCAAGTGTGTTCACTGTTCTGGAATTGAGCTAGTAGGTGTTGTGAGTGTTGGAATGTGGGAATGTGGTAGTTGTAGTTTATTTCTCATCAACATAGTCGGACTTGTTATAGGCTTTAGTACACTACCTGTTTGTGATAGCTGGTATTTTTGCTAATTTGTTTCTGACTGTCCTAAAGTCAGATTTTGTTAAATGTTGCCACATCACTGGAACATTTATATAACTGAAACTCTGTGTGTTTGTGTGTGTGTGTGTTCGTTGGTGTCTGTGTGGTGCTTTAGTTAGCTGTACAGACATAGCTTTTCGGAAATACTGAATTGATTTGTTCTGGCACAGTAAATTTATCATACAACAGGCGGAAAACAGTGTTCAGCTCTCAGAAGTAATTGAATGATTACCGTGTAAATGTATTTTATTGGGGAGGAAAGCATGTTTACGTTGACAAAATAAAATCCTTTGTTCAAAAGTACAGAAGTAGTGATGCTGATGGGGAACATTTAGTCTGGAAACTAGGCGTTTAATGGCATGAAGCCAATAGGCCTACTGTGCACTGGCGAGGGTATGCCATCTGGTGGCAGTAGCTTGATCTACCATGGATCACTCTCAGTTGTAAGGACAGAGAACATAAATACGATGGATGAGAGCACAATCTGAACAATTAGATATTGAAAAGGAACACAGAGGAAGAAGGGATTCACAGATGACCCAAAACATTATGACCACTTTCCAAATATTCTGGTGGTCCTCTGTATGCCACCAGAACATCTCTAACCTGCTGTGGCATGGATTCTACAAGACCTCTGAGGGTGCTCTGGAGATGCTCACAGATCTTTTATGTTCTATAAGTTATGATGTGGAGTTGACATGGATTGGACTTGCACCACATCGCTGAGATGTTTGATGGGATCGAGAGCTGGAGAATTTGGAGGCCAGGGCAACATCTTCATCTCTTTCTATTTCTTGGACCATTAGTGGACACACAGTGTGTGTTTTTGGCAAGATGCCTTATTCCAAAAGGGGCCACTATCTTTAGGGAAAACGCACAACAATGCATTGATTTAGGGTTAATAGACACCAACAAGAAGTTCTGTACCAAAGGTTTCCCAGCAGAACAGTGTCTAGAGGATCATACTCCTTCCTGTGACTCCTACATGTTCTTCTGACAATGCATCTCCTGGGTAAACCATGTACACGTACCAGGCATTTCCTGTAGAAAACGACTCATCTGACCAAGCGACCTTCTTCCATTGCTCCAGACCAGTGCAAATGCTCTCCTTCCCAATGGCAGTGCTTTCTCTGGTGGATACGGGCAGGCGTGGGCAACCCCCCACCCCAGACTAACCTGCTTCATTAACAACAGAGTGCAAAGCACCTGATGTTGTAAGAGGTTCCTCTTGTAGAGATTATTAGAATCTTTCTGCTCTTCTGTTGGTTCGACTACATGCCAAGTGAACCAGACACCCTGACAGTGATCCCACCTTGGGCTTTTGTGAGGTAGTCGTTACTGCTGAAGCCTGGCAGTTTCGGCATATCAACTCCAGGAGCACACTGTTATTTATTGTCTAATATATCCCAGGCCTTGAAAATCTCCGTTGTCAATTAAGGGTATTTTCTTTGATTGAGCGTAATGTTTTGGCCCATCAGTGTAAACGAAGACCACTTGCTAAATTGGGATAACCATTGTTTCCCAAGTTGAAATGTTTTTATGATGAAAAAATAAAATACAGACACAAATATTCAACATTTCTTCCCCAGGGTACACAACAGGATAGTGTGCCATCACAAGATATTGAACTTTGGTTGAGAAGATTGTGTGTGTATGTATGTGTGTGTGTGTGTTTACATTTTCACGTCTGTGTTTGTGTTCGTATGTCTTTGTGGTTGTGTGTGTGCTCTGCTGACGTCCATCTCTCCCCTGCAGCGGGGTCTCGCTCAGGCTCTCCTGGCCGAGTGCTAAACAGCACAGCTCTGAGCATGCTCAGTACGGCCCCCCGCAGCATTGGGACCGGGCCACAGCGACGCAGTCGGATACCACGGAGCCAGGGAGCTAGTCGAGACAACAGCCCCACACGCCTGTCTGTGGGTAAGAAAACATTTACATCCACACACATGTACACACTCTTACGAGGGACGCCACACACATGTACACACTCTTACGTGGGACGCCACACACATGTACACACTCTTACGAGGGACGCCACACACATGTACACACTCTTACGTGGGACGCCACACACACGTACACACTCTTACGTGGGACGCCACACACACACGTACACACTCTTACGTGGGACGCCACACACATGTACACACTCTTACGAGGGACGCGACAGAGATGTACAATGGCCATGAACTTGGAAACACCAACATCTATCTATTTGCATACCTACGTAAAGTACTTAGTATACTACTCATTTTTTGATATCTGATTTTTAGGTGTCTCTAAGCAGGACACGATTAATTGCCTCTAAATTGCCGCTGATTTTACTTCCGTTCAGTTGTTTTTGTTGTCATCTCTAAATCAACAACTTTCCTACTTTTTCAGCTCCATCCAGTCTCACGCACATCTACAATGGAGCCAAAGGAGGTAGAAACTCCGTCCTCTGCATTCCCAGCTTTTTGCCTTTGTTGGAATAGGAATGTATTACTCAAGCCTTTCCTGTCTGGCTCACAGTTGCACCCGTCTGATATTACCCCTCCACCCCCCCCCCCCCCCCCTCCCGTAGCCCGGGGCAGCCGAATCCCACGGCCCAGCGTGAGTCAGGGGTGCAGTCGGGAGGCGAGTCGCGAGAGCAGTCGAGACGCCAGCCCTGTGCGGTCCTTCACCCCTCTCGGTGAGTAACACGGCTCACACCACGTCCTAACATAGCAAGCGCCTGAGCTGGCCTGGGAAGAGCCCGGTCACACCTCCATTTCTGACTAGTAATGTAACAGCTGCTGATTTCATTTTGGTTTGCAACGGTGACATGCCAGTGGGAATTCATAGATCTCAAGCTAAATGATATAGATCATTCTGATGAAGTTGCTTTTGGATTCTGCCCATGCTGTAACAACAGATGCTAGCTGGAGAATAGTGCATGTTATATAAAGGTAAAACAGGACTGTCACCATGAAGAGCTATGTGTTGGGAATGCTACCTGTTAGCGACTATAATGGCACAAATGTCCCGTCTTGACCTACTAGCGCCTTTGGTTATTAGCCTCGCCTATCTGGCAGTAGTGTTGCTCGATGAGACCCAGGGGGATCCATATCACAGTAAAAATGCAAAGAAGTCTCCCACAATATACAATGTCTAGCATACAGAATTTTTTGCTGATGGTTACACAGTCTGGAAGAAAATTTGACGAACTGCGTACAAGTAGTCTGCTGGTCAGCATGGGGGGAAAAATGCCAACTGGATGAAACAGGATCCCAAAATGGAGCTGTTATATGCCGAATCGACAATACATTTCTCCACAATATGTCTTTTTTTAATTTGATTTATTCCCAGTGTGTGACTTCTGCTTAGAGAATCTAGTTTTACACAGATAAGTTTTACACTGATGGCGTTCATTTTTGGCAACTGTCAATATGAAGAAATACCTGCTGCGCGGAGGAGCGGCCGATGTGTCTCGCACCACGGATACTCATGAGTGACCACTTCTCTGCTTGCGCTTGCATGTCTCTTGCCTGGACCTTCAGACAACTTGCTGATGCTTGTTGCTGTCAAGTCAGTGGAGTGCTGTCTGTGCTTTTACACAGTACTGTTTATGTAGTGCTCTGTTGACTGGACTTCATTAAAGCATCAAGCAGCATTGATTTAGAGGTGGGCAGTTAATGGAGAATTTACCAATAATCATTACTGACTTCTTACTGTCCAAAATTCTTCTTTTGGGGATGAATTTGGTGTGTGTGTAGGAGTGTTTTTTTTTTGTTTTTTTTGGGAATGCTCACAGTGTCATTTGGCACAAATGATACCGTAATCATTCCAATACGAGTCAAATGATCATGCATTTGTAATAGTCAACATGCATCTGTGAAATTATTATTTTAGGTCCTCCTCTTCCAGCACAATTCGTATTGATTTTCTTGTAACCACTTAGCTGTAAGAGCATGATGACTTCCATGATGACTTCCTGCCTATTAAAGATGCATGTCTCTGTAATGTAAAACCGCGTGCCTGTGTGTGTGTGTGTGCGTGCCTGTGTGTGTGTGCGTGCCTGTGTGTGTGTGTGTGTGTGTGTGTGTGTGTGTGTGTGTGTGTGTGTGTGCCTTTGTATGAGTGAACGGAAGAGAGAATTGAGAGTTGTGGGTGGTTGTGTTGTGAAACACTGCTTGTTTACGACTGTCTCTGTAGGTCCCATGCTACTCGAGTCAGGGGGAAGAAGCAGAACTGGACTCTAAATGGCATTAGTTGGTATAAGTGGGTGTTGGTGTGCACTCGGGTACTCACAATGGGTCTGGGCACGAGGTTTGAGGTAGAGGGTCTGTCTCCTTGCTCTTGTATGTGCCTGTCGCCATGGCTCTAACCCTGCGCTGTGTGTGTGTATATGTGTGTACGTGTGTGTGTGTGTGTGTGTGTGTGTTACAGCATCGCGACACTACTCTCGCTCCACTGGTGCGCTCCATGTTGCCGAAGCCTTTGGGGCAGCAGGTGATCTCCAGTCTCTACTTCGCTCCCTCGCTCTCATGTTGAATTCCCATTTCATTCATTTGGTCTCCATTCAGCTCTCAGCGGACATTTTCTTTGGTCATCTCATTGCCCGTCAGAATTTTTAATATCATTTAGCGGTCAGGTGAAGGCAGGATGTCGAAAGGAAAGGAATGAATTCTGAAATGCCTACGCATGCAGGCTAACGCAAACATTTACTGACCCCACACATGGGCAGATCTCCCTTCACCTGATAACCGTGTCACGGCTCATTTCACAAGTTCATTTTTGTGTTGTTCCTTTTCAAAACTCCTTTTGTTCTGTTCATTCTATATTTCATTCATTTTGCAAGGTAAGTTTCATCCAGCCATAAAGGTATTTTCGGAAACTTTTATTTTATATGATATGACTAGCATATGGGTGCATACGGTTATATAAGTTGTGCTGATGGTGTCTAGTAGGATTATTGATATACTGAGATGTTTCGTGTAATAATTACTACACTATTAAGTTTAATTTCATTTTGATTTCATTGTTTCACCAGTGATAAGATTAAGTCTACATTCTGGTGTGAAGTGACATGATTGGTATACCTCACACCTCCAGTTTAGCCTTAGTTTAGGTGGTGGATGATTCTTGTGCTTACATTGTGTTTTGTGTATGTGTTCTTGGAAGGATCTGCTTTGGGGATATCACAGTCTAGTCGTCTGTCGTCGTCTGTGAGTGCCATGAGAGTTTTAAACACTGGATCGGATGTGGAGGAGGCTCTGGCTGATGCTTTGGTAACACACACACACACAGACACACACACACACAGACACAAATAAGCACACACATGACTCACATATGCTTTCACATACACGTATTGATATGTGGTCATAATAATTATTGTTCTTTATTCACAACTTATTCGCTCTGTGTTTTATAATCCTCTCTTCACCTTGTGCTAACAGCCAAAACCTTTATCTGTACGTGCTGTGTCTTACTCTTACTCTGTACTCTTGCTGTCTTAATGCTGCCAGTTATTAGGAGACATGAGGAGCAAGGTGGGTCAAACATGCATCACTCGCCTTCTCTTTCTCTCTCTCTCTCACTCTCACTCTCTCTCTCTCTCTCTCTCTCTCTCTCTCTCTCTCTCTCTCTCTCTCTCTCTCTCTCTCTCTCTCTCACTTTCTCTCTCTCTCTCTCACTCTCTCTCTCTCTCTCTCTCTCTCACTTTCTCTCTCTCTCTCTCACTTTCTCACTCTCTCTCGTTCCTTTCTTTATGCTTGTGTAGCAGAGTCTTAACTCAGCTGCTGCTCTCTATTGCTCAGTGTGTACTCATGTTGGGTGTGTGCATGTCTATGGATGGTTTCTGTGTGTGTCTGTCCCTCTGCAGAAGAAACCCGCGCGACGACGCTACGAGACGTACGGGATGTACTCCGACGACGACGCCAACAGCGACGCGTCCAGCGCGTGCTCCGAGCGCTCCTACTCGTCTCGGAACGGCAGCAGCATCCCCACGTACATGCGGCAGACGGAGGATGTGGCCGAGGTGCTGAACCGCTGCGCCTCGGCCAACTGGAGCGAGAGGAAGGAGGGGCTTATGGGTCTCCAGACGCTGCTGAAGAACCAGCGGACGCTCAGGTGCGCACACACACACACTCACTCACTGCACGGCTTGCGTGTAGTTTTTTTTTGGAGGGGGGTGAATTCACACAGTGCATGTGCATGTCTTTGTAATCGTGTGTGCTTATTTATGGGGGGGGGGAAACCAGGACCGTTGGTACTGGAGTGCTGGAGTACTTGTAGTTTGTCTGGACATACGTAAGATGGAAGATCAAGGCGACGTGATCTACGTGATTGGTGGGATGAAGGGGGTCATCCATAAATCTGTTTTGCAATATAGGCAACCTTTTTGATCACTGCGTGTTTGAAGCATGAACCAAATAGTAATTTCTTGTTTTGTTTTTTTAGCATAAAAGCATATTTATCCTCTTAAACACGTGTTGTTTGTGTCTGTCTCCTTGCAGTCGTGTGGAACTGAAGAGGTTATGTGAGATTTTCACGAGAATGTTCGCTGACCCTCACAGCAAGGTATTACCGGCACGCCATGAAAAAGAAAAGGAAAACCACTCACTCACTACGTTCACACACTCACCTGCTCGCACGTCTGATCTAAAAAAAAAAAAAACACCTTGTAGTGGATTCTGCCGAAACCAAAGCCTGCGCACTCGCTCAAATGTGACACTCACCAACACCCACCAGGCATGTACACACACTAATCCTGGTGTTGGGGATGGGCAATGGCATGCCAGGGGCACCTCTTTGGCCGGTTCTAGCACAATAAGCTACTTCCGCTTCTGCAGTTGCGCACTTCTTTCACTGTCACACACAGATATTTCTTTCTTTCTGCCCCACAGATGCACTGGGCTGAGTTTGACACATAAGCATGTTTAACTGGTCACCCACCCTCAAGATAATCTATCTTTACGTATAATTGAATATCGTTGAACCTATAACATCTATATCTTAAGCTGCTCTTTTCTCTTGGTTGCATTACTGTGTCTGCGATTTGATGAAATGTTAGCATGTACTATGCGCTAACCAGCAGAAACAGTGATTTGACAAAAAGGAAGATGTGTACATTAGAATGTACTGTTTAGTTGCCAGATGACTGAAACAGTGTAATTTTTGACGAGGTTGCTGTTTCAGTTCATTCTGACATTTTGGCACATTTAGACAGCTTAACTTGCTTGTATGATTCTTGCTTGTATGAATATTGATTTGTTTTGGATTTTCCAATCACCAACCAAATTTACATTTTTGTAATCTATTAGACAGTTTTGTGATGTCACATTGCTCTAGCGATCTAAACAAGATGAAAAGAATCAGCAGCTCACATCAGCTTATCATTGATCTACATATGACCATATGTACTGTAATGTGTGTTGATTTCTTGCAGTCTTTGGAGACCTGGTTGTATATAACTAGCTTTAAATTGAGCTAAATTCAGAATGACCGAAGAATTTGCTGGTATTTGTTTGTTTGTTGGTACCCTCATCAAGGGTTTGCGTTTTGTTTGGAGATGTTGCTGATCGGATCATAAATGGCCGCAGCAACAAAGAGGATTGACTGAAGAATTTGTTGGTATTTGCGGGTGCCCACATCAAGGATTGTGGTTTGTCTGGTTATTTTGCTGATCCGATCATAAATGGCCGCAACAACGAAGAGGAATGACTGAAGAAATTGTTCGTGTTTGTGGGACCCAGCATCAAGAATGTGTGGTTTGTCTGGTTATTTTGCTGATCGGATCATAAATGGCCACAGAATCAAAGAGGAATGACCGAAGAATTTGTTTGTATTTATTGGTATAGAACCCATCATGAATGTAAAGGGCGGTGGGTCTGGGACGCCAGACACCACTGTTGAGACCTCTGGAGGTGTCGTGGGCCTAATTCAACAAAACACTGAAGAAGGAAGGTGCCTGCTTGATAACCCCAGTGAAATGCTCTCAAAGGCTGCTCTGTTGACGATCTTTTTTGCCCACAAAGGTTGCTTATTGGTTGGTTATTTTGTTGGGTGGTAAATAGGTTGCTTATTGGTTGGTTATTTTGTTGGGTGGTAAATAGGTTGCTTATTGGTTGGTTATTTTGTTGGATGGTAAATAGGTTGCTTATTGGTTGGTTATTTTGTTGGATGGTAGATAGGCTTGGTTTGCTTAATAGTTGGCTGCTGTGGGAAATCCCTACATGTAGCACTAGGACTTTGACACCTCTCTGTATATCTGAAAGTGTTTTATAAGTTATCCCTTACAGACCAGTATCAGATTACTATCACGTTTGCAGGGCTGTGTCTTCCTGCATTTAAGTCTTTAGGCAAGACCTTTGAGTGCCGTCATGTTGGGCTCATTAGCCAGATTTAAGACCACGCCCAAGGGATTTGTTTTTTGAGAGATAAGATTTGAGGTTTGGCTAAGTGGCTACAAGCTACATTTACAGAAAGCATGCAGCTCCACGTGCGCTAAAGTCTACATATTAACTTAATCATTTATGTTGTCTGTTACTGGCCATGCAAATGGTCTCCTGGGTTCCTCCCTCTGATTTCCACCGTGATTGGATGATTATGAGCATCAGCTCTGTGATTGACAGGCATTGGTCCCGCCCTTTTTTCTGATTCACAGCGAGACGCCAGAGGCTTCGGCTCGGCAGAATCCATTATCAGTTCTGCCTCCTTCAAGGTACCACAAATACACAGTCAGCCATTCTGTGACACAGACATGCACAATCACACGTGCTTAGGCATCATTCTCACACTCCATCACTACTGTTGTCATTCAAACACATTTTGTTCTCATTATCACTTGCCACGAGACGAGAGATACCCCTGAAAGGGGAATTCCGGCATTTTTCGGAATTCCGGCAGCACAAGTACTATTGTTAGATGTCTTTAGGTATTTCTAATTAGGGACACAAAGATGAAAATCTGTTCAGTAATAATTGAGCAAGCGAAGTGAGCTTGCTAAGCATTAATATAGGCCATCTACTAAAATCAAACTGATGGCACACATCTATCAAGACGGGATCAGAATCCTCTCCATGTTTGCTGACATTTGTAATGGCATGTTGAGCTAGCTTGTTTACTGCTGAATAGATTTGTATTGCTTTGTCCCTAATGAAAGTGCTCGAAGACATCTTAGGAACATTAGGATCCCAGGTTACAAAATACCAGAATTCTCCTTTAAGCAGCACTTAATTGAAAGCCTTAAGTACACAATACACTGTTTACACAATGCATAACTCTGTGTCCTTCCACTTACCACAGACAAATCCCCCCCACCTGTACACACATACACACCCCTGGAGATATGTGGATGTATTGCATGACCTAATAAATTAGTCCTGAGCCAGACATTTATCTCTTTCTTTCTGTCTCTGTCTCCCTCTCTCCCTCCATGCTTCCTCCCGATGAACCTATGAAGAGAGTAAGTTTGTCTCAAAACTATTTCATAGACACACGTATATACATACACACGTGTAACATTTAGGATGAAATATGAAATATGAGTAACTTTTTGGATAGACCAACTATAACCGTGTTTTATTATCATATTTTTATAAAATTATGATCTCTCAGGTTTGCTTTGTGTGTTTTTATGTACGTTAATTGTTTGTTTCTATGTATATACTTCTGTGGAGGTGATGGCAGTGTCCGACGATGTAAAAGTGGTGTGAGCATGGGTGTAACTGTTGTCTGCATCATCAGGTTTTCAGCATGTTTTTGGAGACGCTGGTGGACTTCATCGGGGTGCATAAGGACGACCTGCAGGACTGGCTGTTTGTGCTGCTCACTCAGCTGCTGAAGAAGATGGGCGCTGACCTCCTGGGGTCGGTCCAGGCCAAAGTGCAGAGGGCTTTGGATGTTACCAGGTGGGGGCACATTCTACACTTTGAAATCTCACTCACTTAGTCATATGGATGCAGAGGCATATGCCATTCTTAAGTTAATTGTACAGAATTATATTCTTATATTCTGATTGGACATTTACAAAATTATTAATTACATGTATTGAAAATGTATTCTTTATTTTCATGTACATAGATCAGGAGTGATAAATGTTGGGTACTGCTAGAAGAAAGCACTGTTGCTTTTACTTAGAATAGATCCACTTGTGTACTAGTAAAGATATGGTAAAAGATCCTGTTGTCGGGAGGATTTTTTCTAGTCTTGTAAACAAACACACACAAATGGACAGACAGACACAGATGCTCCCATAGGATGCTCCAGATTATAATACCGTCTGCCCCCTACTGGGCATTAGGGAAATTAACCGAATGGACACATGATAAATTAGGCAAATGGGGGTATGTGACCGCTGACTCATGTTAAGCCTATTTCAACATTATCCGTTATAAGTTTTCAGAAATGTGCTTTAATCATGTGATGAATACTCACCCAGTTCTCTCTGTCTCATTCCTCTATAGAGAGTCATTCGCCAATGATCTTCAGTTTACCATCCTGATGCGGTTCACAGTTGACCAAACTCAGACTCCAAACCTGAAGGTATGTGGCTGGGTGTCTGCTGGGACACACAGGTGGGGAACTGGTTTGGGAATAGCTGGTGGAGAGGCTAGGTTCTTGGTAAGCCCCTTAAAGCCTCAGAAAAATATTTCAAGGTATTGCATCATATCCACTCTCACTGTCGCTTGTAACTGGAAGCCTGTTGAAACTCCGTAGCTGTCAGCTAGCAATTCAGCATCCCGTTTACTCCTCCCTTGCCAATGATGAAATCTGATATAAAAATAGCTACTGAGGATTTCTTGATTGCACCCTGGACACATACTTCAAAAGTACTGCATTTTGCATTTTCCAACAATACCAAGATCACTGTTAGAAACTATGTAGTTTTACTTGAGAACTGTCTCTATAATGTATAATGAAAATGGGTTGGAACAAAACATCTCCAGGAAGGACCCAGTTGGTAAGTATACAGGTGAGGATTGTTCTACTTAGTTATTCTAAGTGTTAGTTGCATTAAAGTGCTTTGAGTGGTAACCACAAGTGTGATCTTGTGTGTTGGAATCTGGAATTGTTAAGGAGATGCACATACTGTACTTCCAATAAGGGCTCTGCTGTTTATTTGTTGTAACACACCCACTGCTAATATAGCAGACCAGTGTGTTCAAAGCCTTTTACTGGGGCAAAACATACCTGAATTACATTTCCAGCATTAGAATTTACACACTTATGCATCAGCTCGTTCACCTCTTTATTTAGGTAAACACCCCACTTTAGTCATCAGCCAGAGAAACTCACAACCAGAGTTGCCGTAATTGTTACCCCGATAAACTGCATAACGAATATAGTTATAGTGTCAATTATTTGTTATTTGAGTAACACACAATTAATCGGATATTACAAGAGGTCAGGTCATTATTGGAAGTCAGTTTCTGGATATTTTTGCAGGAATTTCAAGAATTTGGTCCAGCAACTTTCTTCCTTATGATATTCCTAATGGATCTGATTGCATTTTGCATGTGAAAAATGCTGATCTGTCAAGGGATTCATGGCCTCCGAGTTAGAGATGGGTTAGACTGATGATCTAGGTGCTCAGGGTGTTGTATGCCTTGGTCAGCCATAGGAAAGTAACTTCTGAAATGAGAGCTCACCTGGTTCTCCTAAGGGACCGTTAGGAGAAATAAGGAAAGATAAGAATAGAGTGAGAAGAAGAACAGAGTATTCTGAGATCTTAAGTTGAACCTAAATTGGACTTCTGCAGTTGAGGGACTGACACTCTGACTGACTCACTGTTCCCAGGTGTATGTCTTTTACATATATTCATTCACCGTTAACCTGTCACGTCTTTGAATACTGTTTGAACTATGATACAGGCAATTTGAGCTCTTAATGAAGCTCTGTTCTCGTTTGGTATGGGATGATAAAAGTCAGTTCAGTTACAAACTTGGAGAAGACCCATATCTGTGTACTTGTCTCTGTTACTGAAGACAGTGTTGTTGCTAAAAGTACTAGTGATATTACCTCAATAGATTTTTTTTTAAATAGTTAGGGTTTTCTTTTCTT